>NC_143506.1:33258269-33862307 GCF_051622355.1 Phaseolus vulgaris
TATTATTTATGTTATGTAAATGTTTTTTTCATTTTAAATATTTATATTTATATATGGTATTATCAATGTTAAAGACCAAATCCTCTTTTTACATAAAAAAATTACATGAGATTTTTGAAAAAAAAAACCTTCTAGTTTCATCATCCTTTTAAATTAGTTTCTCTAAGTCCATGGTCATATTAGATTAGATATGTTCAACCATCAATATAATCAGCATTTGAACTTAATAAGGATATACAAAGATGATTCTCCAATATAAAACTAACTTCCATAAAAATAACACTAAACAGTCCATAATCAAATAATAATTTTCACGCAAAGAAAACTTAAGACTGTAGGAAGCTAAATAATTTGATTTACACTATTAAGGGAATGATGCAAAATTACAAAAAGAACATCATGAGTCTGTCAAGGAAAAAAAAGTGATAAAATATGGTTATTTTGCATCTTTTGTTGTGCTCTTTCTTGAGATGCTTATTTTGTTTCCAACTACAACAAATAAAGAACTTGCCATGCATCCAAGATCAGTTTGTTCTTTTCTGATCAGAGTCTCACTATCAACAAATTACTGTTCCATATTCACAAACTGAGAAATATAATAAGCCTGATGAAAAAATAAATCAGAAGCAACTCCAAACAATCTTCTACTTCTGGCGTGCATTTTCAAGTCTCAAACTCATCACAATGGAACATATGGGGCACAAAGCTGTTGAGCTCGCTGAACATGTTTTCAGCTCCTTCTCCATATATATTGGAATCTTCACACTCGAAATAGGTCTGAATGTCATCGGGAAATGTGCACGGCAGCAACTCAGACTCCGACCTTTCCGTCGACAAATCCGCGGCGGAAGTCATCTCCATCATCTCCTTGAACTTGGACGACTGAAGCAAAAGTCCTAGGGCTGACGTGGCGCCAGATGGTCGAGGCTGAGCCATTGTCGATTCTTGACTCTGGAAAAAATTGAACCCTTGTTGTTCATTAGAGCTTGGGGTAGAGTTGGTCTCAGAATTAGGGTTAGGGTTAGCGTGAAGAATGTTAGAGTTCACAGTGTTATCGTTGTTGTTGGGCTTAAGCCACTTGATGTAGCGGCTAAGGTCGAAATTGGTCACGGCGTTGAGTCCTCGATATTCAATAGCTGCCATGTCATATGCTGTGGCAGCTTCTTCTTGTGTTGCTGTAAATATCGAAAACATGATCCATTTAAACTAATTTTTCATAAATCACAACAATTATTTGTTCTAGCTAAAAATTAAATAACCAAAATTGTTGATATACATAACTAATTTCTCTCTTTTTTTTTCCTTTCTCAATATAAATAAAATTGTACTACTTTAGTTTATCTTTAAAATTTGTTGATTTTGATTTTCTTTTTCTTTTTCTACATTAACATTTATTTAACCTTCCTTCCATAACTTTTAATTTGAAAAATTTAACCACAAAAAATTCGTTCTAAAATTTACATTTAAAATGTGTGTTAGAGTGTACAATGTTATAGTTTTTCTTAAACTTTTCTTTATATTGTTTCATTTATATTTCTTTGTAATGTCATCTAAATTTGTTTCCTTTAAATTTAAACTCAGATGAAAATTATCGTAAATTTTCTTTATTGAAATTAGGTTAATATGAATACTTTGTATATACTAAAACATTATTTAATGTTCAAAGAGTTTTTAATAAAATAAAAATAAAGTATAATTAAAAGAATATTCTTAAAATGACAAATATTTTTCTTAAGAAAAAGACTATTGTAGGGAAAAGAAACAATCTTAAGCTACTATTATTATCGTAAAAGAAGAATTGAGGGTGAAGTGTAACATTTACTTAATTTACTTACGATAGTTTTAATTATTTATTGGTTCAAATCCTAACTCAAATAAAAATAATATTATTAAAAATTTTATTTAAAAAAATAAAAAAGAAGTGGTACCGTAAGTTCCGAGGTAAAGATACTTGTTGCCAAAAACCCTGCCAATCCGAGCCTCCCATCTTCCGTTATGATGGTGTCTGAACATTATCAATCAACAAATTTGAAAGAAAAATAGAAATAAGAAATCATTTTTTATATGATAATGCATTTTACGTAAAAAAAAAAACACTATAATATTTTTTAATTTAATTTATTTCCAACAAGTGATATATTTCCAACAATGAAACTTTATAATCATATTTACTTGAATCTAAATTTAAAAGAGAAAACATCCAAATGACATGAGAAAAGAATAAAAATGAAAATAAATAAATAAAAACAAGAGAAATCCCGTAACGTTATTGTAAAACACATTTTTATGTAAATTTCCAAATGAAAATTTTCTGTGGTTAAAATTTTCAGACTAAATGCTAACTTTTGTTAAATAAATATCAAGTCTCAAAAATTTTTCAGATAAAAATCTGTGAGGACAATTTAATTGTTATCTAATAAATAAATAAAAAACTTTAAGGCCAACAACTTCTCTTAGAAAGATTAAAAGAAGAGGAAAGTTTAACTTTTTATCAAACAAATTAAAATAAAAAAACTTCAAAGTCAACAGTAACTATTAGAAATATTAAAAAAATGTGCCGAACGTCTATTAATATTAAATTTTTAATAAAAACTATAAAAGACTATTATATAGGAACCTAGGGAGTATTGTATTCCCTCCCTATCTATTTTCAATTAAGAATTATAATATTTTTTAAAATTTTAATAAATATTCATAAGATATTATATTTTATTCTACTCATTTCTCTATCACAATATATATATATACTAATTAAAAATTAGGTAAAATGAAAATAAAATGACAGAAAAGCAATTAGCTTTGTTTTAAATATAAAAAATTACAATTAAATAAAATATTTTTAAAAAAATTGAACACCTAAAAGAGAGAGGAGGAAGTAGAATGTACTTTTACCCTTTTTTTCATAATTTTTTAATTAGAAGCGGTTTATATTATGTTTTAAAAGAATTATAAAATAAAAAATTTAGAGATAAAAAATAAAGTTTGATAATTTAGAGGGCAGAAATAATATTTAATCATAAAATAATTTCTTCTCTTCATTTTCATCTATTAGTTTTGTAAAAATTAAGGAATAAACTTTTTTTAATTCTAACAAAGAAGTGAAGCAGTAAACTGTATCTATCACAATAAATATATTTAAAAATTTGCGATATTCAACTCTATAAATAACGAATAAATAGAACAATATGCTTTTTTTTTAAATTGCATTTTTTTTTAAATGTAGGGAATAATACCTTGCAACACCTCTGTATTTAGACACTCCACGAGAAAAACCGCTGCTTTTCCTGCAATTTATTTTAATTTTTTTATAAAGAAGGCGAAAATAAGGTTTTGTTGAAGCATAAAAGAAGGTGGAAGAAAATTTACCTTCTTAATGATCCAATGTACTCTTCCCGTGATTGACACTCCATTTCTTTCACTTCATTCTGGTAGGTTGATAACTACAAATGGGAACAAAAATATGTTATTTTTTTTTTCTTTCTCAACATTAACACATTTTTGTTACGAAAAAATAATTATTTTTCTGAAGTATACTTTTTCTTTAAACATAAAAAGAAAATTTCCCCCATTTTATTCATTAAACTGATCATTCACTAGTGTTGTCGCAATTCGATTAAGAAAGTATTTAATTTGGTTTTTCTTTCACAAATAGTGTAATAAAATAAAATTGGACAAGTGGTATTTGTCAGGTAAAATTTTAATTTCATATTAAATTGAAGTTGTATTTGTAGAACTTTAATTATATCAAATTCCATGTACAATTTGTCCAATTCTAAAATAATTTATTTTCCAATTCAGAAAATATCAAATTAAATTATATCATTTTGGAGAAAAAAAACCATCTAATTCGGATTTCTGATTTCCTTTCTAGTTTTTCTCCTCAAAGAATTTATGATTCCCCAAAAATAAAGAATCTATTTTGATAAATAAAATGGACCTTACATTCTTAAAAAAATAATATTATTTGAGAAAAAGTTGAAAATGACTAGAGAAAAGTGTTGTTTGAAAAGAGAAAGAGAGTACTGGAAAATTAAGGATGGTATCTTGACCCCAGTACTTCAATGCTGCTAGATCATAAGCGTGTGCTGCAGCCTCTTCATCGTCATAAGCACCTTCAACAACACATTATATATGCTCCATTAATTATTCCATTACTTTTTCTGTTCATAAACACCAAATCATGTAATATCTTAGGATCACTATGCAATATTATGGAGACATACCGAGGTAGACTAACGTAGGATGCGAAGAACCATTGCCAAATCCAAAGGAAAAACGTTAGTGACTTCATCATGATAACTACTGCATAAAAATCTGAGTATATTCTAGCTATCTAATTAGTAAAAGAAGAAGAAAAAACACAAAAAAGGACATGGCTAGACAGGATCATGAAACCTTGTCGTCCTTTCTTGTTCTGTGACTCATTCCAGCAATTCTTGTCCCACAAATGAGCTTCATATCGGCCTGTCCATCGGTGCCTATGAAATTGTAAGAAATCAAGGGAACACATGTTATCGATGTCCCAATAACAAGAAAATAAAAAAATGTATTTGTAAGTTATAGATTTAAGGTAATAGCAACAAAATTACGAATTGAAATGATAAGAAAGGGAGACCTAACCTAGTGACTCCTCTGTATATTGAGCTGCGTTGAGGAGGGGAATCTCTAGGGACACTTCTTCTTGTTCGTTTGACCTTGGTGGGGACAGTGTTGGTTGCGTTAAGGTTAGTGTTAGTGCTTGCATTGGTTTTGTTGTGTCTTTGGTGCTTCCCCATGGAAAGAAAGTGAGAGCAGAGAGAAGGATATTTTTGATGGAAGAGAAATATGACTTAGTCGTGAAATGAAGAGGATTTTAAAGTGAAGGAAAAGGGAAAAATTGTGCTGGCAATTACAGGGGATAGCCGGCTATGGATCGTTGTTTCTGGCCGTCTCCCCAACCGGCTCCACTGCTAAATTCTTTCTTCCTTGTCTTTACTTCAACTTTCATTCTCACATTATTTACATTCATTAAGTTTTTTCATTTGTTTTCTTCCCACATAAACAATTATTCTCTGTTATTCATTGTTTTCTATTCTTTAAGATATAGTAAAATAGTTTCATCCACCCTCATAGATGACACGGGAGGGAAAGGAGTTGAGAGACTGTGATGATGACAACTTGGTTGGATTATTAGTTTTTTAAATTCTAGGAGTTCTATGAGTGCCATTTGAAGGTTTTTGCATGGATGTAGTGTAATTTTTTCCGTATGCTACAGTTTTGGGTAAAAAAACAAATTTCTACAAAGATGGATAAGTTGTGTACCACTAGGATGATTTTATTGGATGGTTTTGTGAGAACATCAGCAATTTGATGATTGGAGGAGATTGACAATAGTTGAAAGAGTTTGGATTGTAGTTTTTCACGTACAACATGATAATCTATTTTTATATGTTTTGTTCTTTTATGGAAACTTGGATTGTGAGCTATATACCTTGCTGATTGATTATCACAGTAGACAATAATTGAGTTCTGAATTTTTATTTTGAATTCATCGATCAAATATTTTAGCCATTGAATCTCACAAGTTAGAGTAGCGAGTGCACAATATTCAGCTTCAGATGATGATCATGATACAGTAGATTGCTTCTTGGATTTCCAGCTGATCAAGGAGGAGCCCAAGAAAACATAAAAACTAGTTGTTGATCGCCTAGTTTGTGGACAGCTTGCCCAATCTAAATCGCAAAAATCTTTGAGTTGGATATCATAATTTGCAGGAAAGAAAATCCCTTGTTCAGGAGTTCCCTTAATGTAAGGTAGAACTTGATGTGCAACATTGTGATGTTATGAAGTAGGTGCCCGCAAGAATTGACCTAAAAACTGAACGCAATAACATATGTCGGGTCTGGTGTTTGTAAGATATATTAGCCTCCCAATGAGTCTTCGATAAGCAGTAACATCCTTTAAGATAATTCCTTCTTAAAACGTGTTTTTTGTATCCTTCATCATAGGCGTGACACAAGGCTTAGCAGCAAGGAGACCAGCGTCATTGACGATGTCTAGAGCATATTTTCTTTGCGAAACATGAATGCCCTCATTAGATCTGTCTATCTCGAGACCTAGGACGAACTTTAAATCGCCCAAGTCTTTTACTTTAAAAACTTTGTTTAGGTGTTGTGTCACTTGTTCAATGTCAGATATAGATTTTCTTGCAAGAATAATGTCAACTAGCAACATAGTAAAACTGTTTTCATAATTTTTTATGAATAAAGAATGATCATAAACAGATCGAGTGAAACCAATTTTGTTAAGAGAAGAAGTAAGTTTAGCAAATCATTGTCGGCTTGCCTGTTTCAAGCCATATAAAGATTTAACTAGCTTGCAAACTTGTCCAATTTTGACCTTGATGCCACATGGAGGTAACATGTAAACTTCCTCATTTAGTTCCCTAGGTAGAAACACATTGTTTACATCTTTAGAGAGAATATAACTTATAAATGCTTATTTATATAAGAGAAAAATGTCATTGGTAAATGTTTTACAAATAAAGTTCATTCTCTCTAAGGGCCTGTTTGCTTCCACATGAGTACTATTCACGAAGACGGAAATGAGAAGCATCTTCTTGTTTGTTTCCAGTGATGCATGAAGGAGAGGAGAAGTGGAAATGGAAAGTTGAAGGGTTTTTGGTTCTTCTCACTCATGAAGAGAAAGTTGAAGGGAAGAGGAGAAAGTTAAATAGATTTATCTAAATTACGTTTTTACCCTTAATATATATAATAAAAAATAATTAAAATCATTTAACTTTTCTAATATTTTTAAATAAACTGTACATAGCCAAATAAATAATAATAATAATGTAAAATCTTACTAATACTAATAATATAAATATTAAAATTAATTTATAAAATAATAATAATAAATGCAAATCAAATAATTTTAATAAAGAATAATAACAATAATAATATTAATTATTTTTATTTTATTTTATTTTATTTATATTAAATATTAATAATTTTATTAATAATATATATATATAATTATTTATAAAAAATAAATTTATATAATAATAAATAATATTAATCATCTAAAATACTTAATTAATTTTTTATATATTTCTATATATATAACATAACATAATTTAAAAATTCACATATAATATTAAAATTATTTAAATAAATTAACTTAAATAAAAAATAAATTTTAATTAATAAAATTATACTTTAATTTTAAATTATAATTAACTAAAATATAAAATAGGATTAATCATTATTTATTCTTTTTTATATACAAGGGTAAAATTGTAATCTTACAAACTTTACTATTCAAAATAATTTATAATATTCTTACAACTATCACATCACTCACAAATTTTAATAAACTTTCCTCACACATCCACTCTAACATACCCCAATCCAAACAACCTCAACTTTCTTCACACTTTCTTCACACTTCCACTCTCACTCACCCTCAACTTTCCACTCCCCCACACCCTCTAATCCAAACACACCCTAAGTCGTCTAGTAAATAATCTTATAATCTAACATGTAAAAGCTTTATGAAAATTATTGCATGCACAACCATAAATTCATGCAAAAACACTTATAATCTTTTGTCTAAAATATGACATTTGGAGCTCGATTGTTGATCTTTGTCTTTTGTATCAAGTGTGTAGTATGATTACTTTTTGACTAACACCACTTTTCTATAGTACTCTATATACACGTGTAAGACAACTTTATCTTCTCCAAATTCCTTTATATTACTAACATTAACAAAGTGAACATAGAATTCGAAAAAGATCAAATATATAAATTAATATTAATAATATGTTAATGATAAAACAATTAAAAAATGTGTCGTGATTACACATGCAAACTCTATCAAAATTTACATCTTATAGACTATTTTATTTTCATATCACATCTAATCTTTATTTAGGCTTATAATTCATCTAGTTTCTTCACATGATATTTTGCTTCTTTAGCGTGTAAGCATAATTTAAATTTACCATAATTTTTTTGAATTTTGATTTTCTCTTTTAATTTGAATGAAAAAACAATAAATATATACATATCTCAATTAATTTTAAACCAATACGTACAATATCAATACATTTTAATTGATTACCTAAATAAGTTTTATTTATATATTAATAATTACTTTATAAATTAATTTCAATTAAAATGTGTTTTAAAATATTAAGTAAACCATTATTAAAAATATATATAAAAAATTAAAAGTTTTGGATTTAAAAAAAAATCAAAGTTGACACTTAAGCAATTACTTTATTATAAAAAATAATTTAAAGTCATCAATGTAGTTAACTTTTTCATAGTGAACTTGTCATTCCAATAACGATTTATCTAAATCCTTATTATTTTAAAATTAAGCTTAAATTAGTTTTAAGTTCTAAATACATTATTAATTTTTTATTTTGAATACTCAATAAATTATTTTTTGAATTAAGTGATTAATGAATTAGAAAATTTTGATTTAAATATCTGAAAAAAGTATTTGCTTATATTTTATCTCTTATCTTTTAATTTATCTTTAAAATATTTTATCTCTGAAGTTTTTTTTATATAGTGACAACCAATATATTTTTATGGTATGATGAGATACGCTATGAATACAAATAATAAAAATAACACATACTTTTTAACAGGATCATATTTCAATTTGACTAACATGTAAACACTAACAAAAAATAATTAGAAAAATAAGTTCAATTTATAACTTAATACTTGAAATAAAAGTTATTCATATATATTAATCACCTTATACTTATTTCAGCTATAAAATTATCCATTTTAATAATTATGAACCAAAATTGCACCACTCTGTTCAAAGAAACCCCTCAAAAGGGGACTTCACCTTAGACAAAGCCTAGTTTAGCGGCTGTGGTATTTCGACAAAATTCAGTAGAATGGGGTCACGACGACGACGTTTGGTCTCAGTATTATTAACACGTTCCTTTACCAACGTTCAATCTCTAGTCAACAATTGTTGACTAATTGTGAATTGAAGTCTGAGTTTGCGGTTTCAGTGTAAGATCCCAGTCTGTTGGACCTCTGATTCCGATTCTGATTCCATGTTAGGGTTTTAAAGGACACAGTTCCAGCTTCCTCATTCCCATGGAATTGAAAAAGGGAAAGCTTGTCAGGTATCTTAATTTGTTACGACTCCTTCGATTGGTTGCTAGAGCTTCAAGCTTTCAATGCGTGAATTTTAACTAAAAAAAATTTATTTTTTTTATTTGGGCCTTGCTCTGTACTATTCAAACTCGTTCCTTCACTTTAAATGAATAAAATTTTGTTTCTTAAACAATTTTAATTTTCTGAATTTCTTTTCATTTGAGAACATTGTGATGTATGATCTAAGAATTTTACGTTTTAGGTTCTACTCGGATGGCAAAAAGCAGAAAAAACCACTGTGGGGAGCAACTGAGTCTCCAGGGCTTAAGCCTAGCAATTTGCTGCCATTGGGCAAGAATAGAATTGGTGAAACATTTAGAATTAGCGGATCCAAGGTATTCCCGGAGGACCACGAGCCGTGGCGCAAAAGAATACTTGACCCTGGTAGTGAGATTGTGTTGAAATGGAACCGGGTCTTCATAGTTTCATGCTTGGTGGCTCTTTTTGTTGATCCGTTGTACTTTTATTTGCCTAGTGTGATAGAAAATACAGGGTCTTCATGTGTAAGGACAGACTTAACATTGCGCATTGTTGTGACCTTTCTGCGCACTATTGCTGACCTCTTCTACCTGTTGCACCTGATAATTAAGTTCAGGACAGCATATGTGGCACCAAGCTCACGGGTATTTGGCAGGGGGGAGCTTGTCATGGACCCAAAGAAGATTGCAAGAAGATATATCAGATCTGATTTCTTCATTGATTTTATTGCCACACTCCCTCTACCTCAGGTGTGTTTTTCTAGTGTGGCACTACTTGATCTTTTACATCATATAACTTTACTGCAAACTTCTCTGGTTGTTGATTTTGATTTGTGCCATAAAAATAGTGATAAAGATAATCTAGAAAAATATTTAGTCGGAAAAATTATCTTTACGGTAAATGTACGAGATTTTGAGTTCATTGTAAATTTCTAATTTTGGGCATGGTACGATAACCACTATATTATAATAATGTAATAAATAAAGCTAACTGTATTGGAGATTCTCCCTTTTCCATTCTGGGCCAACATACAGAACTAAGGTCATGAATCAATTAAGCAGGTTTGTCACTAAAAGGGTTCTTTCTTATCTTCCACCACTTGACCACTTTAGGTGGCCCATTTTTTGTAATGTAAGATCTAGATTCTTATATTATTGCTTTAAGTGATGCATATACACCGCCAAAATGAAATTTAATGGAAAGAGTCTAAAACATGGTATACTAATATGTCCAATTTGAGGGCAGTCCGTGATATTGCAAATACTTAAGTTATGCAAACATAGCAGTTTAGTTGGTTTACATTTTTGAAGTATTTTGCAGGTGAGGTATGTAGATAGCTGATTAAACTTTTTTCTCTTTCAGATGGTCATCTGGTTTATTATCCCAGCAACAAGAAGCCCTCAAACTGATCACAAGAATAATGCGCTTGCATTGATTGTTTTGCTCCAGTATGTTCCAAGATTATATTTGATTTTTCCATTAAGTTCTCAAATAATCAAAGCAACAGGAGTGGTTACAAAGACTGCTTGGGCAGGAGCTGCATATAACTTGCTACTGTATATGTTAGCTAGCCATGTATGACGTTTTGATTGGTTTTATGATTCTATTTTTAAATTCTCTCTCTCTCAAACACACATATCCACCCACCTACACATATGAACTCTTTGAAGTCTGAATCTTATTGACTCAAGTCTAGTTTTCTGTTAAAAGAAATTAACAGTATATGCTTCTATTTTTGTTATTGCAGGTTTTAGGGGCATCTTGGTATCTTCTATCTGTGGACCGATACACTACTTGTTTGAAATCCTTTTGCAAAAAGGAACAAAATCCTGAAAATTGCTTTGGCTACCTGGACTGCAGTTCTTTAAATGCTGAGCTGCGCAAGATATGGGCGAATAGTACAAATGTGTTTAGCAGCTGTGATCCCAGTAATAATGATATTAATTTCAAGTTTGGAATATTTGAAAATGCAGTAAAGAAACATGTTGTTTCTTCAGTCTTCATTCCAAAATACCTTTATTGTTTATGGTGGGGATTGCAGCAATTAAGGTATGACTTGTATTTCCATGAGTACTGAAAATTGATTTTATAATTGGTGCATATGATTAATTAATGTTTTGTTGAAATAGTTCACCTTGAGATTTACCTCATCTCAAGATGATGCTGACTGCAATGCTGATGTAAAAATTATAAGGTTTAAGATGGAGGAGAGAAAAGAGGTTGTCAATGCTCTAAAAAATGTTAAATTATTTCATATTCATATTAGACGTGTTTTATAATCCAAATCTCTAAATAACTTTTATAGTAATAATCTAGTTTAGGTATTGATGTAGCTCCATGATATGGTTCTAGGCCAACTGGTAAAGGATATACTGAATGAATAGGTCCATATACTGGACCAGTAACTAAAAGTGCTCACAATATGGAATGTCCATTCTGTGAAGGAATACGAATGGCCCTGGAATGAGTTAGTTAGATGAGGTTGCAGGTAAATGGCACGTGATAGCAAATGAGTATTTAGGAGTGGGGGAAATGAACATTGTGGTTTGTTTGGCAGGCATATAGCTGGGTAGAGAATATTTTTTTGGAGTTGCTTAGGCTTTGATCTTTCTTTCATCACTATAAAAGCTCATTGAGCTCTCCTTTTAGTCTAATAAACTCTATGAAACTGAATTCTATTGTCAATTTCTGTCACACCACCAATGTTGTCAAACTTGAGGATCGTAAGAGGATTGGAAAGGGAGATAACAAATCATAACTCGACTTGTAAGAGTTATGAGTATACGAAGAATTATATTCGTAGACTTGGGCATGCACTAAAAATAATATAGATGACAAAAATAACTTATAACAAGTCCTAAGTAGTAATATCCAATACATAAAACAACTCAAAATAGATTAAAAATTGATAAAAGTACTCAAATAAATCGGATAATAAATTGACAGATGTTAAATAAAAACAAACTATCCAAGGAAATCATTCATATTAAAACACAGAATAGTCATCCTGCTCCACATTATCTTCATTTTCATTAGTGTCATCTCCATGACCTTCATCATTATTAGCAATTGGAGGAACCTCCAAATTATCCATAGGTGCAACATCGCCACCACCAACATCTGCATCTTCTCCTCCATAGTCCATTGATCATCATAAGCAAGATCATCAAATTTATAGTAATTTGTTTTGCTAACATCCTTCTTGTTCAATCTTGATTTAGTCATCACAAACGCCACATCATTCATGGACTTTTTCCGTAAACAATTTCTCTTCTTGGTGTGAACCAAAATAATTATAAAATTAAGTAACACATCATACTAGCCTACTAGATGGTATAGGTAAATAATTATAAAATCAATTCCATAAATTTAAATTCATATCCTCTGAAAAGCACTCCAATTATGCTCACAATCAGATGAACTACAAGCCCACCATTCTGCTGGAGTTTTGATTTTGAGTGCATTTTGAGCAATTAGACTACCAAAATATCAAAATATGCTCTTGAAACTCCCAATCTGAGCATCAATCTTACCGATCTCATCAATGTCTCCCACCAACATGTCTAAACCGTCATACATTCCTTGCTTCACTTCATAATTAGCTTTAAACTCAACATTATGGTGCAACATGGGATAATATCCTCCAACATGCAATGGCCTATGCAATTGATTGTCTCACATTTGATTTTGTATCTTCTCTTTAGTAATATCCATTTCTTCATAAATAAATCACATGGTTGGTTTCTCATGTGAATCCACCATGCGCAAGGGAAGAGCATCCCTCATGGAATAAAAAATATTTTTTCCAAACTCCCTTATCTAATATCAAATTTTCCAAAAGCCTTCCATCTCTAGTCTTTACAAATTGTCTAGATTGTCACACGTTGGATGTGAACATCCTAATAAGCGATCATTTATTTTCATTCAAGCATCCCAAAGTCAAATAAGAACTGACAAAATGAGCATTGACTAGTCTTATCAAAGTTGCCCTTTGTTAAATTTGTGCAACGAGGAAATTAGATCAGTTCTTGAATAGATGTAGTAGGTTGGTTGTGATTTTCTTGCCATTCGCTATTGTCTCATGGTGGAGTGGTATTTTCTTCCCAAAATATTCCAACATTCAATCAATATAACGGGAAGCGCAAGACATCCAATTTTGTCTCTTTTGCATTATCAAGTCTCTAGTTTCCTTGTAGTTTGTTGCATTATCAGTTAGAATTTGGTTTACATTCTCTTGCAAATTTTGTTAGTTGTCTTACATATCTCAGAAGCATCAATAAATTTCAAAAAGACCATCCCTGGACCATTTGCCAGGAAATTAAGTATTGTCCTTCTCCTTCTACCAGTTCATGAATCTGTCATTATTGTGCATCCATATTTTTCCAAAACCATTTATGTTCTTCCAAAATCTAATTGGTCTTTTCAACCTGTTGCTTTAAATATTTCACCCTAATTTCATGGTATGTTAGTGGCTTAAATCTGACACCATGTTTGGCGACCAACTCAAGGATCCTCTTAAACTCTACACTCTTTGCTACATTAAATGGAATACCATTGTTGTAGAAAAATAGAGCAATTTCTTGGCATGCATCCCCTCTCTCGCTTCTCTTGAAAATAACATTGATAGGAGTTTGACTACCCATTTTCTCGAAAATACTTGATGAGTCATTACTCTCTTCTTCTTGCCTTAGTCTTTCTCCAGCATTTTTCAGAATCACCCATACTACGACTCCCCCATTCAAATTCTTTGCATCTTGATTTTTCAATAAAATTTTGGTGCAGCTGATAAACCACATCCAACATTAAGTTTTTAACATCTTTAGGAACTGTTATACATCCTCCTACATCTTTTTAAGTTCCTATTAGATGACGCTTCAATCAATAAATTCCACATGTTAATACTTTCTCACAATATTTACATTTCACATTTCTTGCTTTCCCACCAATTGAAACACAATGACTCCATGTATTCCTTGCTCCAAATCCATTTCCTCTTTTAGGAGCAAGACTTGAACCACCTTCAGCTAATGCCATTTTTCCCCTTCAGATTCTAAACAGAATAGAGAACTCCAACAAGAATGGAAGAAGCGAGTAGAACAACAAAAGAAGCAAGCGGACTAACAAAAAAAATGATGAAAACAAATAGCGAGTAGAAGAGAGAGCAACCAAAATAGCGATTGTGAAGGCAATGCCAGTGACTTTGAAGGCAACACCAACAACAATGGTCGTGACTCGTGATTGTTGCGATGCCGAGAACAATGAAGTTTTGTGTGAATGCTTCAATGGTTGTCAGTGATGGCAACTTTCATAAACAAAAATAATGTCAACGTCAAGAGGTGAGTTTGTCGTCGACTTGTGGGTCTCCTTCATTTCGGAATTGCAATGGGAACCCTAGCAGAACATAAGGGACATGTGTTGGACTTTATTTTTTCAGTCGGGTCAGGTCTTTTTTTTTGCCCACAATAGGCTGTTGAACCATAGCTTCACAAGAGGAAGGATCAACGCAGCGCACAATCCCTTGACTCAATGAGTATCAGTGCAATCTAGTAGTGATCCAAGCCTCACCCGATTCACCATCCACACCAGCTTGTGGCATTCTCCGTACTTGTAGGGTTGTGTGAGTTTGCGAGTTGATTTTAGTTACACTACACACCACAAGTGCAAGTCAAGCTTTATAGGTTATTTTTAGCCCAACCTTTGTTTTTTTTTCCACTTAAAAGGCACTTTAAACTTAAAAGCTTGAAATAAGAGCCTTAAGAATAAAGTAGCTGTATGACAGTTTTCATTTTTTTAGCTTAAAAGCTTTAAATCTAATGCCTACTATTTATTTTTTTAACTTTGATTTTATTTAAAACTAGTAAAGTCAAACTGTTTTAAAATTTATAAAATAAGTAATCCACACGTAATATTTTAACAACACTGCACACTACAAGTAGAAGTCAAGCTTTATAGGATGTATTTTTAGTTCAACTTTTTTCTCTCTTAAAATCCACTTTAAACTTAAAAAAATAAAGTAGAAGCTGTTTGGAAGTTTTCATTTTTTTAGCTTAAAAGCTCCTTTAAAGCTAAAGGCTACCTTTTTAAAAAAAACTTTGATATTATTTAAAAGTTGTAAAGTCAAACTATTTTCAAAAGTATAAAATAAGTACTCCACATATAATATTTTCCCTTGCCCTTCCTCAACTAGTGTGATTTCTCTATCTCTCAACATGGAAGATAGGATTGCTAAGCTTAACTCAACCTTATAAAACCGGCTTATAAGGTGAGGTTTGCATCCACTTATATACTATGAAATTTCCTTATCTCTAGTTGATGTAAGATCTCCTACACCCCCTTCACATCGAGACTCGCCAATGCATGCATGTGACTATATATTATGGGTGGTCGATAACGGCTTAATAGTGGGTGACCTGATAAGTCCAACAAACTCTCACTAGGATAGACTCTAAATGACTCTATACCATATTAAGGCCTTACCCATCCTATCTTATGATTGAGGCCTTACCCATCCTTACAAATTTGGCATATAAGATGATAGAAGCCTAAGCTTTTAAGCTCTTATAAGACACTATTTCTTTATAAGCCTAAACTTTCTTGATAAGATGTCTAAGATCTTCTCAGATGTCTAGGTCTAACATTTAAGTTAGTAAAGGGATGAAAAATGCTCTTATATGTAATGTATACGAATAAAATAACTATAATTGTATGTAGCACTGGGAGGGAGTTTGTTATGTCTTAATTTTAATATTTTAGAGATAAATGATATTGTTTTTTATGCTAATTTCTTAATTCTTTTGGCTTTGTTGCAGTTCTTATGGACAGAACCTAGATACTAGCACGTTTATTGGAGAAACATCATTCGCTATTGTCATTGCCATCTTAGGTCTTGTATTATTTTCCCATTTGATTGGGAACATGCAGGTATTTGCATATAATTTGTTTTCCGTGTACAAACAATTAATGTCTAAATTATCAAGAATTTAAAACAAATTTCACCTGTCACCTATTTCAGGTATAGAGTGGAAAAGAATTAAAATTTTCTTGATTTGTTAGGATTTTTGCAAACATTGTTTTTTTTAACAAAGAGGGATATGTTGTGCTACGAAACACAAGGCCAAATAATCTGTGTTAGACTTTATTAGAATAATTTGCAATCTACTATAGACTAATATAATGTGCAGTGTCTAGTTTTTGTTTGTTTGTTTAATTTGATTCCGCATTGAGGTTGTTTCTTTGGCTAGACATATTTGCAATCTATTACTATACGACTTGAGGAGTGGAGGCTTAAGCGAAGAGACACAGAAGAGTGGATGAGGCATCGGCAACTCCCTGAAGATTTGAGAAGTCGTGTTAGAAGATTTGTTCAATATAAATGGCTTGCTACTCGCGGAGTTGACGAGGAAACCATTCTACGTGCACTACCTGCTGATCTTAGCCGTGATATTCAAAGGCACCTGTGCTTAGACCTTGTTAGAAGAGTATGATTTCTGCTGACTGTTTTAGTTTCTACAAATCTTTCTGTGCTCATGTCCACAGTTTGAAGCATATTATAGACCATTGTTGATTGTTTCTTCTAGTTCTATCACAAGATCGTATTTTATGATTACCTTTAGTAGAAGCTGTGATGCGTAAATTTTTCACAAAAGGCTTTACTGTCTTGAAGATTTGCATTAGGTACATCGTTAGTTCGAATTATCTTGTGTCAGAGTTTGTCATTAGCAAGTAGGCTTCTTATTATAGAATAGAATAGAAGTTGGATTGAGAGATTGATTCTCATCGATGCCAATGAACGCAAAATGTTAATAAGTATAAACATTTACTCTATTATAAAGCATTTAAACAAATTCCTTTGTTTTCAGGTTCCCTTCTTCTCACAGATGGATGATCAGCTTCTGGATGCAATATGTGAGCGGCTGGTATCGTCTCTGAGCACTCAAGGCACCTACATTGTTCGTGAGGGTGACCCCGTCAGTGAAATGCTTTTTATCATTAGAGGTAGACTGGATAGTTGTACTACAAATGGTGGCCGGACTGGTTTCTTCAACTCAATCATATTGAGACCTGGAGATTTTTGTGGCGAGGAACTACTTTCTTGGGCATTACTCCCAAAATCAACCATTAATTTGCCTTCTTCAACCAGAACAGTTAAAGCCCTTAGTGAGGTTGAGGCTTTTGCTCTTCGGGCTGAAGACCTCAAGTTTGTTGCCAATCAATTTAGGCGGCTTCACAGTAAGAAACTGCAGCACACTTTTCGATTTTATTCCCACCATTGGAGGACTTGGGCAGCCTGCTTTATACAGGCTGCTTGGCGGCGATACAAGAAAAGGATATCTATGAAAGACATCGGTTTGAGGGAATCCATTCCTTTAGATGAGACAGTAGCTAGCGAGAGAGAACATGAGGACTATTCTGCCAGTTCAAAGACAGCTCAGGCTAAATTGAACCTTGGGGCAACAATTCTTGCTTCCAGATTTGCTGCTAATACACGAAGAGGAGCCTTGAAGATTAAAGATGACATGCCTAAGTTACCCAAGCCCGAAGAACCCGACTTTTCCACTGAAGCCGATGAGGATTAGTTACACTTAGTGGCATATGTTTTCAGATTCAGTGGCAACCTACATATTTCCGTGTGGATAATGAATCTGTAGGTCACAAATCCGGCATATCCCTCTCTGCATAAAGACCCTTGCTGGTAGATGATGTATTTTAACGAGTAAGATACAAAGGGGGATACAAGGTTATGCTCAGCGAATGGCTGTAATGTATTACTACTATACATGTATAATTATTTATGAAGTATTATTATTATATTAATAATTTTTTGTACTGTTTTTTGTACTGTTTTTTTATGGTATTTTTTGGGTTTTTTTTAACAAAGTTCTTTATTTTTATTATTTATGTTGATTATCAAAGTTGTACTTTTATTAAATAATTTTATTTAATAATTTTAGATTTTGTCTAAGAAAGACAAAGTTTTTAATAATTCAATTGACATTAATAAAAATATATAAATACCTTTTTCAAATTAATAATTTATTGTATAATTCATGTTAAGTTTCCATTTAATTATCAATATTATTTCATTTTATTCATTAATTTGTCAATACTATAATTTATATTTTGTTCATAAAATCATATGGAATGAAAATCAAAGCCAATAAATTTGTTATTTTTTTTTTTGATTTAATTTATGATTTAAAAAAATACTATGAATTAGTTTCAAAAAGTTTTACAAAGAAATGAAGAAGGTAAACATTGTAAAATATAAGATACACCACATTTTAAAGTTAAAATAACAAAGAAAACAAATACAAATTACATAGAAATTACATTAAATTTAAATTGTACACTATTAAATAATAAATTTCTTATTAAATAATAAATTGCTAAAAGACATGTAATTAATCCTATTTCTATAAGCAACACTTTAATAATTTTAATAATTTGTCTTTTTCATCGAAGAAATACACATGCACGTTTACTTCTGCTTATTTACAAATAGAATATTTTACTAAGTTATATAATATATTATTAATTACTAAGGTCAGAAAAATGAAGTGATATTATAAGATCCAACTTTGAAAAAATGTTGTGAAATGACACTTAGTAGTAAGACTTAATGAATGTAATAATGAATACATAGGGAGTGACAAACAATAAACCATTATTACACGTAATTAGTTATGGAAACATAAACAGATTCCAACAAAATAAACTTTCAAATTTGGATCAAATGAACAAATTAGATGAAGATAAAAGGAACATTAGATTGCAAAAAACAAACCGTTAATGAGATGAACTTAATGAACAGAAAAGATAAATGTAAGAAACATTAAACAGATAAGAAAACAAACTGCAGAAAACGAAAAGAATGAAATGAACAAAATGGGCAGAAAAGGTAAATGCAAGAAACACTAAAAAGAAAACAAACTGCAAAAAATGAAAAGAATGAGATGAACAAAATGGACAAAAAAGCTAAATGCAAGAAACACTGAACAAAATAGAAAAAAATGCAAAAAATGAAAAGAACAATGGACAAAAACAATAAACACAAGAAACATTGATCAGAAAAGAAAAAAAACAAGTAACTTTGATCAGAAAACCCAAAAAAGCAAGCAACTAAGAACAACTCAAAACGTAAGAAACATAGAACCATAAACATAAATAAAACGATAGAAAATGCACCACAAAATGAAAATTAATGATAAAAGAATCACCTTTTATGTTCGGAGCATATCAAAGTTTGAAACTTTAATGAGAAACTCCAAGAACAGCGAAAAACATAAGAAACATAAAACGACAAACATAAATAAAACGACAAAAAATGCACCAAAAAATTGAAAATGATAAAAGTCTCACCTTTTATGTTCGGAGCAGTTCAAAGTTCAAAACTTTAATGAAAAACCCCAAGAACAACGAAAAGCATAAGAAACATAGAATCACGAACATAAATAAAATGACAGAAAATGCCCAAAAAAATTGAAAGAAATGATAAAAGTCTCACATTTTGTGTTCGGAGCAAATCAAAGTTCGAAACTTTAATGAGAAACCCTAAGAATAGCGAAGAACATAAGAAACATAAATAAAACGGCAGAAAATGCACCAAAAAATTGAAAGAAATGATAAAAGTCTCACATTTTATGTTCGGAGCAGATCAAAGTTTGAAACTTTAATGAGAAACCCCAAAAACAACGAAAAGCATAAGAAACATAGAATAAAAATCATCATTTGCGAATAAAAAATACATCAAAACCCAACAAAAATGAAAAGAAATGATTAAAGAATCACCTGTTCTTCGACAAATGAAAAGAGGAAATGAGATATGAATGGGTCTTTGCACCTATATATTCTCAAAAACCAATCTTGATAACCATTTCAAAATTTTAAAATTCAAAAATCACGCCAAGTGAAAAATACCTTAAAGAAGAGATTTGTAGTGGTGGTAAGGCAATGAGCAAAAGGTGTGCAATTGCTAAATCGGTGAAAGAGAAGGGGAAAGTAGAAGAGAGAAAGCTTAGAGTTTTGGAGGGAATAGAGAAAGTAAGGGTTTAGTGTGGGGAGGGAATGAAGAGAGTGAGAGAAGTGGTGTGCAGAGAGTCGGAGAGAGAAGGAATGTAGAGGGTCAGAGTGAAAAGGTGAATATGGGATGGGAGACGTGGTTAATTTTTTATGCGCCACGTGTCGTGCATTTAGAGAATCATGATGATGTACCCTGAGAGTGACACCCGAAAACAATTCCCTTAGTGGTAAAAAATGTTTTTGAATTTTTTTTTTCCAAAAATTTAAGGTTGTGACACTTGTCTAAACATATTTGTGCTCCCTCAATTGTTATATATATAGATTGTGCAAAGTAATGATCAAACCCTGTTTGATGGTTCTAATAGTTAAAAGGGTGAAAAAGGGGCAGGGTGAAAACGTTGTTTTATTGCATTTTGAATGCTACTCGTAGACCTTAATTTGACGACAACCTGATTGCGTGCTAATAGAATGCCAAGAATAAGTGCTAATAGAATGCCAAGAATAACGTTAATTAATTGCTATAACCAGTTGTTACATGCTACACAAAACCACCAAAGCGGATTGATTTTTCGAGCAATCATTTCAACTACAAATAAAGCAAATCGCCGCTCTACATTATTTACAGGCCGATACAAAATGTGAAGTTACACTGCAGTACAGCGGGAGGCTTTTAGCAGCATTTCCTCGGGAGAATTATGTAGCAGCATTTGTCTAGTTTTGTAAATAATCTTTTTGACGGTCAATATTTATCAACATCATAGAACTCTATGTTCTTGTACTTTTGGGATATAATCTCAGCTTGAACTTTTCTTGCCGTGTCTGTTGCACAACCAACAAGAATAAGAACAGATGTTCCTGCAAATCCCCGAAATGCAGTCAAGTGAGTGATCTGTTCTACAACTGCTGGACCAGCAGCCAAGATAGCCAAAAATGTTGAACCCAGAACTGAAATTCTACCAAGAACCTGCACCAAGGGAGAAAACCAATGAAGTCACTTATTTTGAGTTCAAGCTAGAATGTTGATTGAATTTTCAAAACCTCAATTCACAACAAGATATCACAATCCTGACAGTTTTGAACTTTCATCAAATCAGCAAAACTTGAAACCTAAAGGCATACTAGCGTATATTGGTATATAATATATTTTTAAGAGAACAAAGACAGGTTATAATCAGAAGGAAATCATGGAATGCAAAACTAGAAAAGGAAGAAATTACAGTTTTGATAAATGTAGCTGTACTTCTGCCTGGTCTGACAAGTGGAATTGAAGCACCTTGTCGTTTCAGTTGTTCACTCACATCATCAGGGTCCAGTTGTAGGAAAGTGTAATAATAGTTGAAGAAGGCTATCAAAAGTATGTTAAATGGAAGGTAGAAGGAACCTACAACAAATATCCAGTTAAGTAAAAAACATCAATTTATAAAGAAACAACTTTTAAGGACAAAAAAGCATAATTGAAATTCATTTCAACAATGTATGGCAACAACAATGCCAGTGTTTGCATTATATATTTGTCAAATACACAAGATCAACACGGAATGTCAGGGCAAGGCATTTCAGGCAACAGTCTTAATATAAATCTAGTGCAGTGACAGGAGAACAGTGATTAAGAGAGTATATGTGGTGGCTTATAGAGGGGAAATACAGCTGTAAGTAGGAGTAAAAGGGGTGGTACTTAGACAGTTAAAAGGGGTGTTAGGAGAGGAGAGGTCTCTCGAATACCTCATTTATTTCATGGTTACACTGAGCAATAGACACTTTAACAAAGGCTCATTGCCTTATTTTTTCTTCTAAATCTTTCCATTCTATCTGTTGAAAACTATCATGCAGAAACGGCGAATTACCTCCTGGATTTAATGCCACTGCAGCCTTCTTTAAAGCAGTTAAACCAGTGAAGCGTGCTAAAGTACCAGGAAGAGCTAATGACGACGTAGAAAAGATGATAGGCATTACTCCAGAACTATTAACCTGACAGTAGAAGATTTACATGCTCAAATTTGAAGTTTGATTTAATAAATTACATGAATAGTTAATACATGAAAATAAATAGATGGAAGAGACAACTTTAACAAAAGATAAAACTAGAAATTGGTGAAGTGGAGAGAGGACCTTAAATGGTAGGTAAGCAGACTTTTCAACTCCAGTGCTTCTGCTGGTGTATCTAGAAGCATAGTTAATAGGGATTTTTCTCTCTGCTTCCTGAAAGCCATTGTTTGAGATCAACTTCTCTTTGCTGGCTCAAATAGATATTTTATTATAACAATGAGAATGAGATTTACCTGAACATAAACAATACCAACTACCAAAGAAACGAAGGACACAATAATGGTAGCAAGTCCAACGTAGTTAGCATCATTAAATGCTTGTGCAATTGTCCTACCAAAAGAAGCTGGCAAGTAGGATATAATGTTTGTGAATATCAAAAGAGAGGTGCCATTCCCAAGTTTTAGGTCTGTAATTCGTTCCCCAATGTATGTTGTAAACACAGAGCCAAGAGTCAATAAGATTACAGAAGAAAGAACCCACTCTACAGAAAAGTCATTGACATAGGGACGTAGGTAAAGAACTTGGCCAATTGCCTGTAGTGAAAGGAACATACACAAAAATTCAGAGAAAACTAATTAGTAATATGCACGGCTTAGGATAAGGGAAAAGTTATTAAACAGCATGGATTTTCGGGAAACAATCTCCTTCCAACATATAGTTACATTCCTTTTTAATTTTTTGCAAAAAGTTAGTGCACAACATATATATTATTTTTTGTCTACTGTAGAATTTTCCCAAACAAACTTCACAAATTGCTGACCTGCACAATGGCAAATCCAACTGAAGCATATCGAGTGTACTGTAGAATTTTCTTTCTTCCAGCCTCACCCTCTTTCTTTTGAAGATCTTGCAATTTGGGATATATTTGTGCAAGAAGCTGGAAAACAATCTGTGCATTGATGAAGGGAACAATACCAAGGGAACATACTCCGAGTCTACCAATACCACCACCAGAGAACGAGTCCAAAGTGCTTAATAAACTGTTCTGATCTAAATTTCCAACAAAAGCCTCCCTATTAACTCCACCTAGGGGTATGTAAACTCCGAGCCGTGACAAGGCAAGAAACCCTAAAAGTTTGAGAAACTTCCCTGGAAGTGGACCTTTAAAAAAGTCACCAAAATCTATTGAACTGTCCTCTATTGCAGCTGCAATGTCAAAATAATAATCAAATGAACAATGCTCTATTGCTAGGAGATAAAAAAACACATAATTCAGGTTCAATAAGATACAGAGAAAAATGTCACCTGCCACCCCTTGTGAAGAGTTAGGTTTCCCCTTTTCTGTACTTGAAGTACTCTCAAATGTTTGTGTAAACAGGCACAACAGATTTTCCCAGGTAGAATTCAGAGTAGAAGGTAAATCTGAGTTAATACCCAAGGGATCAAAGTGTGCTTCATCACTGCTGCAGAGTTTGAAACAGCGTGTGTGTGACAAAATAATTACAACCAACAACAAGGCGGAAGAAAATTAAAAGATTGTAGATTTCTCTAAAATTGAGTAGAAGACACAATTGAACTGACCAATAATCACATTCACAATCACTACAGTATTTGGTCCAAGAAACAGCAAATGTCTAATTCATTGAGTGGAGTGGAAAGTTCACATATGCTAGTGACCCCCCACACCACTGGCTTTCTCCACTCCAAAAGTTACAGTAACGAAGAAGCATTACAGATCAAGGGATAAGTTTATGCATGTTGTTAATGGTAAAAGCAATTAGTACTTCTGAACCAAACACAGATAATGACTGAATCCTATCCAAAAGGAAACAAATTAAGGAGCACATATTGTTCAAGTACGTGTTTTGAAGAGTTCCCATTGAAGTAGAAATAATTGGAATGAAAATTGGGTGAAGGGATTCAAACATAATGAGTGCTTGAGCATAAAAACAAAGAACAATGAAAGTGGGTAGAGGAAGTTGCATACCTGGTTGAGAGATACCCAGTATTCAATGAATGGGTGGGTCTTCTTTGGACAGAGAAACTGGCTTGGCAAATGGATGTTTTGAATGGTTTAGAAGGTTTTGGTTTGAAACGATTAAGCCAGAAATTGAGGGGAGAAGAACATGAAGCTTCCCTAACAGTTATCAACATTATTATCCACAAACTCTCTTCACTTCTCCAACGTAGACGGAATCTCGTAACAAAAATAAATATCAACCCCCTTATAAAAAAATTAAATAAAAATGAATAACGAATTTGCTTCTATCAATTTTCCCCTCCAAAAAATGAAAAACCTTATTTATCCCTCAATATTTAAAAAGTCTTTAATGTCTTATTCTTAAATTTGGTAGGACTTGTTTGTTATTAAAAATAATTTTAAAAATTCGTTGGATACTAAATCAGGAACTATTTTACTATTAAGCTATAATATTTAGGGATTAATTTTGTATTGTTTACAAATTTAGGGATTAAATTAATTTTTTTGTTAATAATTAACTTAACATTTTTCAGACATTCAAGAATTAAATTGATTATTTATCTTTAAAAAAACAAAAATATACTTTTGTTTTAATAAGCAATTACTTTAATGGTGAAGGTTACGATGGGAACCCCATATTTCTCATCATGGGAAATATAAGTCTGTCCATTAGATATATTTTTTTCTGTATCTTTTTAAAATGTTATTTGTGGTTGTTATAGAGAAATTATAAAATATAATAATTTTTTTAATTTAACAGAATATCTATAACATTTTCTATTGTAACATTTTTGTCATTGTATCACTTCTCTTGTAATTTTCTGGTCAACAAGTTCAATTATCTAGTTAATTAAATAGTCCATCGAATTTATTTAACTCAATTTCTCGATGAGGAAAATCTAAATTACTTAAGGACACATTTGATTTTTCGGTGAGCGATGTCAAGTAATCAACATTAAAGATGATGACATACAACTAACTTGGTAGTTCCTACCTGCTTTTCTATTTGTAGGTAGTATCGCACTTTTTAGGAAGATTTATGAAAAGGTTTTCCAACTACAAATAAAGTTATAAATCATGATTTTGTTAGTTCATCCAAATAAACATTAAAAACAAAGTAAAATTAATTAACTAGATAAGCAAACAATGTTGGAAAGAAGAAGATAAGTAATGTGTTATGGTGAAATATTTATACTTTAAAGTTGACATTTTATACAATGTTTAATAGGATGACAAATACTAAATCAACTTGGGACTATTATCACTACAAACATGGCCATGATTTTCACAATTGACAATAAATACCACAATCTTCTCTCAAATCCAAAAAGAAACCAAAAAATGTTATGCTCGAAGTCTAAAAGTGTCACTATGTATTTTGAAAACAATCATAGTAGCAAATAACAAGGTCAAATCTTAAGAAAGTATGATAGAACTTACTATCATCCCAACTATAAGGGGGAAAAAGTTGTCAAACATTAGAGAAATAATAGAAGTACAATTCTATAATAGTGGAAGAACAAAATGATGTTAAAGATCAATGAGATAATATTGATTTGAATCCAAATTTTGAGTTTGAAAATAATCAACCTTGTTTTGATGAGAAAATGATATAGCTTAAGCTCAAACCGCATCCAAGTTGATTCACTAGTTAGACAACATGTCACTTCATAATGAAACAACTTGAAGAAGTTTTCTTTTGTAACATTGACCTATCTGCATGGAGTGTGATTGGCACCATGAATCGATCTTAACTTCATATGTTATAAATTTGTTATTTATCTAGTGTTGTAGGGCACCAATTTTTTATGTCACATAATTCATAATCAAATCGAGATATTTGTGTTATGTTGTTAAAAAAAAAAAGTTATAGTTTGATTATTAATTATAGTTTTTTAAATAGTAGAAAACAAACCAAATTTGTGAATTTGATTCCTATTGAGATAATTTTTGCATATAAAATTGTTGTTCCTTTCATTCTCATCTCTCTCTTTAAAGAAAATATCTTAATTGCATTAATTGTCATGAATATTTTGTAATAAATTTAGGAAAGTAAATAGAATATTGTAGTGAAAAAAGTCATTTAGATAATAATAATAACAATATACAATTATTTATAAATTAAACACTAAATATTAATATTTAATTTAATTTCAAAATAGAAATATTACATATTTATAATTTGAAATTGTAAACAAAATTAATGGACAAAGTCCACTATCTTAAATCATTGTCCGAAGTTTTTGCGTGCCAAGTTAGGAGTTGGATTCTATGTGTTCTTATAAAAGGGTTGGACCACCCCTGAAGTGGTTTCCATTTATTTATTTTTTATTGCTGATAAAAAAAATTATCTTAAATCATCATCCACTACTAAAATTTTTAATATTTTCTATATTTTGTAGAATTTGTAAAAAAAAAAAGAAGTTTTTTACAACAATGAAAGACTCCACCATAGATTCACAAAATACTCAATAAGAATTTATAACACATACAGTTAATTAATTAAATAAATAGAAAATGAAGCACAATGTAAAAATTACGAAATGTATGTATTATATTAGATTGAAGTAGTAAATAGGAAGATAAAGATATTAACTTATTTTTATTTAGCGGTTTTGTAGGTTTCTAATCGCTTCCATAAGAACATCTTGTTGGACTCGTACTAAATTCAAAGAACATTTTGTAGGTTTTATAGGACTCGTATGAATCAAATTTCGAATAAATCTTCTAGGAGAATGTTTGTTTCACTTCAACCATGTACACAAACATAAAATATCAAAATATATATACAAATATTTCTGTTTGATTTTTATTCTTGGAGCATTACATGTTTTGAACTTTTAAGGATTGGAAGCTATGAAGCTCGGACACTCCTCTTAAATGGCGTGTCGGTGTTCGATACGAGTTTCGGACACTGACACTCGTATGACACTTGTAGGACACGTATCCGTGAAGTGTCCAATTCAAAAAGTATTTGTTAGATTTCTGACAATTCTACTACAGTTCTAACACAATTTTAAAAAGAAAAAATACATTAATTTTCTCAAAATTCAAACTTTATTGTATAAATTGTTATTATGATTATAAAAATAAGAAATAAATATTTGTGAACTAGTCATGAAAAACATCTTTCTACTCCAAAAAATAATCTGGAACATACTTGTGCACATAAATATTTATTGTCAATTTATATAATTCATAATTATATAATATATATAAATTTGTGTCTTCGTGTTCTACATTTTAGAAATTTTACGTATCTCTATATCCGTATCCGTGTCTGTGTCGTATGAGTGTGTGTCTGTGCTATGTAGATTTGAAAGAGAAGAATGAACATATATGAATCCTAGAAAATTGTCAACAAACAATTTAAATTGAAAAGAATAACATGTGTACTAATTAGATGAGAAGAAAACTGACTAATAAAATGGAAGTACAAAAAACTGAGATGGCTTGGGATATGGATATTCTACTTTGATTTGCTGAAGATTTCTTTTTCTTTTTCTTTTTCTTTTTCTTTTTTTTCTTCTCCTTTGAGTCTGAATCTCCAAGCTTTCTATGGTGATGGAAATGGCCATGATCTTCCAATACCTCATTTTCTATGAGTGGAAAATTTTGACAGCTAACATATCTTTTTGTTTTTGTATTGAAAGCCCCCACATCAGCTGAAGTTGGGTAGCATTGGGACATTAAAAAGAATGTGATGAGATAGACATAAACCATGTACCTTGTTCGTCTCATACCTCTGAATCTTCTAAGGAAAGCATAACCAATATGGTGATTGAGGAAGCTCCTTCTTCCGCATATAAATTGTTAGGATTTTATCTTAAAAAAATGTTTGTCACCACCACATGTTCGGTTTCTCGTATGTTTCTCCTTTGACTTTGTATCCAACCACAACAATGAATATTTTTATATTAAAACATGCCCTCTAATTAAATAGTATAAGAATTTTGTTATAAATTTCTTCATATTTATAGTTTTACTTCTATTACAACTCAAGAGGAATCAAATATAATAGTTCAAGAACTTTTGACAAAAGAATCTTGATACATTCACAATCAATTTCTTTCTACATTCATTTTACAAGCAACCATATTAATATTTTAATATTTTTTCATATTATTTAGTTATAAATATAATTTTTAGTATATATATTTATTTCTAAACACATCACATTAAGAGTTATATACAATTTTATTGGTTCTTAAAGATAATTTTCTTTGAAAATTTTTCCCATATTTGATTTCCGCAACATATATTCTTCCACTTTTATAATGTATGTTAATTTTAATTCTTGAGTATCATATATCACTCTCCATCAATTTAAGTAATAAAAAAATATTTGATGTTTCACGATTACATTCACCAAAAGAAAAAAAAAAAGAGTGATGTTCATATTGACAACACATTCTATTATATGGCAATTTTTGTGTATATAATTACATCTTTCACATATGTTAAAACATTTTAGCACAACAATATATCATAATAAAAATCATTAAATTTTTTTAATACATTTTCACTGTGTACTCAAAGTTTTAGAAGATTTTAAAAGATGTCACATCTCATCAATTTAATTTTTACCTTAAATTTGTTCTCTTACTTTAATTGTTTCCTAATTGTATCTTTTTAATGTACTTTTTAGTAGTCATTATCCAAATTACGATAAAATCATGCATGATTCAAATTTTATTTTCTTAAATAAGTTCGGATAATTATAAGTTTGGATTTCCATTTGAATAATGTTAAAGTTAAAAAATCAACATTTCTATCAAATGAAAATGGATTGAATAAAAGAAAAAAAGTCCGAAACGAATTGTTAAGATCAAGAAATAATTGAGAAAGAAGGAGTAATTAATGATGGTTGATTATTTGAAAGAGGAAAAGTGATTAAGGTGATATAAAATAAGGTTGGTCAATAATGTCTTTTGAAAGAAATGATGAAGAATATTTTATGGAGGTATTAGACAAAATTTACTAAATTAAAAGAAAATTATACTTGGGAGCTTGGTAGAAAAAGAAGAAATCAAATAATTTTTTTTTATCAAAACTTTCACCGTTAGGCATTATTATGCAACTTGACATCCCAAACAACATGAGAACTTTTCAGAAGGTCACTCATCTTAGTACTACTCTGACTCAAGCACGTTTAACTACGGAGTTCTAAAAAAGTTGTACTACAATATGTACATTCAACGAAAATGAAACTTTAAGGCAATGGATATAAAGAAATCAAATAATTAACGAGAGAAGAAAATTGAGAAAACAATTTTACGAAACACAGTGAAGATGTATATGGTTATAAAAAATCACAAATCTCCTCTTAAAACCACGTTCTTACATATATAATAAATGATCTAGAATAGTGACACATTCTCTAAATAAGTAATCCTAAACTTGTACTTTAAATAGTCTTTTTCATTAATTATTTGTTCCTTTTCAAAGTTTATTTAATATTGTCAAATGGTAATTTTTATGAATATATAATTGAAAGTCCATAGAAATGATAAAGTTTAAATTCTGTACATTTTGTTATTGAAAAAATATATTAACAGTTATAAAAGTTAAGTTTAATCCTCTAAATAACGCATGACATAGTAAAATTATTTATTTTAATAAAAATATTAATTTTTAATTGTCATTTTAATTGAGAACTTTAGAGGTTAGTTTAATACAAATCATATTTTATTTGTAAATTAAAACTTGTAAAAACTAGTCATTGTTTTGGGTTTTTTTATTGTTAGCTTCTTTCTTTTAATTTTTACATTGTATTAAAAGAGAAGGAATTATTATAAGAGAAACAACTCACATTATTGACATTGCTATAACATATTAAGGGGGAAAAGTAAAAAGTGGGTGCAAGAGATGTAAGGAGTTTACAACATAGGTATTTTCAACCAAATGCATCGAAAAAGTTAATAATTGTTATTTTAGGACTCATCAAGTTGTCTAATCAATGTATATTTTGTGGAAAAAAAAATTTGACAACCATTAAATTTATTATGAATGTGATAGATTTTGTAATAAAATTATGAAGTTTGTAACAAATTTTGATTAATAAAAGGTTGTGACGAATTTTATGTTAAAATTAAATCATTTGTAATAATTCAAATATAGGAGTCATTATGGGATGAATTCAAGTGTGTTAGTGATGGAAACATGTGATTGCAACACTCCATCACTATTAAATTTCCACAAAAGTCATCACATAATAGAAGGACAACAATCAATGACCTTTTTGTGTGTCACAAAATCATCATCACAAAATTTACCATAGAATAAATTTTTTGCTTATATACACCTTGCCTTTGTCATGTTGCTTTAGGTCTAGAAACGTAGATCTTTCTCTCTTTTGTGACACAAACATCAAAGATATTAGTCCCTAGCCTTTTCCCATAAACCATATATGCAACAGGAATTATAGGATTCTTTGGTACCCATATTTTTTTAGTACTCTTTTATTAGTATTTGATGGTTGTCTCTTATCCAAACTGGATTGTCTAAACTTATTATAATGATATCAAGCAACCTTAACATTTTTCTTAACCTTCTTTTTACTTTTTGAATCATAACCAAGACCAAACTTATTGAATGCAAGTCTTGCATTGGAAAATAGAAGGTTTAGAGCTTTTAAACTCTTGATAAATTTTTTTAAATCATGCTTGTAACATGTGATTTTTTTCTATGTATTTTATTTTATTTATTTATTTCTATAACACTAAATGCATGGATCTGTTCTAAGCATGACATATTTTTCACTTGATCTTATTTGAGTTTTTCATTTTATAAAACTAAGACTTTAAATCTTTTATCATTGCTCACTGATCTTGTTACAACAAGTGAGAAGATCCTCACCAAAAGATCATTCTCATAATCTTCATCAAATAATGAATATGAACAGTGATGCAGTTTCAAAAGAATAGTTAAGGTTAGAGATTACCTCATCCTATATGCTTGCCATTAGATATAGATTTCATGTTTCGCGTCTAACTTGGAGTCTGAACCTTCCATGTAATCATTAGACTCTTCTTCTTGAATTTTGACTTTTCTTTAAGATTATGGTAGTCTGCCTTTATGTGACTTAGTCCTCTTCATTCATAAGAGATGACCTTAGGATTGCTTTCATCCTCATTCTTCTTAATAAATCTTTCCTTCCTCTTTCTTGGAAACCTCCTATTTAAGCATTTGTTTAAGCTTCCTGAACATAGAGGTATTTCCTCATCAGTTGAGTTTTCTGACTAAACTTTTGAAGTATCGTGTTTTTTGTTGAAGATGGTTGCTGTCCCTTCAAGATTGTGTTTGATGAAGACTTATATGTAGTGTTTGATGAAGTCTTATATGTACATTTCACTTGTATTTTGCTTTGCTTTAAGTGTGTCTTAGTTAGTGCTTAGAGGTTGTCTAAGAGTAGCTTTTTGCTGAGTAACTCACCTCATAACCACTGGCCATGTGTCAAGAACAAGCATAAGTTTTCTAAAACTGTTTTTCACATGTTTTACACAAAAACACATTTTACTGCATAAAAATAAATCTGTTCTTTTCTAAATAAACAGATTCATTTTCTTCACTGATGCCTTGGCTAAAGTCTTGCAAAAATTTGATTTTGTGCATCAGGTATTTTGACTAAGTCTTCTTCTTTTCAAAACGGCTGAGTTTCAAATAGTTAAACTTCCTCTGTTTTCGTTTTGAAAAATAAATCTATTCATCTGTAAATGAATAGATTCTTTTTTGCCTCTGGTGCCATATCATACTTAAACGTTTTTCAGTTTTATCTCAGCACCAGAATGGTTGACTAAGTCTCCTCACTTAACAGATTCTCTAACTGCTTTTTGAAAATAAATCAGTTCATTTTATTTTCAATCTGTTCATTTTATAACAGCTTTAACTGTTTTTCAAAATTCTGTTATAAGCTGGCTTTCTATAAAATGCAAACTTGTTTCTGAGTTTAATAACGATTCAAACAGTTCATACATTTGCAAAAAAACAAGTTTTGAAAGCAGAGAGTTAAGTGTTTTCAAGGATTAGCATTTGTTCTTCAAAGATTTCAAAAAATCACAAAGTGCTTGTTCTTGGTTTGGTTCCAAAAGCTTGGTGTGAGGTGCAGCTACTGTTCTAGCAATCTTGCCTACTGGTTTAAGGCAAATCTGTGTATCCTCAATCAGGTGTAGTCGTTTCACATCTCTTTCTTGTAATAGTTTGGTTGAACACTCTTCTTGATAGGTGTTCTTGAAGAGTGGGTGTGTGTGTATGCTGAAATAGGTTTTTTCAGCAAGAGTACCTAAGTTCTTATAGGTTTCAAGAACAGTGGGAATTGTATTTGGTTGTACTGTGTGTTAGTGAATTCCACCTGTTGTTGGTGAAGACTGGATGTAGCTCAGGTTGAGTGAACCAGTATAATTGCTTGTGTTCATTCTCTCTCTCTCTCTGCAATTTCGTTTCTGCATAATTGATAAAACAACAAAGAAATAAATCTGTTCAATTGAAAATAAATCTGTTCTTTCTGGGCACTGTGCATACTGTTCTTGATTTCTGAAAAAAGGTGTTTGAATCTGATAAGAACATATATAATCTGCTAAAAACCATTGGAACAGATTGACTGTGATAGGCTGCTCAAGAAACTGTAAATGCTATTAATTGAACCTTAAACAATTGCTTAAAGTTGAAGCTTGCTGTTTTGTGATTCATTGCTCTTAATTTCTGGAAAATTTCTTGACATCAAGAAGAACACTCATAGTCTGTTAAAAGCCACTGGAACAGCTTGTTTGCAAAGGTCACTCAATTAATTAGCATGATATCAATTGAACCTTAATCATTTGCTTGAAATTGAAGCTTGCTGTTTTGTGTTCCACTGTTTTTCAAATCTGATATTTGTGTGTATGCTGCTGGAAATTCTCACTGCATAATCTTGTGATTAACCTTGCTGAATTAAAAGCGTTTCAAACAAAAACAGTGCTGAAATAAATCTGTTCATTTTTACATAAATCGATTTATTTTCTGTAAAACTGTGTTAAACACTGTTTCTGCGAGAAAGTTTGAAAAGGTCAATTCACCCCCCCTCTTGAACTTTGACACTATTAAACCCAACAATTGGTATCAAGAGCTAGGACTTGTATTTTAATCAAGTTTGTTTGTAATAATGTCTGAGTTCAATGTGCTTTTTGCTGAAGGTTCTGCTGTAAATAGACCACCTATGTTTAATGGAATGAATTATGCATTTTGGAAAGTTAGAATGAGAATTTTCATGGAATCCATTGATGCATTAATTTGGGAAGCTGTGGTCAATGGACCTTATGTGCCAATGCAGGTTGTCAAGGATGAACAAGTGGAAAAGCCAAGATCAGAATGGAATGAAACCGAAAGGAGGAAGGCTCAACATGATCTTGTGGCCAAGAACATCATAACCTCTGCATTGACAATGGATGAGTTCTTCAGGATATCTCAATGTAAGTCAGCTAAGGAGATGTGGGAAGTCTTAGAAGTGACTCATGAAGGTACTGAAGATGTGAAAAGGTCAAGGAAACATGCACTCATCCAAGAATATGAGCTGTTCAGAATGCAACCCGAGGAGAGCATTGCTGATGTGCAGAAGAGATTCATCCACACTGTGAATCACCTCACTGGCTTGGGAAAAGAATTTGACAGAGAGGAGCTCAACACAAAGATATTGAAGTGCCTCGACAGAAGCTGGCAACCAAAGGTGACAGCTATCTCTGAAAGCCGTGATCTGTCAAAATTGGAAACTGCTGCACTGTTTGGAAAGCTGATGGAGCATGAGCTAGAGCTTAAAAGACTTAAAGAGCAGGAAACAACAGAGAGAAAACCCAAAGGGCTTGCACTGAAAGCAACTGAATTGGATGAGATCAAGGAAGAAAAAGAAGATGCTGAAGATGATGATACAATCAACCTTCTTACAAAAAGATTCAGCAAATTCCTGAGGAAGAAAAGCAAAAACAGGAACCAGCAGAAAAGAAGGTATCCTAAACCCAATGATTCAAATTCCTCTAAATATACTTGCTTTGGATGTGGCAAAACAGGGCATATCAAAACAGATTGTCCAGACAATCAAACAAGGGACAAATCTGCCAGCAAGAAATTTGAAAGGAACAAAGGAAGAAGAGCCTACATCTCATGGGAGGAAAATGAAGTATCCTCAACTAGCAGCTCTTCAACAGAAGATGAGGAGAATAATTTGTGCTTCATGATGAAGGATGAGGAGTCAAGCTCTGAATCAATTGGAAGCAAGAAAAACCAGTGGTACTTGGACAGTGGCTGTTCCAAGCATATGACTGGAGATCTTACAAAGTTCACCAGCTTAAAGCTCAAAGCAGAAGGACATGTGACCTATGGTGATAATAACCGAGGGAGAATTTTGGGCAGAGGAACTGTTGGAACAGGGAATTCAACAACCATTTAGAATGTGCTGTATGTAGAAGGACTCAAGCATAGTCTTCTCAGCATAAGTCAGCTTTGTGACAAAGGATACAAAGTGAATTTTGAGTCAAGTGGCTGCACAATCTCAAGTAATTCATCTAGTAAGGCACTGTTTACTGGTAAGAGAGTGAATAACATTTACTTATTGAATATCATGGAAACTAACTCTTCAAATGAGTGTTTGCTGTCCAGAAGTGATGAGTCTTGGTTGTGGCACAGGAGGTTAGCTCACATACACACAAATCACTTGAATAAATTGAAATCTAAAGATTTAGTTTCTGGTTTACCTAACATTAAATTTCAGGATAACAAGCTTTGTGATGCTTGTGTGAAAGGTAAACAAATCAAATCCTCTTTCAAGTTAAAGGATATTGTCTCTACAAAAAATCCATTGGATGTGTTGCATATGGACTTATTTGGTCCATCTAGAGTTGCTAGCTTGGCTGGAAATTTGTATGCTTTAGTTGTTGTGGATGATTACTCTAGATTTACATGGACTTTATTTCTTGCACATAAACATGATGCTTACACTGCCTTTAAGAAATTAGCAAAAATTCTGCAAAATGAAAATGGTTGCTGCATTAAATCAATTCGAAGTGATCATGGGGGAGAGTTTCAAAATGCTAAGTTTGAGAGGTTCTGTGAGAAGCATGGGATAGCTCATACCTTTTCAGCCCCTAGGACACCCCAACAAAATGGTGTAGTTGAAAGGAAAAATAGATCACTAGAGGAACTTGCTAAAACGATGTTAAATGAATCTAAGCTTCCTAAGTATTTTTGGGCTGATGCTGTTTATACTGCAGGTTATGTCTTAAATAGGACCTTAATAAGACCAATTCTTAAGAAAACCCCATATGAATTGTATAAGGGCAGAAAACCTAGTATGAGTCACCTTAGAGTATTTGGGTGTAAATGCTTTGTATTGAATAATGGCAAAGAAAATCTTGGTAAGTTTGATGCTAAATCTGATGAAGGTGTGCACATTGGTTATGCTTTGAATGGTCATGCATATAGAGTCTTCAATAAAAGGTTGCTCATAGTAGAAGAATCAATGCATGTTGTTTTTGATGAAACTAATCATAGTATATCTAAAACTGCTGATGAACCTGACAGTAATGAATTTAAATCTGTTTTAAATCAAAATGAATCGATTCATTTTGATACTGTTGATACACATGATATGCAAGAATCTACTGCAGCTGCAGGTTTGCCAAAAGAGTGGAAAACCCCAAGAGACCTAACCCTTGATAATGTCATTGGGAACATTGAGAAAGGAGTGTCAACTAGAAAAGCCTTGAACAATTTCTGTGAAGCAATGGCCTTTGTATCTCAAGTTGAACCCAAGAATTTGAAGGAAGCTCTCAAGGACAGCAACTGGATTTTAGCTATGCAAGAGGAACTGAATCAGTTTGCTCTTAATGAGGTCTGGACTCTTGTTCCTAGAATACCTGAGATGAATGTTATTGGAACAAAATGGGTATTTAGAAACAAAATGGATGAGCATGGAGTGATCACCAGAAACAAGGCTAGGCTTGTAGCTAAAGGGTACAATCAAGAAGAAGGAATAGACTATGATGAGACATATGCACCAGTGGCTCAGTTAGAAGCTGTTAGACTGCTGCTTGCTTTCTCATGCATCAAAGGGTTCAAGCTATTTCAAATGGACGTGAAGAGTGCCTTTCTAAATGGCTATATAAATGAAGAGGTATTTGTCTCACAACCACCAGGTTTTGAAGACCATCAACATCCAGAATATGTGTTCAAACTCCAAAAGGCTCTCTATGGACTCAAGCAAGCTCCTAGGCAATGGTATGAGAGGCTAAGTGATTTTCTCACCTCTCAAGGCTATGACAGAGGCACATCAGATAAGACCTTGTTCATTAAGAAGAAAGGAGATGACTCAATTCTAGTCCAAGTATATGTGGATGACATCATTTTTGGATCAAACAATGGAGAATTGTGTGAAGCTTTCGTGAAAGTCATGAAGAGTGAGTTTGAAATGTCAATGATGGGTGAGTTGAACTATTTTCTAGGCTTGCAGGTCAAACAACTCAAGGATGGCATTTTCTTGAGTCAAGCAAAGTATTGCAAGGATTTGCTGAAGAAATTTGAAATGGACAAATGTAAACCAATCAGCACACCCTTCTCAACAAGCTGTCATTTGGATCATGATGAAGCTGGAATTTCTGTTGATGAAACCAAATACAGAGGACTCATAGGATCACTGTTGTATCTTACTGCTAGCAGGCCAGATATAATGCTTGCAGTGTGCATGTGTGCAAGGTTTCAATCTGCTCCTAAAGAATCACACTACAATGCTGTCAAAAGGATTTTGAAGTATTTGCAAGGAACTAAAGAAGTTGGCTTGTGGTATCCAGGTAATATTTCATTAAGCTTAACTGGTTATTCTGATTCAGATTTTGCAGGTTGCAAAATTGATAGGAAGAGCACAAGTGGAACCTGTCATTTGCTTGGATCAAGCTTGATCTCATGGCAATGCAAAAAGCAGGCTTGTGTAGCTCTTTCCACTGCTGAAGCAGAATACATTGCAGCAGGGAGTTGCTGTGCTCAAACTATATGGCTAAGACAACAATTGAATGATTTTGGTATCTTACTTAACCATATACCTCTGCTATGTGATAATACAAGTGCAATCAACTTAACCAAAAATCCTGTCATGCATTCAAGAACCAAACACATTGAAATAAGGCATCATTTTCTAAGGGAACACATATCTAATGGAACATGTGATATTAAGTTCATTGGTACTGATTTACAACTTGCTTATTTGTTCACAAAACCATTAGCCAAAGATAGGTTTAATTTTCTGCTTAATGAATTGGGTATTATAAATGTCAATTGTACCTAGCAGTGAAAAATTAAATCTGTTTATACGCAATTAAATGTGTTTATTTTCTGCACTGATATGCATTGATGACTAGGAAAGAGAAATTCTGATCTTTGACTGCTTGACTGACTTAGTGGGCATTAACCTCTGTACCTTTGACGGTTTTGGTCATGGTTATGTAACCGATTTGATGGTTTGGGTGCTCAATAAGAATTTGAGTGTATGCATCGTGACCCTAAAGATTAAGGTAAACCATGTTGTCCTACATGAAGAGGATCTCATTCTCCTATATTGCATCATGAACCAGATTAAGGTAAACTGGGTGTTCATTGTCAATGAGCACATGCTCAAGTCAAAAAGGTTGGCTGATTACAGATTTCCCTATGCTATTCTTGTTTCCAAATTAATTGATTACTTTGGTGTTGATGTTACAAATGAGAGAAATGACCCTATCAAAGCTGTAAGTGAGATTGACACTTCAACTCTCACCAAAATGGGTTTTCACAAAATTGAAAACAAGTGGGTGGTTCTCAAGGAGAAGGACACTCAAGCAGAACATGAGGATGAGGATGAAGCTATTCCTATGGATGATGACTCACCTGCTACCCAATCTGAACATGAGGAAGTTGCTACAAATGCCATAGTTTCCTATCAAAGTCCAGAATACCGTGGAGAACCAATGTCTATGTTTGAGAGGCAAGTGCGGTACCGTTTTGATGTCATGTCTGCAGAACAAAGGGCACACTTTGAGACTACTCATGCAAGGTTCCAACACCTTGATCATCATATTGAAGGAGTTCAGGCACAGCTTGCAGAGCTTTACTACAAGGATCAGTAGTTTTTTTTCTGCTTTTAATGCTTTCCTTATCAGTTTTCAAGTTTATGTAATGTTGAACAATTTGGTTTTCTGGTTCTGAACTATTATGGTTATAATTTCTGCTTTATATCCCTTTATTCCCTATGCTTATATGCTGTTTGATGAATCCAAAGGGGGAGAAAAATAGCTCACCATGCTAGGTGAAGCTAGCTGAAACAGGGAGTTAATTCTGCACTTTAAAAACCATGTCTTATGCTATGCAATGCTGCTGTTTTTTTTTCTGGTTTAAAATCTAGTGCAGGTACTTAAAGCAACAAAGCTATGAGGTTAGCTATGGGGATTTGTCTCCATCAAACAGGGGGAGATTGTTGAAGATGGTTGTTGTCCCTTCAAGATTGTGTTTGATGAAGACTTATATGTAGTGTTTGATGAAGTCTTATATGTACATTTCACTTGTATTTTGCTTTGCTTTAAGTGTGTCTTAGTTAGTGCTTAGAGGTTGTCTAAGAGTAGCTTTTTGCTGAGTAACTCACCTCATAACCACTGGCCATGTGTCAAGAACAAGCATAAGTTTTCTAAAACTGTTTTTCACATGTTTTACACAAAAACACATTTTACTGCATAAAAATAAATCTGTTCTTTTCTAAATAAACAGATTCATTTTCTTCACTGATGCCTTGGCTAAAGTCTTGCAAAAATTTGATTTTGTGCATCAGGTATTTTGACTAAGTCTTCTTCTTTTCAAAACGGCTGAGTTTCAAATAGTTAAACTTCCTCTGTTTTCGTTTTGAAAAATAAATCTATTCATCTGTAAATGAATAGATTCTTTTTTGCCTCTGGTGCCATATCATACTTAAACGTTTTTCAGTTTTATCTCAGCACCAGAATGGTTGACTAAGTCTCCTCACTTAACAGATTCTCTAACTACTTTTTGAAAATAAATCAGTTCATTTTATTTTCAATCTGTTCATTTTATAACAGCTTTAACTGTTTTTCAAAATTCTGTTATAAGCTGGCTTTCTATAAAATGCAAACTTGTTTCTGAGTTTAATAACGATTCAAACAGTTCATACATTTGCAAAAAACAAGTTTTGAAAGCAGAGAGTTAAGTGTTTTCAAGGATTAGCATTTGTTCTTCAAAGATTTCAAAAAATCACAAAGTGCTTGTTCTTGGTTTGGTTCCAAAAGCTTGGTGTGAGGTGCAGCTACTGTTCTAGCAATCTTGCCTACTGGTTTAAGGCAAATCTGTGTATCCTCAATCAGGTGTAGTCGTTTCACATCTCTTTCTTGTAATAGTTTGGTTGAACACTCTTCTTGATAGGTGTTCTTGAAGAGTGGGTGTGTGTGTATGCTGAAATAGGTTTTTTCAGCAAGAGTACCTAAGTTCTTGTAGGTTTCAAGAACAGTGGGAATTGTATTTGGTTGTACTGTGTGTTAGTGAATTCCACCTGTTGTTGGTGAAGACTGGATGTAGCTCAGGTTGAGTGAACCAGTATAATTGCTTGTGTTCATTCTCTCTCTCTCTGCAATTTCGTTTCTGCATAATTGATAAAACAACAAAGAAATAAATCTGTTCAATTGAAAATAAATCTGTTCTTTCTGGGCACTGTGCATACTGTTCTTGATTTCTGAAAAAAGGTGTTTGAATCTGATAAGAACATATATAATCTGCTAAAAACCATTGGAACAGATTGACTGTGATAGGCTGCTCAAGAAACTGTAAATGCTATTAATTGAACCTTAAACAATTGCTTAAAGTTGAAGCTTGCTGTTTTGTGATTCATTGCTCTTAATTTCTGGAAAATTTCTTGACATCAAGAAGAACACTCATAGTCTGTTAAAAGCCACTGGAACAGCTTGTTTGCAAAGGTCACTCAATTAATTAGCATGATATCAATTGAACCTTAATCATTTGCTTGAAATTGAAGCTTGATGTTTTGTGTTCCACTGTTTTTCAAATCTGATATTTGTGTGTATGCTGCTGGAACCACCCAAATCCTTTTAAGAACCTTCCTTAGTTAGCATATACACATACATCTACCTCACATAGCATGGTCAAGACTTAACCCTAGAAAAAAGAACCAAGAACACCAATCATGGAAGCTTAACTTGTTTGATCATCTTGTTGCATCTTGAAGCTTGAAATTGACTTTCCTTGACATTCTTTGTATGTCCTTTTTAAGTCCCCATCATTTTTTGTCCTCCTCATACTTCGATTAGCTAATTATCCACTTGTTGTTCTCTTTAGTTTGTGAGCTTAAAGGAATTAAGTATCTACCTCTTATTTGATATGATAATTCTTGTGTAATTAAAATTTAGTTACTTTCTTGTAAGAGATAAGACTCAACAACTTGACATTATGTCTCCAATTTCTTAACATATATTATTATTTGCTATTAACCAAGCTTATAAAATGAGAAATATAAATTAAAGAAACTCATTTCATATTTACTTATTCTTTCTTAAAGATATTTTGATAGGATTATTAGACTCCGTCTATAAGTGGACTTCTCCATAAAAAAAAATATTTATCTCTTAAGATAATCAACCTCTCATCTCATATGAATGAGAACGATTAAACTTAAAATACATATTTTATGAAATAAACAATTTTTAAATAACCACTTATCAAAAAATATATTATTTATTCATAAAAAAATAAAACTACTTGTAAAATAAACAAACTTATAAAAAAAATTAAAGTTTATTTATTCTATTAAAAAAAAACTTTTTTAAAAGTATAAATAAACTTCTCAATGATCGAAGGATCATTGTCAATACTTGAAACTCGGTCTTAAGGTGATCTACTTCAACTCGCAACACCTATCATACTGAAAACATTAATTACAAGTTAAGTTAATTAATTATATGCATATGATTAATTTGACATGCATGGACACGCGCCACTAATATTAACTAAAAGTAAAGAAAAGCCTAAAGATTAAGAAATGGTGACGAAGGAATAATGCGACAAAGTGTTAAATGTTAGCATAGCAACATGATCCTGAAGAAGGGGAAGGGGATAAAAGGCAATACAACCAAAATACAGTGACTACTAGTGTCGGTGAGTGTTGGTCGTATGCGACAACGTTCCATGTAAAATGGATTCCTCTGCATGATTTTGCCTCACATGACCAGACCCCATTTCAACAGAAAAAGAAGAAAGGGAAAAAAATGGCTCTGTGGGGTACCTCTAAAAGCTTTTCTTTTGTGCCTGGCTCGTTGGATTCTACCACACCAAACATTCCCACATGCAGTAAATAATTTTCTCACACGCAAGAACATAACATATTCACCTCCTTCGTTTGTATTTTGTTAAATGATTCTTAATGCGCCATTTCAATAACGCCAAAACTTTTGAAGTCTTGGCACTTAGTTTGTGAGGGGACCATGATCAGTGCATCAAAATAAATGGTAATTTAAAAGTAACTGATCTTCATCTACTGTGAACTTGTTAGCAAAATTAAATCTATTTGACATTTCAAAGTAACAAAACTCGTTTAGCAATAGCAGAAAACTGGAGTAAATGAAACCAATTCGTCGTTTCTGTCACATTGGTTTTGCCATGGTCTTCTGTGATTCTCATTGTCTACAATTTCTGCTATAACAGTAATAGAAATCCATCTGCACACAAACACAATGATCAATTGATTCAAGTAAACAGTATTGGTCTAAATGTAAAAACGCCCACTAAGCAAAAACAAGACCTTGAAGATCATCATACCAGTGGACCCAATATCAGATTATTGATACCCCATTCATCCAATCACATGTTCAACTTCAACTAATTGAAAAAAATAAATTATTTCTTCTAATCAGTCTCTTAATTGGTAAAGAAAAGTATAATATATATTCTTGAATATCATAAATGTACACGAGCAGCATTTGGTATTCGGTATTCATATTTTTGAAGCACGGCAACATTAAAGACGATGAGTGACCAAAATTTGGGGTGCGTTTGTCTGGTGTTCTGCCACGGTACTTGTAGCTACCATGACAAATCGCAATTCCTTATGCCTCCACTATTACACGTAAGCAGGCTATGGACAAAACCGCTACACTCAATTCCATAAGTACACTGCAGAATTCACACGCACTTCGAACTCTGAGAGGAAGGACAAAATATATATTACATGCAGCAAGCTTAGGAATAGAGTCTCATGTGATGTGAGAGTGAGACTATTAATGACTTTTAGAGTACCTTGGTAAGAGTGAGAAGAGATCATAGGGAATCAAATCAGTGCTAAAAAAAGAAGGGTTCTTCTCTTCCCTAACACCCTAATCATTCAACCCCCCTAATTTACCTTTGCTTTTTCTTACCATGGGATGACACAGTTATCATCCAGAAAGAGATAAAATAAAGAGGAAAAAGAAAAGTGACCAACTACTCTCTACTTTCTCCCTACTTTTGATCTCTCTCTCACCCTCAATTGTTTTGCAAAAGGATCCCAATGTTGCACCCCACCAACCGCCATTGCTTGAGTTAGAAGCCTCTTATCCACTAACCACCTATGACCCATTGGAGTACTGATAGCCAGGTAGAAAAAGGAGATAAATTGGGGATGGAAGTGGGCAAAAGGAGGGTAGGGGCCAGAGGGAGTGTGGTTGCAGGGTCAGTGTGGGAGAGCAGGATGAAGAGTGATGAAGTGAGAGGGGGGATCAAGGTGTTTAACGCAGAAGAAAATCCTGAAGAAAATGGTGGCGGTGCCAGATTGAAAAAAAGCCCAATTGGATGTGGAAAGAGGAAAACTTGGAAATCTGAGAGCTCTGAGGGGTCAGATAATAAGATCTCAATTCAGGTGGCAAAAGGGAAGACAGAGACCCTGAAAAGTTCCGAGGAGCTGAGCATTTCTTCCCCTGATGGAATGAAGAAGAGCCCAATACAAACCAGAAAGATTGCTGCTTTTGCAAATAAACTTGAGAGAAGCCCAATTTACACCAGAAAGATGAGATCTGAGACACAGAAGAGTGGTGAATCAGATGAGGGGCATGAGAGGAGTTCAGCACAATTGAGAAAGAGCAAGTCAGATCCAATAAAGAAGATTGCTTCTCCCGGTGTTAGCTCAATTCAATTAAGGAACACGAAATCCGAGTTGGATTTAGTTCCTGATGAACCAACGGATGAAAAGATTGAGGTTGAGAATGAGAAGAATGACGCTGACGAAAAGAATTGCATGGATTTGGATGATGTGTGCCAAGAGAAGGTTATATCTAGCAGCTCGGCAAATGTGGTCCAATGTTCAACCGAATTGTCGGTTCAGGTTGGTGGTGATTCAGATGAAGTTGCAGTTGATGAAGCAGATGAAGGAGATGATGTGGGGGAAGAAATTGAGATTGAGATGGAGGAGAGAATTGATGTGAAGGAAATTAGTATTGCAGAAACAATGGTTGTCAGGGAGCCAGAAAAAGATGAGGCTGCTGGGAAAGAACAGGACAAGAAGGTTATTGCGAATAATGAACCAGAAAAGAAGGTGATTCTGAATGAACCAGAACCAGAACCAGAACCAAAGAAGATTATGAAGGAACCAGAACCTAAGAAGATTCCAAATGAACCAGAACCTAAGAGGATTGTGAGTGCCCACATGCGATTTCATCACAAAAATGAAAGAAAGCCAGTTTCTGTTCCTCTTACTCTGAAGCAATCTCCTACAATTAGAAGGAATTCCACAATTCACCGAAATTTCGCCCAAGCTAATTCAAGTAAGGACTTCTTAGTTTGTTCTTTCAATTTGTTCCAATTGGCTTTATGTTTATTATGATTGATTGTTATGGTCCAGTTCCAAAGGCGGAAGAACACCGTAGCTTTCCACAAACCCAAAGCAAATTGCAGAGTATAGGTGATTCATCCAACATGTGAAATTTATTGTCAAAATTTTATTCACATAATGGCATTGATTCTTTATCTACATAACTCTCCTCCTCAGTGGATTTAATCATGTGGAGAGACGTTTCAAGATCAGCATTTGTCTTTGGACTTGGGACATTCATCATAGTCTCATCTTCTTATGCAAAGGATATCAAACTGAGGTTAGAAATCAGCTATACAGAGTTCTTTTTTTGTATACTATCAGTATATAATTTGCTGTTTCAGAACAGAATCCTGAAATGAAGCTTTCCTTTCACTGTTTCTACAGTCTTATTTCAGTGACGTCCTACATAAGTCTTGTTTATCTGGCTGTTATCTTCCTATATAGATCCCTAATTTTCAGGTGATAACCCAAGCACTAATATATTACAATTACAATTTACAAGGAAACTATCTTTTCTGATTCTCTTTCGTTTCAAACTAATCAGAGGTTTCATAGAAGTTGAGGAGTCAAATTATGTAGTGGGAGAAGAAGATGCAATTTGGATGCTAAAACTGATTCTTCCTTACTTGAACGAGTTTCTGTCAAAACTCAAAGGCCTGTTTTCTGGAGATCCGGGTACCACCATTAAGGTAATTTAATAGTTTCCTTTTCTCATCAAAATTACAAATTATAGTAGCCTAGAAGATTGAACTCCAAAATTTAATTTGGCAATTGGGAATCAATTGCAGTTGGCTATTTTGCTCTTTGTTTTAGCCAGATGTGGCAGCTACATAACCATTTGGAAGATGATCAAATTGGGTACGTTTTTAAGGGTTCATACAAAAATTTAACTCTTCACATTCTCTTTAAAAGGGGTTTCCATTCCTTAGTAGAACTCTCTGAACACTGTGAAAATGCTAAATTTATGTTTTGCTGCCTCAGGCTTCTTCGGAGTTTTTACTGTACCAAAGATATGCACTTCCTATTCTGCACAGTTGACTGCATATGGTAATTTCCTGAAATTGATGTTGCTTTTTCTAACATTATTTAATGCCTCAATTATGACCCTATACCTTGTTTTAGTTACGGTAAATTAAGAAGTTCATCCTTTTAGTTAAGTGTTTGTGTCGTACACAAGTGATACCAGTAGAATAAGTATGGATAAAGTATCTAATTTAAAAAATATTTATTAAATTTTTGACAATTTTTCAAAAAATAAATATATTAATTTTTTAAAAATTTAAATTTATTATATAAATTTTTATTATGATTATAAAAAATAATAAATCTTTTTGAATCAGTCATGAAATATCTTTTAAGAAAAACATACTTAAATTTATATAATTAATTTATATAATTATAATTATATAATATATAGATTTGTGTCACGTATCCTATATTTTAGAAATTTTATATATATATATATATATATATATATATATATATATATATATTCTGTCAATGTTTGTGTTCGATAAGCTTTAAACAACATATTAGAGTTAGAGTAACGGGAAGAGCTTGATGCTAAAGTGAGATTATAATGTTTGAATTGTCTCTCTACTCTCTTCAGTGTGTGTTCACTGTAATCTAACCCTTATGTATATCTATTTTGTATATAAAAATTTGTATATGTGAAATTTGTGTCTTGTTTTTCATATAATATTAAAAATCCAATGATTAAAAAAAATACACAACTTTTTTCTTTAATATTAAAAAAATATAATTTAATAAATTACGAAATAATAATTGCACACATATAAAGTAAATGATAAAAAAAGTTAGAGGTTAGAATCGGTTTGCTAACTATGATTTTATTTTGTTTCCTTATATAATGGGTGGTGTCTTAACTGCATCATAATGTGGATCCGGTGGGGCATAAACAAACAAACACTAGTAATAGTTTAATATAGTGCAATTATACCATCTCAACCATGTAAATAAAGTTAAAAACTCCAAATCTAAATCTGCTTCAAGATAATTAATTTTATTACTTTGAAGATTTAGTACTTGATGTGATCATGGAAGCATAATTTTGTGCATCACATGGATGAAGCATCTCTGGTTTTATTTAATTTTGTATTCTTGACTTTTTTGGGCTCATTGGGTCTCCTTTGTGTCTGACAATTAGATTCAAGTTTGAAATGAAGGGAACGCAACCACAGTGTAGGGTATTAACATAATGGTGTCAGTGGTCCCCAATCCCAAACACCAAACCTAAAAATATAGTCTCTCTTCACGTGTTAGTCTCCAAGAAGACTAAAAACCAAGCCTTCTCTCCAAGAAACTCATTTTTTTCTTCTTCTTTTTTATCAATATGGGACAATTTTTCTTCTTTTACTAAAATGTGATTGCATTTATGAGGTTTGAAAATTGTGACCAGGTAATACAATTTTATTATGAAAAAAAAATATACTAAAATCGTATCATTTTTTATACGACTTGATATGATTTTGATACGACTTGATATGGTTAAAATTATGTTATCTTGATATTACTTTATTCTTACATGATCAAAATCGTGTCACTTTTACACGATTTTATGAAAAAATCTTGCTATGTTGGTATGATTTTTTTCCAACATGGTAATATTTTAAAAAGCAACCTCATCTTGGTAATAAGGAGAAAAATTGCTCCATGCTAAAAAGTATCTTTTGTTATTTTAAATTGGTCTTCTTGTTCTTTTAAGGAAAACAATTGTTTCACCACCAAAGAATAACTTGAGAACCTGTTTTAAAGGGAATGTGGTAATTAAAAAAATATTTTTTTATAATTATAGAGAATAAAAAAAATGTAAAGGAGAAAATAGTGAGGATCAATATATCATTACACTTTTTCTATTGTGGTGAAGGAAATTTTTGGATACGACGATTTCGGGATGCTTGGGATTCATGCTCACACAAGAAAGCAGTGGCTCTTGGGATCTTTGGGCTCGTGTGGAATTTATCCTCAGTTGTTGCTCGCATTTGGGCAGGTACTTATGTTTGGTCACATCACATCTTTTAATTTAAAGTTTAGGTTTGAATTTCGATTCTTTTGTTTGATTTGCAATGTATGTAGACATAATAATGGATGAAGTTGTGTTATTTTTGCAGTGTTCGTGCTATTTGTGGCTTTTAGATATTATCAACAGCATTATTTGGTGAGAGATGAATGGGGGGAAGAAGAAGGAGGGTGTGATGAAACATGGGAAGAAGGTGTTGGAGTTAGACACAAACAAGGACCTGCAAGTAACTTTAGTGATACCAATAAAGTGAAGAAAGTGTTCTGAAAGAACGTGTTGATGGTGGCAACTAGTGGTACCATCTTAAACAGGCTTGTTCAGTTGTTAGTATAGTCCCATTTTCCCTTTAAATTTTCTTTTATATTTTCGTTTAAAAGTTTCAAGTAGAAATTCCTTATATATAAAAATATGCTGTAAATTTTTGTTATGTCAATATAAAGCTTAATTTAGTAAACAAATCCATCAGGGTTCGATAGGGAAAGGGAATAATGGCAAGGGTGTTTATGTTCTGTAATTAGCATTCAGTTATAATAATTTATCTTCGTCATGGTGTTGTATTATCCTCCATCAATGTTTATAAGCAATAGAGCAACCTTTTGGTGGTACCCTCACTGTATCACCTAATGCTTACTGCCACTTAACTTCAACCCACAAAAAGATCCCCTCCATTGCTTCCCCAAGAAGCTTATGTCTGCTACAACCATTCCAACGATCATCAATGTCTTTGAAGGACACCACTTCATGAGTTCGCTTACAAAAGATAACAATAAGATTTATTGCACAAGTGCGTCTACTAGGACTCTCTAGGTTTACCTATTTCTAATAATTTAGAAGAGTCGCACATACTTTTGTTAGAATAAAAATTAACAGCCTTTAATGTTTTGATTATGTGCTTAAACAAGAAAATTCAAAACATGATAATACTTGGTCTATTATAGACAAGTTTCTTGTTAAGCATTAAATCATGTAAGACGCAAGTGTTTCATCTGTCAGGCGATATAACATCTCATTATCTTTATTTTGTCTAATAAGCAAAATGTTTAATCAAACGATACGAACATGGTCTTTAAACTAATGTTCTTCTCGAATATTCTATGAGCTTAATTCTATGTTAGAGGAAATGTCTTCACCATTTGTCACTAAAGATCTCTTGGGAATCGAGCTAAAGCTGTAGTATTCGTCAACGATCCTAACATAAGCATATGTCAACTCAGGTCCAACCATCTGCCTAGTATGATGTGTACTTTTATCATGTTTTGGTATAAAAGGTTATTCAACTACGGAGATAAGAACTTCCAACTATAAAGGATGTTTCATGTTAAAGTCAGCCAAGGAGATTAGAGAGTCCTTGATGATCAACTATGAAGGGAACGAAGATGTTCAACTGAGAAAAGTTGCAACCCTCATGCACCAATATGAGTGTTCACCATGATGGATTTTGAGACCATGGATGATATGTTTGGAAGAAAGCAAGTTCTTTTAAATGAACTAGAAGCTCTCATAAAGAACCTTCTCTAAGGCTTAGATCAACCTAAAGTTGTTGGATAGCTCACCAAAAGGTGTGGCAGCCTAAAACAACAATAATTATAGAGGTTTGTGATCTAAAGAAGCTCATGTTCTAGAAATCTTGGGAGTGCATGAGGTGCATCTCCAAGATTGTGAGCACATGGAAGCCTCTACATTGTCTCACTAAGGTCTTCATGGAAATCCTACGTCAAAGCAGATTCAACTAAGATAAAAGGGAGTTAGAGTTCAAAAGGACTAAGAATAAGAAGACAATACTTTCAAAGATGAGTTTGACAACTCAACTAATGAGAAAGTATCTAGGATGACAAGAAGGTATAAGTGGATGCTTAAACAAAAGGATCTAGGTAGTTGAAGATCTACCTACAAGAGGAAGGAGAATCATCATAGATAGTACTAATTGTTGTGTTAAGTATGTGCACCTTATAATTCTCACATATCTTCAAGTACAACTAGCAACCTTCAAAGTGGGAGAAAAATATCAAAGTTCCTCAAATCCTTCGGAAGAAGAAAGCTCCAGAGAACACATTTCTCTTTTATGGTCCTTAAGGGGGGATAAAGAGTTAAAAAGTTTAAGGAGTCATTTATAAAGTTTAAGGAGCCATCAAGTTTACGGGTACAACTAATGCTCACGTAGATGTCAACATCTAGCATTGAAGTCACAAATGATATTTGTTTGAAGGGGAACAACATTAAAAAAGATGAAGATATTATTGTTGAGTCTTCACACAAGGTATTCACTGATGATATTATGCATTTTTTAATGTTGTAGGTAGTCCTCTTAGAAAAGACATTCGTATATCAGTTATCACATATATTATTTAGACTTCATGAAAAGTGATAAATCATGCAAGGTTTCAACATAGTCTGAACTTTGATACAACTTTAAATACGATTCATTGCCACATAAAAATGTTAGTTAACTCTTCTAAGAAAAACATTAATAATGATATTAGTGACTATACTATTTTGAAGTTTATTTTATTTTCAAAACGAAATCTCAAAAAGACATTAGGTCTATCTAAGTCATTTGGAGGATGCTTATTGTTGGATGAGTTAAAAATCAGCATTTATGGTGTTGCTAAAGGTTGATCTAGGCATGTTGCTTGTAATGGTATTGTCAAAGGGAGTAATGGGGAGTACATGGGAAGTTTCTCTACTTATCTTGGTTTCAACAAATCTTTTTATGTGGAACCTTGACTATATAAAATGTTATGATTATAAACAAATGTGGCTAAAATACAATTCTATTATTGTTTGTCAAGTTTTCTCTTGTTCGAGTCTGTTCCTTGGGCTCTTAGAGGAAGATGGATAAAATGCATATAAAGTTGAAGAGCTTTAAACCTTAAGTGTCTCGCATTTTTCGTAAAGACAAATGTTATGTGGGTAGTCTTGCTAACTTTGGGATTGATAATAGATTGGACTTTACGTTATTTAATGTTTTTCCTTATTTTATTTGTCTAGGTTTCTTTCATAATAAGTATCAACTCCCTTATTTTCGTTATTTATAAGTTTCGTTTGTGGGAATTTGGGTGTATGTATTTTAGCATGGATTGATTTAATCCTTCATGTTTTTGTAGTTGTTTTACTCTTTTCTTTTGTAAAACTTTATATGTGATTATATATGATAGTTGAACTTTAGGATGTTAGTCTCAATTTAATGCAAAAATTCATAACAATATCTAACATATGAATTTAAAAAAAAAAACTCTAAAAATCATGAAAATGTACTATTTTTAACTTTTCTATGTTTAATTTGAAAGCTATATATTTTAAGAAGTGTAAAATTGTTTTCTTATAAAATTGATTATCAAACAGAGTTTACTATTTTTCCTGAGATTCTTTTTTTATAATTTCATTTATTTAAATTAAAAATTTATAGATTACTGGTATAAATAAAAATATTTGACAATAACTATTTAGTTAAATTTTAAGTAAATTAAGACATTTATTTTTCACGTAAAACAATGTTATATATCACACCTCTATTACCTTATAATTGTTCCCTTATTCTTAGTAAATATGTTTACTAAACGATTGCTCTTCGAATCAATTAGTCACATTTTTTATAATTTCTATTTAAATACCCTTCAAAACTATCCATATTTATATTGCGATAATCCCTTCTTTAAAAATATTTATAATTTTATTGAACAACTGGGTTTTTTTATCCTATTCTCAGTGCTAGAATTCTTTACAAAAATAACTTTTTAACTTCTTTTTTTCAAAAACTTCTTCGATGTATTAATTAACCTTTGATTATTAGCCTTTATTTTCATACTATTTCAAAATTGATGTTCATTCACATCCTTTAAACCTCATCAATTATATTTTCATGGATAACACCCAAACATGAATGAACATTATTTCCCCATACATGTGGAAGAATGAAGCAAAACACATCAATATGACAGATTCCAATCTAGTAACTGAAAGTGACTTTCACATGCTTTCTTATCCTTTCTTTAGGGAAGATTAAAATTAGACTTTGTTTGATTTTACTTTGGGTGCCATTTTATCAGGAAGTTTATACCTTGAAATCCAATTTATTCTCTCCAATATCAACGTCAATGGTAATAGCAGATAAAAAAAAAGTTAATGGTAACAGGGTTGAGTCACAGTTTTAACCAAAGTTTTCGAATGTCTTTCTTTTGCCTCTACTTTATAAACCAATGGGAACAAACTTGATCTTGGTGCTAAAACATGTATATTTCCTGGTTTTAAAATAGGGACTAAGGGTTATGTTGTAATAGATACACAAATCAAAGAAATTTTCCTATCCGGAAATGTAATATTTCATTAACATGTTCTTTTGCTAAACAACTCATTCATCTAAACAAACTGATGTGGATTATGAAAATGTTTTCAATCACTTTTATGATCAAACATAATGAAATCCATAAAACTATACTATACAATGCTACTGAAACACAAAGATCTAACAAGTACATTATTCACTTAATTTTGTATTATTATATAAAACTTGTCTATTAAGTAGCTTCAATACACGTTTTCCATCTCATCACAAATTGAATTACATATCTACTAAGAAGTCATATTGCTGATAAAAAAAAAAACTACCAAAAAGTCATATTTTTTTTAAATGATCAAGCCATGAAAACTGAATTCAACCCTAAAAAGAATAATACATGTCATAAAACTAGTCTACCTTAAAAAAAAACTCTCATTGAGTATATAAGATAAAGTAAAAAGCTAATAGATAGAGAGATAAAAAAGATACAAGAAAAAAAAAGGTTAATTAGTATATTAAACAATTAGATGATCTTATATAGTAACTCGAGTGAAAAAATCTACATAACTATGTCACAAGATATTAATTCTAACAAACACAATCATGTGTATTGTTTAACTAAATTCTTATACGATTTAAAACAAGGTAGCCAACAATGATATAAAAACTCACCACTTTCTTACATACTATTAATCAATAATTCTTTGTTCACTAATAAAATTAATTCTTATAGTTTTGCTTCTATACATGAATGACATTATATTAACAGGAGAATGTCTAAATGATATCAAAGTTGAAAACTCTTCTCTCGATGTTACCTTCAAAATCAAGGACCTTAGATACCTTAAACTTGATAGGCTTAGAGAAATACACCTTAGATATTCTTTGTACCAAACAAACTTCTACTCCCATGTTAGGTGTCATCATAATATGTACTATAATGACTCACATACCTCCTTAATGATTTTCTCATCATTCCTTGCTCCACGATGAGTCTCTTTTACATTAATCAAGTTGCAAGCCATAGACCTTTCAATTCTAACTTACATAACTATCACGCAGTTGAGGAAAAACTTCAACATGAGCTGTTTCACCTCTTGTCCGTTCAATTTGCATAATAGCAACCAAAAGTCTTCACAAAAGCTCTTTATCATGAGATTTCGTGTGCACCTATTTTCAAGATTGGATTATTAAGCATATATCAGGGTCATAAGTTTTATTATTATATTCATATGGGCCTTCTGGGCCATGTACCTTCATGGGCTTTTATTTTCGTTACGTTAATCCTCTTGCATGTGTATATATATATATATATATATATATATATATATATATATATTTGCACATGTGCGACGTAAAAATAAAATAAGTAAAAACTATTATATTTTTACGTTTTCTCGTTTTTTTTTCTCTGGAATGCGTTTTCGTTTTCCCTCTGTCTATGCTATATTGATGAAACTCAATAAGTACGAACGTTTTGTCATTGTAAGTGTAATTATGTGAAGTTAATAAGAGGTTAGACAGAGGGAATATCTATTATTATTTTTTCGCAGTTTTAAGAAATGCACTCTTTGCCATTTGACAAAGACCTTGCACTGATTATGCTATATAAGTTGTCATGTAGACATCACTAACCTAAACCTTTTTCATGGTTTTATTTTTGTCACAATAGTTTTGCTGTCGATTGCTCGAAATACCTATCTATTTTAGTTGTGACCAAAGACTTGTTGTTTGGTCCGAGTGACAATCAATTCTTAAGTAAGCAGCCATAGGTTTCCACCTCGTGGTAGGTCACGTCGCATAAAAAGGATGTAATGGTGTCATGTTTTGATTCCTTAAAAAACAAAAACACTTAGTGCCTTAAACACAGAAAAAAAAAAAATGTCTTGCAGGAATCTTCTTCACACCTTATGAGAATTCTGTGAGGACCCACGGCATCTGAAATCAAATTCAGTATTCTTTGTTAATTATTTAATGAATATAATAATTTGATATTGATAATAACTAATGAGTGTTTTTAGTGAAAATAAATATGTGAATTTGTTCCAACTTTAAAATAAATAATCATAATAAGCTATTTTTAATTAGATTAATCATCTTAAAAAAATTAATTTAGATAAGTAAATATGTACTGATTATAAAAAAATACAAAGTGATAATTTATTTATAACAATCATAATTTGAAAAGAATATGATTTTACTGATATTTTTTAACATGTAAGAAAATTATTCTTTTTTAATGATTTTAGCAATTGGTTTTCAATAATTGCTCAAATGCTCGTAAAGTTTAGAAAAATTAACTTTCAAAATTTAAAGAGTTTGAAAATAATTAGTTCTATTTGGAATTCCAAAATCGATCAAATTAAAAAAAAATGAAGAGATTATGAACAAAAATAAACTATGAAAAACATTAATTTTATTTTTTAAGTCTAAGTTTACACTAAATGAAACCTGATTCAAAGTAACACTACAGAAAAATTATTAAATAGAAATCAATCTTAGACACTAAAAATAATTAGTTGATATATTAACTAAATTAGATATTATTTTAAAAATTAAAAAAATTATTGATATTTAAATTAATTTTTGTACTAGTCGGGTCCGCACGACCGAGACTATTACTCGGTATCCGGTCATTATGCGACCGACACCACAAAGATCATTACACTTAAGCAGAATCAATGAAACTAGTAAGCAATCAAGAACTAGGTAATATATTTTTAAACATGACCCAACTTCATAATCTGGCCCAATCAAAAAAAGGCTCATAATAACCATATAAATAGGCACAAAATCCAAGAATCATGTACGTCATTATACGCTCAGAGTACTGAGTGTCAAACACTCAATTATGACTTGAGCATCGGAGTGCCTTTTGTAGGTACCATCAGAGTCTGGACTTTGCGGAGATCGAGAGGCAGATTGAGAGAGGAGTAGAGTAAGGAACTTGCTTGGAGAGGAATAGAAGTACAGATCGACCGACCGAGGAGGTAGAAGAGCAACTCGAATCATTTTTTTGGTTCCAACCCCTTTCGAAAACGGTTTCTAAAATTAACTATTTTTATTATTATTATAATCTACATTAGTACTTGATGAATCATGATGTGTAATTCAACGTTATTATTTTACTAATTCTCAATTATTATTCTTAAAATAAAATATATGAATACTTATTATACTTAATGAATTATTTATTTAAAAAAGTATTTGAATGTAAGAAATAATGAGTAGTTGGCTTTGAGGGTTTTTATTTATAATAAAATAAGTACAAGCGGGTTTATATATGTTGTAGAGGTTATTAGGAGTGATATTAGCATGAATAAGTTGTGAACAGAAAGAGCTGAATTTGAGTGGCCCAAATTCGATAGCTTATTTGAAAGAGTGAGATAAGGTGTAGTTTGTGGTGTGGACATAATATAAAATGTAAGTATAGTTGTTACTCCAAAAATGTTTCTCCACGTAACTTTGGTTATATTGATTGCACCCTCGCTCTCATAAAACGTGATGACGAGAATGTTTGAAAGCGTAACGGGTAGAACGGAGACACCTGGCACATGTGACACCTGTTTTCTTAGGAGCCGTTATGTTTAAGACAACTCATCGTTTTGAATGAATGAAGATAGAAAGAGAGTGAAAGCGAGTCTGTGATGTGAACTGTGAGCTGCCCAAATATTATTCAGCTGCACCCTCCACGAAGGTACACTATCACTCAACTTCCTCTCATCCTTCGTTCCCACTTCTCAACACTTTTATGATCCAAAATTTTTATCCATTAAAAATAAAAATATTTGATATTTGATATAAATGTAAACTAAATTTCATTTTGTAAACTGATTTATAAGGTTGAGTTAGAGTTAATGTTCACTTCTTAATATGTATTTTTATAAGTTTGAGTTAATGTTCACTTCTTAATAATATTATGTATCAAAATATAACTATGTATAACTTATTTTAATAAGAATTTGTTGGGTTTATCAGGTCACTCGTTATCGGATCTGTTATTGGATCATCCATAAATATATAGTCTCGCACACTAGATATAAGTGGAGTGTGAACCTCACATTATAAACCGGAATATAAGATTTAATTAAATTTAAAATCCACTTGAGAATACTCTCAATAAAAAAAAGCTTTAGAAATATTTTTATTTTTAAATTAATAAAAGTCCTTTAATTCTAAAAAGTATGTGATCAAGTTTCACACAAGAGAATATAAAGACTTAAAAAAAATCTCCTATTTTAAAAATATAAAATTTATTATATAAGAACAAATTTCTCAAAAAAAAAAACTGATAAAAAGAAGATGAAGAAAATACAATGAAAATAATTCACCAATATCCTAAACCCAAACATGGTACATAATTATTTGTAATTGGTCTTATTTTGTTGAGTCATTTTGTATTTTGTTTAACTCATTTATTTTTCAATTGTAATAATTCACTTTTAAGATATTATTATATGATAAATTGACTCAAGGAATGATGTTGAAAAGATAGGTGTAAATGATAAAGATGGAGATAGTTGAAATGGTAGTATATGTTTCGAGAAGAACATGGTATATCAATGAGAGAATATTATAGAAAATAAGCATTTGGTAGAGTTAAGATCATTGACGTTCGACAATTTAAGAGAAGACTTATGAGCATTATAAACAAAATTGATGGTGTGATTCTGAAGTCCAATTACTCGATGAAGCAATTACTATAATTTAACTCTCACATATTAGTTATCCTACTTCTTTTCAATTACATTATATTCTTTAAACTCAATAAAAAATAGATATTAATATAATAAAATGTTCATTTTTCATAGAATTAAATTGCAATAAAGTAGTTTGTGTTAATGTTAGTGTATATTAATATAATAAAATGTTCATTGTTCATATTATTAAATTGCAATAAAGTAGTTTGTGTTAATGATAGTGTAGTAATATAATTTACTTAAACCATGAAATGTATAAAAATTTTGAAGTTTGTTGTTTAAACAATTGCCGTTATAAGTGAAGTAAAAAGAACAAATTGAAAGTTAATGACTACTATCCATCTTCAAATAATCATATTTGTCTTTAAACGAAAAATAATTTTGTTAATGAAATAATATATATATAAATCATTAAATAAAAATTAATTTTAGAAAGTCTTGAAAAGTTTATCAGGTGAATCATATTCATATAAGCTTTAATGACTACAATTATTACGAAGTGGACTTTAAGTCTAACTCAACCCCATAAAACTGGCTCATAGGGTTGAGGTTTGCACCCACTTATATACAATGAAAAAAATGAAAGGCTCTAATCTCTAGTCGATGTGAGATCTCCAACACACCCCCCTCACGCCGAGACTGCCAACTTGTGCGTGGGATTATATATTTTGGGTGGTCCGATAGCGGGTGACACGATAGGATAGACTCGAAATGGCTCTGATACCATATTACGAAGTGGACTTTAAGCCTAACTCAACCCCATAAATGGGATCTCCAACAATAATCTTGATAAGAGTTATCATAACAAACAATTATTTTGGTTTTGATTTTAAGAATATAGAAAGAGGTAAGTAGACATGTAGTTGGGTGAAAGTTATAGATAATTCAACATATTTTATTTTTATTATTTACAAATATCATTTATATCTATTTTTATGTTTATTATCTACAATCATTACATATGTTATTATAATTATTATTAATGTTAGAAATAAATTGTAGTAACTGAGACTCAAAATCAAGTTAAATGATCAAATAAGCTTTAACCACTATATCAGACAAGTTTTGTTGTCATGGTATGATTATAATTACACTTATTAGTATAATTATAAATATTAATATTATTAATAATATAAACATTATTCATATATTTAATATCATTCATATTATTAATTTTATTAATATTATTATTCAAACTAATAACATTATTAATTATTATAATAATATTATTCATAATATTAATTTTATAATGCTAATAGTATGCATACCTACCAACTTTAGTTCGTAGATAATATTCATCAACTTTAATTTGTAGATAATATCCACTAACTCTAGTCCGTAGTAATACCACCAATTTCAATGTGTAGATATTACCTACCCACTAGGATTCGTAGGTAATACTCACTAACTTATTCCATAAGTAATTTTTGTAAATTTTTCTTTAACTTTTTACATTATTTTTTTTATTTTTTCTTATTATTTACGATTACTATATACAATTATTATTTATTATTACTATTTATGAATTTTAGTTATGATTATTATTTATATTATAATATTATTTTTAATATTACATTTATAATTATTATGCTTAATATTATTAAAACTATTAAGATTATTTATATTTTTTAATATTTTTAATAAAAATATTTATATTAATAATAATATCGAACTTACTTATGGATATAGATTTGTGTGTAAAATTTGTGGATAATGTAAAATTTACTACGGATAAAGATCCGTGAGTAATATGTAGATAATGTTAAATTTATTTACGGATCTGAATTCGTAGATAATGTTAGGTTTATTTATGGATTTAGATTCGTAAATAATATCCATAGATAAAGTTGAATTTATATATATATTCAAATTTATGGATAAAAATTCGTGAATGTGGTTTTTTTTTTTAATAAACTATGTTGAACAACCCTTTGAATTTTAGAGAACTACTTTTACAATCTTGTTCTCAAACTTAACAAAGTTCTTTATGGTATAAAACAAGTTCCTACATATTAATATGTTAAAATACATATTAATTGATTAACCTAATGAATTAATGGATTAAAGCTTCAAATAGATCATTATCCTTATCAAATAGTCTTGTCAAGAAAACCTTTCAACAATTTGGTTCCAAATTTTTTCACTGGACGGCATATTCCACATTCTTGCTTTGAACTATGTGGTTCCAAAGTTGAATTGCTGAAGTGTGAGGCTGTTCTTGAGAGCAAAAAGCAGTGACACTCTTCTTTGCAACATCTACAAGAAACTTTTGCTTCTCCGTTTGACAGAAAACTAGAGATATTTTGTGGGAGATAAAACACTCTTTCTGTACCTTCTGCATTTAGATGTAGCTTCCATGGTTAATTAACTGTAGTTTTTCCTAGGCCAAGCATGTGGGTAGCATCAAAATTTATGATGCAGATTCATATCCTTCCAACTCTCACCATGTGTTCATGATGTTTTTTATCATAATAAATTATACTAAGTTTTGATGCATCAATCATATTTTTTTCTAAGTGTTCATCAGGAAAAGCAATTCTTTTTTTCTTTAACAAAATAAGATGAACTTTATAAAAGATCATCAAATCGTCCAAGCAAAATTGTTTAAACCATATACAACAACTAGACTATAACCATTAAAAGATGAAAACAACAAATAAGTAGATCTTAAAGACACGTGCATAACACAATTATTGAACTCCTTTATCTATTACATTTGTATTAAGTTTTGATTGTCTTTTACACCTTTTGTGAAAACTCTTTTCACATATTTTTCAACATCAAACAATAATTCTCATGTTATTTGATCACAGAGTCTTACAAAATATTTGTAAAAATCTTTTAAGCTTTATTCAACTCTCCTTCTAAAAAGTAATATGTTTATTTCCATAACTCAATCTTATAAATGAATTATTAATAATAAATCACTTAATAAATACTTTAAGATAAATGTTGGAGATGCCACATCGACTAGATATTAGAACCTTTCATTATATATAAGTGGGTGCAAACCTCAACCCTATGAACCGGTTTTATGGGGTTGAGTTAGGCTTAAAGTCCACTTCGTAATATGGTATCAGCATCGGCGTGAAGGTCCTATGCTTATATTATCATCACTAATATATTATAATATTATATAATACATAAAACTATACACAATTCTATATAAGAATACCTCTACAGCAACGACACTCACTCGAACCCACTTTCAATATTTATAATTACTTATTTACTCTTTATTCCATTATTCACTTATTTATAAGTGAATCTTAGTTTGATTATATGTTTATTCTTGATCGATGCAGAATTATTTTCTTATTGTTGTTCATAGCTCGAATCATATTTCAAAAATAGAATATTTAATCTCATTGATGGCTTAACTAAACGTGTTTAATTTCCGATTGTAACAAAATTATTCTAAGTATAATTTAATCAACTTTTACGCTTAATATAAACAGTCTTTGTCTTTATCTTTATATATATATATATATATATATATATATATATATATATATATATATATATATTTATTGTGGGGGTGAGGTGAGGAGAGACCTGCACGAGAAGGAACCGGTTTGTCACATGTCTGAGTCATCATACATTTAATATTTATTTTTTCTTGTCAAAAGTACCAGTGTCATAATAAGTTAAAATTCATTAAATTAAAGCAATGATTATGGATGCGTGCATGCTTGCTAGCCAAAATATTTTCAAGAAAACATACATTTTTTTCCAACATTGTTTAATTTTTAAATTCATGGTTCAGGTTCACCTTAAGATTATATAATAAGGAATAATTCGAAGTCATCTTAAGTAAGTTAAAATATATATGATGATTTTAGAGTCAACAAAGGTTTAAATAATTCAAGTGGGTAAATATCTGGTGAACTAAACTACTTATATTCGTACATGATTTAATTAATTTATTTTGCTTCTATAATATATAGTGAAGAGATTATGTATTTTACAGGGCACTAATATTCAAGTAAATACTCATGGAAAAATGTTTGACATCTAGATATGTCTCATTGTAACCCAAGTAAATAAGAAATACAAAACCCTTCAAATTGTAGGTTTATGGATTTAAATAAATGCGTTTTGTAATACTCAACTACTTGAGACGAAGGAAAGAAATATATGTTGTTGCTTAGTTAATCAAATTTAAATAACAAAAAAAAAATAATCCTCGAGGTACAAAGTTAGGCTACCGAGGGAAGCAAAAATATTAATTATAAGTGTTATTTAAATTATTATTCTTAATTATACTGCCTTCGTCATGCTCTAACATACTTTATTTATTTGCACGAATTAAACATGCGATTATTTATATTTAAGAGCAAGGATAAATGTCTAGTTATGGAGATATTAGAAATAATTAGCAATCTTTAAAAAACAACAAGGGTGGTTTATTTTTTTAAAAATAAATTGTATTGTAAGAATGAAAAATATTCAAAAACAACATAGCACATTAAAAAACCCTGACTAGAAAAAATAATTAAATTAAAAAAAATAAATTAAAATTAAGTTTAAAGACAACAAATATTATTTTGAAAATTAAATAACTTGATAGATATTGTTTTAAAAATTAAAAAATTATTAAGAAAGTTAGTTTCTATTATTAATAAATATTTTTTAAATTAGTATTTAATTAATTACGAGTTCTAACTATTAATTTTAGAACATAAAATAGTTCGTTAGCTAAAATATTAATAACTAATTAAATATTAATTTAGAAATTATTTATTTAATAATTAAAATTATTTTAAATACTAATAATTTTTTTAGTCTCTAAAATATTATCTAATTTAATCAATATAGTAATTAATTATATTTTAACTCTAAAATTATTTTTTTTTCTTACATTGTCCTATGAAAAATCATCAAGGTACTCCTAAGTCACTCAATTACTAAAACATTCATGAAATAGTTATGTAAGGTATGTTTTTAATTTAAAATAACATTCTATCAAGTTATTTAACTAATTTGAAAAGAAGGATTGACTATTCATGTGGTTTAGATCCTCAATTTTAGGTTAGTTGAGAGAAAGGGAGAGAGGAGAAAAGAAAAAGATGGGAAAACTAGGTGGAAGAAATTTCTAACAATTTTATATGATGAAATTATAATATTAAAAAGCTAATAATGTTATTTGATAAACTATTCCTTGTGACAAAAAAAATGTGTATAAAAACTCAAGTAGAGATTTAGAAAATTAACTTTTATTTTTTATTACAATTATAAATTTGTTTTCCTAATTTATTATTTTAAAAATACAAAAATGTTAAGAAGAAATAACATAAGGGGGAAACTCTTGGGGAATAATTGTTAGAGAAAAAATAAAATTATCATGTATGATGATGGTTGTTGTTATCGAATAAGAAAAATGAAAAATAAGCATTGACTAATATAAATTTGAAGTTTATTAATGATTAGGACCGTTGAGGTAAATTGTAAGGAGCTTCATAACTCAGAGGAAGCCCCACACATTGCATTGCCATGTGAAGGGTAGGGATTGCAAAATTAGTCATTTTGAAATTTGTCGATAAAAATTATAATGGATATTTAAGGGGTACATGAATTTGTTTATGACGTAATAAATTGACTGGAATATAGTATTAGTTCATAAAATTAAATAACTATTTTTTAATATTCAATGATATTAATAATGAGTAGTTTTAATTTGAATGTTTCTTAATGATAAAAAAATAGTCAAAGTTATAGGTAGTTGGAAAAATATGATTTAAAATTTATAATATGAAAAGAGTTTTTGTAAATCAAAGGTAGATAAAAATTAAACTAAATAACCCTTAAAAAAGTTAAAAGATCAAATAAATAAAAGAAAATTCTCGAAACAGTAAAGGGTAAGAAATGTAATACAGATAATGATAATCGAAAATGTAGAAAAAAAGTAACAATTAAATACCATAAACATAGAAGAAAAGTTATATATATAAAGGATATAATAACCTTATCAAGAATTCTTAATGTTATTTATTTATGTTTGAAATATTATCTTGAAATTGTTTTTGTTAAATTTATCTTGAGAACTTTTTTTCTTAATTAAAATTTCTCAATCCTTTATGATTCTAATATTAATCTTTTATGTAGAATTCATTCATTTATAACTTATTGATTTATATACTAATAATCTTAATCAATATATTAATATTTTTATCTTTCAACTTTCTATCAATATCAAAAGTTCGCATATAATATCGGTATGTATACGAATTCAAATATTTTCAGTGATAAAAAAATATTAACCACTAAATCAAGCAATTGACCACTAAATCAAGCAAATTTTTTAGTCATGATCTTTATTATATTTATTATTATTAATATAATTTATATTATTATTAATTATTATTAATAATAATAAGTATAAATTATATTAATAATAATAATATAAATTATATTAATAATAATAATATAAATTATATTAATAATAATAATATAAATTATATTAATAATAATAATATAAATTATATTAATAATAATAATAATAAATTATATTAATAATAATAATATAAATTATATTTTTATTATTAATATTATATTTTTATTATTAATATTATAATCATATTATTAATATTATAATTATATTATTAATATTATTTATATTTTTAATATTATTAATATTAATTATATTATTAATATTATTAATTATAATAAAAATCATAATAAAACTAAATAATGTGGTTAAAGTATTATATTCAGATTTTATTTTACTTTTACTTTGGTGTCAATGTCACATACGGACTTCCGTATATAATTATTTGTCATTTACATAAAAAAAAATTGTATATAATAATTTATATATAATTCATGTATTCTAGTGTATTACAAATATATTGATCATTGCTTATAATTTTTTTAAAAGATTTTTTTGTTTCTTTTCGAGTCTGTGCTATAGAAAGTCCTTCTGTGTGCCTGGTAAGTGTTCTTATTATCAATGGAGGTCAATCCTTTCTTCATATTTTATGTTTATAGTCATTACATAAAATCATATTGAACACTATTTTGAATTGATTTACTTTAATTCCAGTAAACCTTTTTTTTATGAATGCTCGTTTTTATATCCAAAAATAGTTTATCATATTTGCTTTTAAAAATTATTTATCCTTTAATATCAACGCTTAACATTAGATGCATAAAAAAACATACGACTATTACATATATATATATATATATATATATATATATATATATATTTATTTATTATTATTATTATTATTTTAATTTATTTATTTATTTTAAAAGGTTCTGATGTTGTATGATGACTTCGGATTGTGTAGTTAAATAATCAATTTAAATTTATAAAATAATTAATTCAATACTTGATTATATTTATTCTTATAAAAAAATTCAATTGTTTATATAATTAGAAAGATTTGTACTTTTAAGTTGAAGATTATATATTTGATTAAATAATGAATATTCTAGTTTTGAAAATAATAAACTGTTTAATTGAAAAAATACACTAAAAACAATTATAAATAATTATAATAATTTATTAAATGATTATTTTTCTTTAATGAAGAATAAAATGGTCTAATTAAAAAATATTAAAAAAAAACAATTAAAAAATTTATATATTTTTATATATGGTATAACTAAAAGGATTTTCCTCTACTGTTACGGATTGATTTATATGTATGAGGTGAGTGGCTATTTCACACTGAGTATCAATCATACCCAGACAAGAGCCAACTAGTCTTGCAGAAATCTCAATGGCTTCTTCTTGATACTTTTCTGACAAGATCACCATTATGTATATTATAAGATAAAAGCAGAGGGAAAATAATATATAATAATAAATAGAAAGATATTTTATTGAATATTTTGTCAGTAGAAGATTAAATTGAACAAAATAAATAAATAATAAAATACAAAATTAGCCTTTGAATGGGTTTGGTCTCTATAAAACAATTATTGGTTTTAACATTTTTTATAATTTTTCTTTGATTTTAGTTATTGCTATTCTTTATGGATGACATAATTATTTATTGAAAACATATTTAGTATTTCTTAAATAATAGAAAAAAACTTAATATAAAACTTGTATCAAAATTTAACAGGCTAAAGAGTAATATCATCTAAAATTGGAAAATAAACTAAAATCATAAGAAATTATATAAGAGAAATAAGAAAATATGTAAACCAAAATAATGTATAGTTGTGTATGATGATGTAAGCCACTTGGAGGTGAAGGCCAAACTTTATTTTCCACTTGCACATGTGACATGTTCAGTAATCAATCAGATTCTCATCTGTTAGTTTTGTCGACTGGTGCATTTCAGCTGGTTTCAAAGAAATGTAGGTTAAAGCATAATCTTGTGTAGTTGAGTTCTTCATATAAATTGTGATTAGTTATTATATTGTAATAATATCTCAAGAAATTTCAAGAATAATTTATGAGTTAGAATAAGATTATTAAGATCTTAACTTTCTTTTATTTTTAATAATGGAATCTTGTAAGTTAAGATATATATATATATATATATATATATATATATATATAAGATTCCAAATTACTTTGTGCAATGTTATTCTGGTGTATGATGTCTACCATAATTTAGAATGAAAGAATTTCTAGCTTCAGGATTTTAGAATGTATAATAAATTTTAATATATAAGAAAGAGATTTCTTTTCATGATTATGATCTATCAGATTAATATAAAGCATTATTAAGTTTGAATTGTGATAATGTTTAAATTTATGTTTTAATTATTTTATTATTGATTTGAACATCATACTAGGTAGCTTGGTAGGGAAAGTGAATGAAAGAGATTTAAAAAAGCAAAAAGAAATAGTAATAGGCAAGTTGACAAGTTGGGTTTGATAATCATGAAAAGACAAAAAGGAGAAGTGATAAGGTTTAGTTTTAGTCCTGAACTAATGTGAGTCACGTTACAGAAAACGTATATACGGTATGCGGCTACTGGTACAAATTCTCAATTTTGACTATTAAGATAGGGATCATGTTTCTCTATCCTTCTAAAGCTGTTTAAGAATAGATTTTGACTTCAAAACTATTAGTGGGGATCGACAACATAAGATTTTTGTTTTTATTTTATTTATTTAGAGTGGAAATAAAATGGAATTATTTAGTTCGACCAAATTGTTTTGGTTTGTTTTGATATTTAAAAATATTTCAGTAGGTTTATTTTATAAACAAAGTCTTGATAAATAGGTACTAGTTATGAAATTAAAAAAAAAATTACTAATAAAATCTTTTTTTTATCATTATAGTGTAATTTTGTCACAAAATTTGTAGATTAAGTAGATTCTCATAAAAATTACAATAATGAATAAATCGTGTTTGAAATTTACTTCATATTTTAAAAAAAATGTTTATAAATTATAACTTCAACACTTTCACACAATAGTAATCAATAATAAATATAATTTTTTGTTTTTTTTTATCTTTCACACACTACAAGAAAATCATGAAATAAAAACCAATTTTTAGAAACCAAAATAATTGTTGCAATGGTAACTAAACTAGAGACTACTTTAGAAACTAAAAAAAAATTGGTTTCTAAATTAGTTTCTATTATTGTTAAATAATTTCTAAATTAGTATCAAATTAGCAACCAAGGTTTTAGAAACCAAATTTAGAAACTAAATAATTGGTATAATTAGATACCAATTTTAAAATTATTTAATAATAATAGAAACTAATTTAGAAACCAATTTTTTATTTAGTTTCTAAAATGGTCTCTAATTTAATTACTATTGTAACTAATTATTTTGGTCTCTAAAAATTGGTTTCTATATCATGATTTTCTTGTAGTGACATAGGTGGTAAACGTTGAAGATAACTTTAATTTGATTAATTTTTTGTTAATATATTGAAGTTGTGCATAACGAAGACAATTTCAATTTTTTAACAAAAACTGTGCATGACAAATGTAACATCCCTAATTTTACTCATATTTGCTAATATATTATGCATGCAATATCTAATTAACATATAAACATATATTGTTTTCTCATATTTGTATCTCAAAACAATAGATATCCCTCTTCATAGGGATTTAATATATACATCAAAAAGTTTAAAAATAAAACAAAGCCAAACATTCAATTTAAATCTATCTAATCCTTCTGCTGCTCACTGAGGAGCTCTATTACCTGCAATCTCATATGTTTCCGTGTAAAACACGATCGTCATAGATCAACAAACACAAACAAATAACATGGTAAGTTAGATAAAATTATATAGTTTCAATTTCAAAATAATCAACATCATTCATCAAGTCTCATAAAAGTTTTCAACCATCAAATGTCTATTAAATCTTTGTAATTCATCTTTCATATATCACACTTCTACGGACTCATATCACATAGACTCTTGACTCTACTTCCGGAAGACTCGTGCGTTTACTTAGACTCAGAGATCGGCACTTGTCATACTATATCACTGTGAAATCCACACAGCTATGCGCATATATAATCTCAATATCATCTCTCTCCTAGTATGACAGGGTTAACTCATATAACAGGTCAAGTTAGTTATCTTTCAAACAACTTACCCATTCATATGAACCTCCTTCGACTCTCACCACCTGAATAACTTCATCTATATGATTCCATTATCTCAGTAGAGTCAGGATATCTCCTTCTAGACGAATCCCTAGTCAATGCACATCCTAAACAATCTTAACACGGTATTTTATTTCCTGAAAATACTATGTTTTGATCTTACTTTCACATCATTGCACACTTCATTTAACACATCAATACACCCTACAATCATAACATATAATTTAACTTTCTAATAATCTAAAATAAACTATACTAAAATAATAATAATAGTAATATCCATATATGTATACAAAATTTTGGATTGATCGAAAATATTTTAGGTTGATCTAAATGACACCAGAGAGCACTAGAAACTTTGGGTTGATCGAAAATATTTTAGGTTGATCTAAATGACACCAGAGAGCACCATAAATTTTGGGTTGATCGAAAATATTTTAGGTTGATCTAAATGACACCAGAGAGCACCACAAATTTTAGATTGATCGAAAATATTTTTAGGTTGATCTAAATGACACCAGAGAGCACCAGAAATTTTAGATTGATCGAAAATATTTTTAGGTTGATCGAAATGATACTAGAGAGCACCAGAAATTACAAAGTCCATGCTATAACTGAAAATTACTCTAAATCAACTTCAAACAACCAAAAATCAACAACATTATAATTTTATAACAACAATCATATCAAATTTCACATTCAAATCTCAGCCAATTACTAATATACTTAAAACAAACAACCCTGGAAGAAAGTTTAAGACTGGTGATCCCATCACCCTCACGTCCAGATCTTCTAGCCTAGTGTTCTATTGGAAATTAAGTCAGAATTGTAGAGAGAAGGGAGAGGAAATGAAAAGAACTTTCTAGAGAGATGGTGATTCTTTTTAAAATGAAACCTGAACAACTGAATTTCTATTTATATGCCCTTTTTATTTAAAATTATTCAGGAGTCATTTAAAATATACCACTTCTACTCTAAAGTAATTTTCTAGATCCTTACAACAAAGATTTCAATTGTGCATGACAAATATGATTTCAGTGGTGAATGACAAACACGACTTCAATTGTTTTATTTTTTATATTAAAGTTGTGCATAATAAACAACATTTCACTTAAAAAATAATTGAATCGATTTCGCCCGCACGACTTCGACATATTAGTTGAAAATTAATTAAATTAAAGTTGTCTTTAACATGAAAAAGAAACAAAGTTGTCTCTAACATGCATGATTTTTAGTTTTTTAGTCTCATTTCATAAATTAGAGTTGAAATCGTATTTTATAAACATGATTCCTTTAATATAAAGTCATAAATTCCATACATAACTTATTTATTATTGTAATTTTTTCTAAATTTGTTTATTTGATAATTTTGTTACAAAATTACATTATAACATTCGTTACAAAGCTACATTAAAAAATATTTCAATAGACTTACTTGATATACAAAAAATCCTTCTAAATAGGACATTAGTTATGGAAAAGAAAAAAGTTTTCACGATTAGAATTTTTAAATTGAAAAGTGCAATTTAAAAATAATTATATGGAAAATACATTTCTATGTGTATCTTCTGGTCATTTACCAACTATTTATCTTGAAGACAATTTGTTGAAGGTACTTATGCATACACAAGTTTTCCATTATTTTATTAGTTTCTTAGTGCTTAACAAAAATCTTCTTCCAAACATTATAAAAAAAATGCTTATTTGTAAATTGTTGTTGTTGTGAAGGTATCTCTTAAAGAAACGAGAGCTTATATTTCAAATTTTCTTGTTTAAGTGTGAACCTTGTATAAACAACTTTTTTTTTTGTGTAACCTTTGTTTGGAGAGGTCTTGTGAATGGTAGTTTAGCGAATAAATATTTGAGTTGTTTTTTCTTATATATACTTTATTTAAATGAATGAGTTGTAAGATTCTCTAGTTGATTATGAGGATTTAGCCATAATTCAAAGCTTCATCGTGCAAATCTCATACCTTTACAACCTCTAACTAGGAGTTCATTAGGTAGTTGAGGCAATGGATCAAGGAGAAGGTCATATAGAGTTGACATAAAACTTCTTGCAGAATTTTGACAAGCAACTTCAAACCTTGGGGCTCTAACAACAAAATACACGGTATAGTCTAGCTTGAAGTGTCTCCTGTAATTAGGGTAATATTAAGGGAATTTGTGTTGTTGTTGATCCACCAGTGATAATTTTTTCTCCATAAGTAAATGTGAGTTGTATGTTGACAAAAATTAATCCCCTAATTGGTGGTCCTGAAGAAGGTCTTCAAAATGGCCATTATGTACATAATGTGTCCCTCCCCTATAATATAATGAAAGTCATGGCAAAGAAGGTACGTCATGGTTATATGGTTGTTCATGTGCCAACATCTGAGGTTGCTATCGTGACAAACACTCAAGACCTTTATTGCTTGGTCTAGAAATCTCATGAGGCTAGCAATGACATTTCGGTATACATCAACATTAATTTTACTACATCTTCACTAACTTCAAATTATTATTTATGTGTAACAAAAACATCAAATAAAACTTCTTATCCAAAAGAATAAACAATTGTCTATCGACGATCCTATATTCGTCGTGTAATTATGGTTATGTAAGTTCTTTACAACATTCATTCATTACCTATATGTATATGTTTTTAAGTAATTGATTATGCTTAAATAATTTAGGAATATGTTTGAATAATGTGTGAACGATGAGAAACATGACATGTATGGATTTCCAAAATCTCAACTCATTCACCCAATGGACAATAAGAAATAAAAAAACACAAATGTACATAACTAACAACTTGGTTAAAGGGTGGAAAAGAATTTATTTTGGTCAGTTTATTTATGGGTAAGTCATTTTTTTATTAAATTGGTTATAATTAACTATTTGAATATCTCTTAATAATGAATTTCCAATTCATAAATTATTTATAACTACGAATTATATCATTGCGAGATCACATTCTGGTGTGATTTTGCTCTTTGTATAAGACCCTTCATATATTTTAAAAATAGTAGATTGGTAATAAAAAATCCTTTTATCTATTACACTGACCTTAAAGAGTGTGATGTACCATAATCAATGTTCTTATAATATATATTAGTGCATACTCCTTCCAGAAAATAACATGTTAAAGGTCAATTAAGTGCAAAATCACAAAAACTCACACGAGTGTAACTAAAAATATTTTAATGATATTTTTTTTGTTCATTGCATCAAATCATTGATTTAATTATGTTTAATTTGAGTTCTAGTTTAATTTGATATATGATGATAATGCACTATAAGTGTCAAATACATCAGTTCATTAACTATTTTTTGTTTATGAACTTATGTTAAGTTGTGTAAATATGTTGTAGTTCTTTAGCAAATAAAATCGTTAGACTTAGACACACTAGACTACATCAGAACACTACTATAAAATCATTAAATAGAAGATAAGTTTATATACAAAAAATAATTGACTACATTATATACTATTTTAGATACTAAAAAAGTTATCGGTATTTAAATTAATTTCTATTATTAATAAATAGTTTCTAAGTTGGTATCTAATTAACTATCAATATTTTACAGATTATTTAAATTCTAAAGTTGGTAGCTAAAACCTTGGTAGCTAATTAGATACCAATTTAGAAATTATTTATCAATAATAAAAACTAATTTAAATATCAATAATTTCTTTAATCTCTAAAATAATATCTAATGTAGTCAATATAACAACTAATTATTTTTTATCTCTAAACTTAATTTCTATTTAATAATTTTCTTATAATAAAAATGCATAAACTAAGTATTTTTGTAAATGTCTATAACAATTTAGGGTAATTCACAAAGTAGTATAATTTTTACTATACTTAATCTTTACAACACTTTTTAATTATGTTTTTGGTAATTTATATATATTAATTAAGGATCGTTTTGGATTTAAATTATGCATTTAAGTAAATTACAAATTGATTCAAAATATTGTTGGGTCCTTCGTTTATAATTTTTTTATGTGATCTTAAGTATATTAATTCCTAATTGATAATTTTGATATTTAGTTGAATGTAAGTTAAAGGTAATCATCAAACAAAACAAACATTAAAGAAAAGCTACACACAACAATAATTCTTACTATATTATCGTTGTATGTGACTTTTAACGATAATTTTAATAAGAACTACAGTTGAAAGTCACGTAAAGCATGATTGTTGATGGTTTTAATATAAATCATTATTAAAAGTTAGTTAAAACTTAAAAAAAAATATAAATTAAAAATACACATCACGATTTGTTACGAGAATAATCGTTATCTAATATATAGAATACAAGTGTTACAATTAAAATTGTCATCATATGTAAAAATAAAATAATCATGTATTTTTGTCGTATTTGAAGATATAATAACACTTAAAAGTTATCCTCAAATTCTTTTATTTCTTAAATAACATCTATATTAATGGTATCCTAAAGCATTTCATAACTTTTTTAATAATCTTGTTTCACAACTCTCACACAAATCCTTCGGTATTATAAGTACACATCTAGAAAAACCATTCATTTTCTTAGACTTCTTTTCCTTAAAATGATAATACTTTATTTCCAACAAAAAATTAAATTTGTATGAGTTTACACTCACACCATTATATTTAAAGTGTAAAACATTGTAATTGAAATAATTAATTTTGTGAACGAAATTTTTCAGATAGTCTTGACTCAATTGTAATCAACCCAGCAATGAAATTTCAGAGAAAAAAATGTTGAAAATGAACAGATGAAATGAATTAGCAATTGAATATTTTATTCGAAGAATCTTGGATGGAATTGTTTCATTAGTTAGCTGAGTGAGTAGTATTAGTTGGTTGATTAATAATAATAATAATAATAATAATAATAATAATAATATTAATAAAAATAATAAATAGTATGGGTATGTACGAAGGTGTTATCGCTGTCATGCGGGGACTAATGTCACATCATTGCTTTTGTTGCTACAAATCATAAGATTCTTAATTTGTTACACTTATTCGTTCTCCGTCTCAAGGCTCATGTGTCACTCATCCAAAAACTAACCACCACACCACACCTCATCTCACGCAGCCCCACGCCTACAACAACCCTTTTTACCATTTCCACATTGCCTCTTCCTCTTAAACAGGAACTGACACGCCACGTGCCACCATCCCCGCGCCTGACACAGTCCCGTTCAAAGCCACAAACCCTTCCAGGATCATGCCACCTGTCCAACAAGGTTTCAGCCGGGGCCAAATTCGTAATTGCATTCATACGAACAAGGCGCTATAAGTAAGAGGGGGAAGCGCAGCCGATGAGGGAAATGAGAGAGAAAGAGGCAGGGAGAGTGATTGAATAATTGGGAGAAAAGAAATCAACAGAGTGGTTGTTTTTGGTCCAGGCAGGACCAGGGAATGAATAGAGATGAGAGGTTTTCGGCTGAAAAGAACTGAGCTAAGTGGCCAAGCCAAACGCCGAATTGGCGGCAGAAATTGCCACCGGAAGCACGTCGAAGACGGGTGAACTAACCCACCATTTTTCTTCCGTTTCCCTTCCCCAACCCAAATCTGTAAAATACCACACTTTTATATTGTAATTGGCAGCACTACTAGTAGTAGTAGAAGTAAAAGGAGTAGAATTTTTATATATTTTTATGATGGGTGAGAAAAGCAGCACCGGCGAGGCTAATAACTCCCTGCTGCTACACGGGAAGTATGAGTTAGGGCGGCTACTGGGGCACGGAACCTTCGCCAAGGTGTACCACGCGCGGAACCTCAAGAGCGGAAAGAGCGTCGCCATGAAGGTGGTGGGGAAGGAGAAAGTGATGAAGGTGGGGATGATGGAGCAGATAAAAAGGGAGATCTCGGCCATGAACATGGTGAAGCACCCCAGCATCGTGCAGCTCCACGAGGTCATGGCCAGCAAGTCCAAGATCTACATCGCCATGGAGCTCGTGCGCGGCGGCGAGCTCTTTAACAAGATCGCCCGCGGCCGCCTCAGAGAGGAGACGGCGCGCCTCTACTTCCAGCAGCTCGTCTCCGCCGTCGACTTCTGCCACAGCCGCGGCGTCTACCACCGCGACCTCAAGCCGGAGAATCTCCTCCTCGACGAGGACGGCAACCTCAAAGTCACCGACTTCGGCCTCAGCACCTTCTCCGAGCACCTCCGCCAGGACGGCCTGCTTCACACCACGTGCGGCACCCCGGCCTACGTGGCGCCGGAGGTCATCGGGAAAAAAGGCTACGACGGCGCCAAGGCTGATATCTGGTCTTGCGGTGTAATCCTCTATGTTCTCCTCGCAGGGTTTTTACCCTTCCAGGATGACAACTTGGTCGCCTTGTATAAGAAAATTTACCGCGGTGACTTCAAGTGCCCGCCGTGGTTTTCATCCGAAGCACGCCGACTCATTACGAAGCTTCTCGACCCGAACCCGAATAACCGAATAACGATTTCGAAGATCATGGAGTCGTCCTGGTTTAAGAAAGCGGTTCCGAAGAACGTTATGGGAGTGAAGAGAGAGGAGTTGGATTTGGAGGAGAAGATTAAGCAGCAGGAAGAATGCAAGTCCAGCACGATGAATGCTTTTCATATAATTTCTCTTTCGGAGGGTTTCGATTTGTCGCCCTTGTTCGAGGAGAAAAAGAGGGAGGAGAAGGAGATTCGTTTTGCAACCACACGCCCCGCGAGCAGCGTGATTTCGCGGCTGGAGGAGGTGGCGAAGGCGGTGAAGTTTGACGTTAAGAAAAGTGAGAGCCAAGTGAGGTTGCAGGGTCAAGAGCGGGGTCGGAAAGGGAAGCTTGCAATTGCTGCGGATTTATACGCCGTGACGCCGTCGTTTTTGGTGGTGGAGGTTAAGAAGGACAACGGTGACACCTTAGAGTACAACCAGTTCTGCAGCAACCAACTTCGTCCTGCGCTTAAAGACATCGTGTGGAGAACTTCCCCTCCTGAGAATCCTACACCTGCTTGAACCAACACTTCGTCTTCTTCTTTAGAGACATTCAATTCCGTTCCGTTCCGCTGTGTTTGTTTGTTTCTTATTTCTTAATTATTGTTTGAAGTCAGGGTTGAGAAATACTATTGAATTATTTGCTTGCTTCTTGTTTGGGTATCAGTCTAATGCATGTGTCGCCCTAAGCTGAATGGGCAACTGCCGAATAACAACATAATGAACAGGAATCGACATGAAGCTGTCCAGGTACATGTGATGTTGTGTTCTTGTGCTCCTGCTCCTGCTCCTGAATCATCTTGTTCTTATGTTGGCGTGATTCAATGTTTGCAAATTCATAGCCTTTCACTCTTTTTCTAAAATTTAATTTTAGTCCACTTTTACTTTAATTCGTCAAGAAACTTATTTAAGGATTAAAGGGTTCATCAAAAATCTAATTGAAGTGAAGCCTCTATTAATAAGATAACGTTAAAAATTAAAATGAAACATAAACATTTAGGTTCTTGATATTTAAAATGAATATAATATTAAAATAAAATATGTATATCATATTTAAATTAAAATTTCAGTAATATACATCAATATTTTTTAATAATAAATTTATATATAGAATAAAAAATATTAATATATATTAAGTTTTTTTTTTAATTTTAAAAAATAAAAACAAAGTGGTTTATTAATATTTTTATTAAATCGTTTTTTATTGGTTTGACCAATTTGATATGGGTATTGTGGATCATCTATTTTACATCACAACCAAATAGGATAGGAGACTGAATTTTGGTTACACCGATCCGTTTTTTAAGAACTCTAATCTAACCAAATGAGAGGAAAATGATTTTCTAATGGTTGTTGTAGTGAAAATTTCAATTTATTTTGTTCTGTAATAAAGAATATAATAGAAAATAAGTATGAAATAAAAAGTAAAATAAATCCTGAAAATGTAAAAAGTATATATATTATTTTAAATATCACTTTTGTAAATTTTGTAAAATGGTTCAAAATAAAAAAAAAGGCTTAATTATTATCTCTATAAGAAGTGATCACAGGGTTAATCAAGGATAATTTTTATAAATGAAACCTTTTAATAGTTTTGAAATGATAATGATAATGCCATATTTAAACGTAGTAGTAAAGTGGAGAAATAGGTCTTAGAAGTAGTAAGTAAAACATTTTATTTATAAAATAATATTTATACTAGACTTTTTTTTAAAAAAAAAAAACTCCTTATAAATTATGAGAGATGGAAACTCATCATATCATTTTCCATCATTTTGGAGATAAGAGCTTAATTTTTTTATAAAATCGAGGAAAATCTTCATAAGTTCAATTTTAATGGCTTCTTTCTATTTCTGTATGCATACAGGGTGCACTATTTCTGCATTCGGAAGTGAGGGTGAAATGAGGAGAAGAGAGAAAGTCATATAAATATATAAACGACTTATATATCCTCATTTTTATTCACAATATTTTCTATGAATTATTCACATTCCACATTTATATATTTTATAAACTATATTACACATATAATAAAACATAAAAAATATAATTAAATTATAAAAATATAAATACAATTATAATAAAATAAAAATATTATAGGTATATATTTATAATTAATTTATAAAATAATAATAATAATAATAATAATAATTTTATAAAAAAATAATAATAATGAATATAAATTAAATAATTTAATAATAATTAAATACACTTATTATATAATAATATTATTATTATTAATTATTATTATTATTTTATTATTAATAATAAATGTATAGTTAGAGCATATAGAATTTACAACTCCAAGAGTTCATTTCTTAAAAAAATCATTCATGTGTGGTTTAATGATCATAAATTCAATAAGGAGTTATGTAATCTAGATTATTTATCTTCTAATTTGAAGACTAAGCAAAAGGAAAAAAGTAAGAATAATTTAATAAGGGGCTATGAAATCTAGACTATGCATTTTCTAATTTGAAGATTAAACAAAAAGGAAAAAAAAAAGTAAGAATAATCTATACAAGTATAAGATGTTGTCACATAAGTATCTATACCAATGTTAAATAATCAAATAGAAGGATGATAACTCACCAACATAAACATTTAGCTTTTGAGAAATGATCCCTATGAAGCATTCATAGGTGATCCAAATGAAAGGGTGAAGGTTTCATAAACCTTTTCAAATGAACTTTACCTTTATCTCTCAAAGAGAGTTAAAGACTTTCTACGAGACATCAAACAATAAGAATTGGATGCAAGATACATAAAAAAAAACTTGAACATTTCTAGAAGAAAGACAACTCAAAGCTTATAGTATTACCCAAACACAAGACTAATGTCAAAGCAAAATGGATGCGAGAAGATCTTGCTGTTAGTTTATATTTGGACACTTATAGTTGTTTTATGATGACTTTTTAGTAATTTTAAGCTCAAATTCATTTTTTACTATTCTTTGTTATGATTTTAATTTTTCTTTATTTATTTAAAAAAAATGAGAAGATTTTGGTTCAAAATAGAACTCAAGATTTTTGTTCAGGTTAAACATCTATTCGCTTAAGCAAATGTTAGTCGCTTAAGTAGCCTAAAAGAAACTCTCACTTAAGCCAACTTCAAAGAAATCTAAGCAGAGATACATGATTTGCACTCATCAACTTATCAATCATTAAGGTTATGTGTATTTTATCGTCGTTACTATTGTTATTGTTTGACCTAAGGAGACACTCTAAGAGTGTGAGTAGTGCAAAAAAAACTCTACATAAATTGCTATAAATTTAGGACTAGACAACATACAATTTTGTACCCAAAATAATCGTATACCAGTAAGACACGTATTTATGTAATACTTAAAATGATAGGAGGATATTGATGAACTAAAGAGGTGTTGGTGAATCCAAAAACCCATCAATATTAAAAAAGGTTGGTAGAAGCACGTATAATTGGTGTGCCATTCAAGAAAAAGAAAAAAAGTTGTAGAGAAAATAGAAAATGGATTAATATAAAGAAACACCTCACCTTTATTGATAAAATACCAAAATATAAGTGTAAGAATGATTCAGTACTTGAAAAACTTTTGAAGATAAAATTATTTCATTTTTTAGTGATTTATTTCTAAGTAATCTTTCATTCCACTGATTTTTTTTTTCTCATCTCTTTCTTTCTTTCTTTTTTCCTCTCTCAAAGGGGCATAAATTGTTAAAATTATACCTAAAATATTATTTGGATGCTCGATTTTTCTGGCAATCTTGCCCTATATTTTTTCCTCTGGCCTGGTCAAATATATTTACATAAAAAGCAATGAAGTAGACGGTAAGATGCTTGTGGCAGTAATGCTCATGTGTGTTGCCGTGTTTCTTTTGAATTACGAATCAATGTCAATCTTTATCTTAAGAAAACAACAAAAGGACTGCATACTAGAAAAATAAAATTGTTGAATTATAATTAGTAAATAAAATAATTTTAATAATTATAAAATTTGCAGAATAATAGATATTTTTAATACTTTTATTCTTTTTTTTCTTTTACTTAATATTTTATTTATTTTAAGGTATATTATTTTTGAACTAAACGTAATGAGTTTGTGTAATTTATGTGGTTGAGGTAGTAGATACATTACAGGAGCCAAATTCAGTCTGTATTATTATGAATAGCAGACTAATTTGACTAAGAAGCCCTATTTGGGTTGATGGTGGGCTTGTTCCAAAATTTCTCAAGTATAATGTTTTGAATAAACTTTGACATGCTTACTTCACTATGAAGTGATGGTACATCTATCTTATGTAGTCATGTCAAAAATAATATATATAATAGGTATGGAAGAGAGAAAACAAACTCAAAGGAATATCAACCTAAACTCATAAAGATCAAGATAACAAAAACTAGAAAAACGTGTTTTGTTCCTATAAAAGTCACCCCAAGGAAAATTATAAGATCAAGTCTATTTTGTAACAATAAGATTACTTTGACACTTCTAAAATAAATACTTCCACCTAACAATCAACTTTAATAATATACTAATATATATTATAATTTTTGTCTTTTAATAATATCAAATGAATGTATTTTATTTTTTAGTGGGGTCAGAATATCACCATTTATTTTGTAAACTAAAATCGGTAATTTTGTCTCTTCTTCTCTCTTCCTTTTACAAATGGAAAAAAGACATCTAGATGAACAATTATAGCATGTTTCTAACACAATTTAAAAAAAATATATTAATTTTTTAAACACTTAAATTTATTGTATAAATTTTTATTATGATTACAAAAATAAGAAATTTTTTTTTTTGTTAAAACTGTTAGGAGGTTGTATACAACTAAGAGGAGAAAGTGAGGATGAAAGGAAAATGAGAATGAAACTCGTCTTTCTTCAAATAGGGAGATGAATCAAAGATATTTTGCATTTTCACAACAGAATTCACTTTATTGTTACAGTTTTAAAATTGAATTTGATATTTCTTTAACAATATTTTCCATATTTTTGTAAGATCAGGACTAAGCAAAGTGAATTTACTGTTTTTTTATGAAATATCTTTACGATCTTAGAACAAAAACATATTCGACTGGAAAATCTTAGAAAAGCATGGTACAACTATTTTGCCACTTCTACTCTTAATCCCCTACACATCCACACTTTCACAAAATTTCGAACATCCTCCCTATGTGATGTAGCCAAATAGAGCATTTTTCAGTGCATTAACTTCTGTCTTCATAATGCTCTCTTCTTCACTCTGAAGAATGCATATAGATGGACGTTTACATGATTCATTCAATTAAGCATTTCTTGTTCTGGTAAAGCAATTTCACAATTTTTAATATCTCTGCATGAAGAGTTTAGTAGAAGATATGCATTTTTTTGTCAGTGGACTATCACAAATGGTTTTTTAATTTAGACCACGATAACTGACTGATAATGCAAGGCATTCATATTCTCCTCGATTTGTTGAGCCGAATAACTTGATTGTGGTGTTAATCTCCACACCATATAAAGGAGTTGTTTTAACATTAGGGGCTTGCATTTTTAATTTGGTTTCTCAGATTTGAAGACTGACTAGGTTCACAATTTTTTCTGATTTACATTCATGTTGATTTCGTCCAATATTTTAGGTAACAAGACAGATTGAGCATCAGATGCAATGAGTAAATAAAACGCATCAGCTACAAAATCACAAATTATTTGAACAATAATGACCTGCAGATAATTAAAAATGTTCTGATGATTAATCCTTTTCCTAGTTGGAAAAACTAATCCTTTTCAATTCTAGCTTGAAACAACTAACATTTGACAGTGGAATCTTCTACTCTTTTTTCCATTCTTGTCTAGGATAAGAAATAAGTACATGGGCACGACAAGTATCCTGCATATAGGTTCTTTGGTTTTCTTATTCCCTTAAATGACATGTGTGCTTGGATAAGTGTGTTATTTTAAATTATTAGAAATGTTTAACTCGGACTGTACTAATAATAAGTGTGTTATTTGTTAATATAAATAGAACACAAACAGAAGAGTGAATTAATGTGGATTAATAATAACTGTGTATTTGAGGGTGAGACTAGAGCAGTGGAGAGAGAGTGAAATGACCTTTGATATAAAGGCAGTATGTGGGTTAAAATCATGTTCCTTACCTATTCAAAACACATACACCCCACATTAATCAAATGTCACCGCATGAAAACAATTCATTTTAAATAACTATATAGTTTGGATGAAGATGAATATTAAGTTGAAGTAAAACCAAATTGTGGTGTATGATTGATGATGTGAGGGAGGTTGAATCCATGGGATAAGTGTTGTTGCCACTGTCAACTAGTGAGTGAGTCACCAAACACAAAGAAAGCACGAGATGCTTCTACTCTTTGGAACAAACAACACAACCACTGTCATGGCCAGCACTCCGTTCATGGGCTAAAAGAATCAGTCTTGGGCTCTGCGTTGATGAGAGAATCATTTTAGGTAAGGAAAATGGTTGTTTCTTCCTGCATATAACTCAGGCAAAAAGACCATTTTGTTTTTAAAAAATAGATTTTGGATTCTACAAATCTTCAAATGTATTTTTTTTTTCTATTTACACCTTTCGAATTGTAGATCAAAAAAGTATTTCCAAATTCAGATTTTTTTTAAATACATTCCAAATTACAGAATTGGGAAAGTTGTCATGGATCCAGAAATACCTTCTGAATTCTATAATCCAAAAATATTTTCTAGATTACATATTTTAAAATTAATTAAAATGTATGTGTATCTTTCGGATTGGACAATCTAGAACTTGCTCCTAGATTCGGATAAACATTCTGGATTACATATCTGTAATAGAACATTACATTACAAATTGACTAATCTGGAACGTTTTGTTTTTTTAGATTCAGGAACAAGTTCTAGATTGTACAATTTGAAAGGTACACACATTTTAATTAATTATGGATTATGTAATCCAAACCATATTACATAATTTGGAATACAAACATCACACTAGAAACTGTATAGAGACCAAAAACTCACTGTAGACGCACACCTCTAACTACCACGACCACCATGAACCACTACTAACCACCTTGCAACTCAACATTAGAGCAACCAACCCCCTCACTTTCACCAATGTCTTCATGCATCAACACCACTAACCTTCACAACCTAAACTTCATATATTTTAACTTTTTACATAAGGGCCTTTTTGGAATACAAAAACTTATACGGGTGTCACAAGAACGTATGGAGGTGTAGGAAGAAGCAACCAATGCAAAGTTTGGGCTAGGATTTTGCTTTTTTTTGGACTGAAAGGAAAAAAAATATCATGAAAAAGACACATTTCAAGAAAGAAAAACACAAAAAAATATATAAAAGTTATCTCAAACAATAAAATCAATTTAAAAGAAGTTCTAAATCATTTCTAAGAATTGAGATATGCTCTACAAGTTTGAGAAACACTTATTGGAGTCACTTTATTGAATCAATGGTTTCAAGATTATAAATTGAGCAAATTACATTGTGATCAACTTTGTATCTTTTGTTCTTATATTCTCCTACAACTTGTCTTAATGATATAGTTGCTTTTGTACAATTTCTTTGGTGTATTTGATCTTTACTATAGTTATCAAGGATGCTTTTTGTGATAGGATTGCATAAGTGGTTGTAAAAGATCTTATAAGGCTCAAGACCTTGTTATGCATATTGAGTTTTCTTGTATTTTTGAGTGGTTCTTGTAAAATTTGAAAATATATTGAATTTGTCTAGTAAAGATTACTGGACAACTAGATTGAGCTCTTGTGATAAACATCGCATCTCAAATATTTGTAAAACTTATTTTACAACCTTGATAAATTTGATTTAGTGAAAATTAATCATATTTTTTTGCAAAAATATATCATATCTTAAATCACTTTCCTCTTGAACTCAGAATATATTTCTAACACTTCAAATTTGTATCATCAATATTTGTCCTTGCTGGCACAAAATCTATTTTACGTCTTCTTTAAATAAACTTTGTTGTTTGTCATGACTATTTTCTATCTTACGGCATTTTGATATGAAGTAATCAAGATTCTTGCATTCATAGCATACATCCTCAGTCCTTTCGTTTTTTAAATCCGTAACTGGTTGAGGCAAAATGTGTTTTCCTCTAAAATCATCTTTCTTTCTCCACTTCTTATGCATCTTCTTAGAGATGAAGGATAATTCTTCTTCTTATTCACATTCATTGTCATTCAACCTACAAAGCCTTGTTTAGTAATCTATCTTGTTGAAGCTCTATTTTATGTACCTTAATATTGTGTAAGTCTTTAGTCGTTCTTATCGTGGTTACCTTTAATTGTCTAGGTAAACTTGTTAAATAATTTGATCATCGTTCTTACCGAAAATAAACTCGAAGAATATTGTGGTGAGAGAATTGGTATTCCTCCACGAATAAGCTTTCAAGAGGCCACCAAATAGAGGAGAAAGTCCAACAGAAAAGAATATTTGGTACTTAAGTCCGTCAGAACACTAAAAATGATAATGGGCACGTCAAATGTAAATTTATTGTATTAGATAGAATGTATTTCCTGAATAATTTACCTTTTATAGATGATTTGAATAGTAACCATAAGATAGAAGTTACAACAATAATAATGGTTCATAAATAGATGCTCATCCATTATGTTTCATTGAATTCACCATTAACCTTATGATATAGCGTTCAATTATAGTCACTTCACATTCAAATAAGTACTTCGTATGTTCTCATTTTTTTTATCCATATTGAAGACTTCAAATGATAGATAATGTTTAATTACACTTTACTGAGTCTTTAATAAAAGTCGAATTTCAAACCAAAGTAAAATTATAAGTAAAATACAAATTAAACATACTATACCACGAGTCCATGAAATAGTAAAAGAAAATGTAAAATTATTTTTATGAACAAGAGTGAGAATGAGTGAGCGACTACACAGTTCTTCCCAATATAACATATCCTTCATTTGAGATAAAAAAAATTCAAAACTAACTTTTAGAAATATTTTTAAACGACTAAAATCTGTTCTTTATAAAAGATAAGATCAACTAGTTGTTGGAATTGCTTTAAAAACTATTTGAAATTCAATATTTATAAAAGAGAAAGATAAATCAATTTGAAGATGGTGACGATAACGAGCATCAAGTCTTTGAGGTTCATGTTACGTGATTAGACAGTTCTTTGAAACTGACGAAGAAGCCAAAAAAGAACTCCTAATGCAGTAGCATAATTGAAGGCTTCATTCATAATAAGAGTTATAATGAATTGGAACGCATTAGAAAAATGAAAAGGCAGAGAGTACAGAGACAGACGAAGTTGTTATTTAGACGGAAATGCAAAAAGGAAAAAGAGAAGGAAGTACACTAAAAATTAAAAAACAATGAACAAAAGAAAGGCAAAGTGACAGATAATAATAAAGAAAAAAAAAGAGAAAGAGAAAAAGAAGAAGGAGATGTAGGTGATTGGCATGGTTGAAAGTTAGCCTCAGCCAAACAAAGTCTAGGTAAATACGGCGTCGTCGAGTCGACCCCTCCGTATCCCTGACGCCTTATTTTCGTAGACTTTAACGGCTCTTTCTTATAAAAACACACGTCATTTTCTGTCCTTTGCCACTTTATGTTTTTTTTTTTTTTTTGTCTATTTCACACCAAAAGTCACCCAAACGCCGTCTTCACGGCTTCGAAACGGAGGCAGCATCCTTGACGGCGCCGTCGTTGCCCACCACGGCAGACTGCACTGTCAGAACGGACATGCTCGGAGAGGACGGGCCTTCGCCGTTAGACGCGACGGCGGGGTTGGCGTGTGTGCCGGGGGCGGCGTTGGTGGGAGTCTGGGTGCTGCCGGAGGCGGCGCTGATCAAGGGGTTCCTGGTGTGACATGTGGCAGTGGAGATGGCAGTGGCAAGGGAAATGGGCATGAGGCACAGGCCCTTGCCTTGAAGGTACTGCATGGCGGAACCCATGTCTTCCTCCATCAGCTTCGCTACCTGGTGCTCCGTCATGGTCAGGCTGTCATTTGAAGCTGACGCTGTCGTTTGGTTATGGTTGCTGTTCGAGTTGGGCGCGAGGGCCACGCCGCCGTTCGCTTGGATGCAGTCACCGCCACCCTGCAAACACAAACCGTCACGTGACCATGGGGTTTTGACGGAAAGTAAAAAAGAAAGGGGCGTTGTGTGTGAAAGAGAGAGACAGAGGGGAATCTGAGAAAGTGGGCACGCGTGCTGCTTTTGGATTGTCGTTTTGTGGTGATTGAGAATTTGAGTATTGAAATAAGCCAAAGCGAAGTGAAATGTTGGGTGGGTTGGTGGGGATGTGGGAAAGACTCATCTGTCCCACATTTTGATTCATGGTGCCCACAGTGTTCCACATTTTCTTCATTACTTTTTTTTTTCTTCTTATAGAAACCCTCTCATGTTTTTCTTCAATTTTACCCTCTCAAACTTTGCTTCATTATCATAGTACGGCTACCTAATAATTCTAGAAAAAAACAAGTTTTCTGCTGTGAAATTTGTGGTGGGTTATTATCAGAGAGTGAATGAAAATGGAAAAGCAGTTGTACAATAATAACCTCAGAAGACATATCAGCAACAAGGGGTGCGACAGCAGCTGCACCGCCCAATCTGCTCATGCTCAGAACCTGTAACCCAAACAATGACACGATTTATTTATTTATTGACGACAGAGGAGAGTGGAATTTAATAACCATAAGTCCATACTTAAAACCTGTAATAATTAAATAATGAAGTCGATGATTAAAATATGCAATTACTTGATGCTGATGAGGAATAAAATCAAATTAAGAAATAGTAGCAGAAGAGTGAAACCCGGGAAGCGCACCTTGACTTGGAGCTGCAGGAACTTCACGTAATCGATGATCTCATCTAGCATGGACGCCTTATCTGTCTGTCATTCCACAAATCAAACTAATATTTCAATTAGGGATTCACCATTTATTCTAAACATACAATAATAATAATTATATTAACATTGTTCTTTCATATGTTATGCCTAGTCTACCCCTCCATATCACTCAGAAGTCAGAATAGCAACCCTTCTTGGTCCCTACCGTGACCAGTGATCACTGTGCGAAGTGGGTCCTAACCCCTCTGCAATCCAGCTTGGTATGTTAAGTACGCACGGAATCGTATGATGAGCAGGCAAGACAAACGCTTACAGCACCTCCGGAGCGCGACTTTACCAACTATTCTTTTCTTTCCAGTTTCCATGTAACATTGACATGGAAATACACGACAGTAACATCAAAACAACTAACACCTAATATATTCCATGGAGATGACCCATTTGTCCCACTACACACCAAAACTACTGTTACTGTGTTGCAGAAAAAGTCCTCATCGTGTGGCCGATTATTGTGACTTCCGTTTCACTTTCTTTTATTAAACTCAAATTAGATCCATAAATATTATAATAAACAACACTGAGGATGGGCATTTACCTTGTTGGCATTGGGAACCAGTTCCTGTAGGGCTTTCATTCTCTCTGCGATTCTCTCCCTTCTTAACTGCCACAAACAAATCCAAACAACTCATAGTAACAAAAAGCTAATGTTATTACTGTGGCCTCTCCCTTTCTTTATTTTCCTTAATTCATAATTTATAAACCCTAACCATGGAGCAGTTTGTCCATCTCATAGTTTATTCACCTATTGAACAGAGCCTGAGTTGCTATAAACATAACATATTCAAAGTCTAAGAATTAAAGAAAGCGTAATGGAGCCCAATATTATTCAATTTGTCACTTATAACTAACAGTTCTATTGAATAATAATGGATTAGGATTGTCTACCAAAAGCGACGACCTGAAACTATTGGGCTCCATTACCTAAACCTGTTATTAAATGAAGCCAAGAATTAAAGCCAGAAAGAAAAACAGTGTGTACCCTTTCAGCGATGCTGTGTGGGTCCGTGGCCTGACCTCTCCTTGCACGAACCCTCTGCCTCGGCTGAGCCGGCGCGCCACTCGCCGGAGCTTGGTTCGTCGCAGCCCCAGCACCCGGCGCACCAAAATTCTGTCCCTGTATCGGATTCGAACTTCCCTGTAAATAAAACACGAATAACCGTCAACAATTCACAGCGAAGCCAAACAACAGTAATTATATTAAAAGATATTAAAATGACAAACGCAAACCTGAGGATGTTGAAAATGCTGAGCCTGGTTGGAGGCTTGACCTGCGCCATGCAGAGATCCGGCGAAGCCGTTGTAGAGAGCTTGCACTGAAGTGTCACCACCCTAGGAAAATGAAAAAAAAAAATCAGTGCAGTTTAGAAGAAGGAAAGGGAAAGTTTACGGTTGCAGCGGTGAGAGAGGAGTACGGGATTGGGGGATTTGAAGGAGGAGGCGTCAACGACGTCGTTTTGAGGTAAGGAAAGCGGCATGTGAAGGAGCCGAGAGTCTCTGGACATGAGGAGTTGGTGTTGGATTATGAGAGCTGCGGCAGCGTCTTTGGTTGTGGAGGCGCTGATCTGGTGGTCGCGGAACTTGGAGGCCAAAGTGGAGGGTTCGTCGTAGGGGAAAGCGACATTGTTATTGGTGTTATTATTGTTGTTGTCGTTGTTGGAGGGAGTGGTTTGGTCGGAGAGGTTATTGGGGTCCCACAAGGGCTTGTTTGGGTTGAGGTCGGGCCAGGAGGAGAACATTTGGTCGAGAAAGTCATCCTGAGAGGTTGGGTCGAAGTGAGGGAGTTGGTGTTGGAGTGGTGGTTGTTGGTGGTGGTGGTGGTTGTTCATGTGTGAATTCTGGATCTGGTTGGTGGTGGTGTGGAGGTCCTGGAGGGAGATTTGGGAAGAGTTGAAGAGTGCGTTGATTCCTTGCATTTCTCTGCTACAGGGCTGCATAATTACCAAACACTGATAACACAAGACTCTAGCAGGTCAATATCCTTTTATGCCAACACTGAGTGAGAGAAAGAGAGAGAAGAAGTGGGAATGGAAATAGCATTGTGTTTGAGGGGTTTTCGGTTTAGGCCTTCAGAATCGGAAGCCAGTTATGTTTCTCTCTACTGTGTCTATCCAACTTTCTCTTTTCTTTCTTTCGATTTCATATTTTTAAATACCAGAAGATGAGCCGTCTCCTAACAAATTAATTAAACCGAATTAATCTTTTTTTCTTTACCCTAATTACTTCTAACAAACTTCTTCACCTCAAAGACCAGGTCTCAACATCACTTCTACCTTTCTACTTTTCGATTCTGGTTTATTCCAGTATCTCAAAAGTTCTAAATCTCTTAAAAGTTTAGGTTACTATATAGTTTTTTTTTATCACCAAAATAATATAACTTTATACTAATCGATTTACATAAAATAAAAATAATCATTACAATCTATTTACTATCACCTTCAACTACAAAAATTATTATAAAAGATTCTCCTTCAAAGTCAAGATTCTTCTTTAAAGCCAATAAATACAGCCATCAATTATACAACCTAATAGTTACTACTCAGGTTTATAAACACTTTTTTTTTTCATTAATCTACTAAGAAAATGTTTTTAGGAACAAAATTTTAAAGCCAGCCACCGATCAAGTTTGACCCTGATTTATTATGCTAATATACTTAAAGTTTTAACATTTTAGGTTATTTCCATTTTTTTTTTCTTATCAGGAGACTTATCCTCGCGTAGAAAATTTTTACATCACTTAAACATAAAAATCAAGAATAATTTATTTATTTACACTATATTTTCTTAATTCAGAAACATTATTTAAAAAGTACACTGTACAAAAAATATTGAGTTTTGAAACATATAATCCTTCAAAGGTGATAAATAGTAATACAAATAAAATAATATATATATATATATATATATCACTTAATTAGATTGAATAATTTTAATCGGGATTACTCAAAGAGCACTGTTTAATGATGATCCAGATGGAGGTGCATTGTCTTATAAATTTAAGACAAATATTATTTAAGTAGAAAAAAGGAATATTTTAATTTACAGTAATGAAAATATTTAACCTTGTTCTTTGGAATATTATCAAAGGTTGGCAATGCAGTTTATTTTTTTAAGAGTTTATTATATGTGTGCTAAGTAAAAGTATTTACTCACTCTTTAATTTATTATTTGACACACTCTCAAGGAAAACCTCATTTGAAAAGAAGACATTAAGAAAGAAAAAGTGGACAAAATAATAATAAAATTAAATTCATTTACACGGGGCATCCACACAGGTTCCAGGCAGCATACATTCAATTTTAATCCTATAAATATGAATTTTCATAAACTAGTAATATACTGTTTTTAATTGTAGAATGTTTACATAATTTTTATTTAAATATCATTTTAAAGTTTAAGACAATACTAATTATTATTTTATTATTTTGATTTTGACTTTGATTTTCAATATATTTTAATTAATTTATGTTTGTATATTTATTGTGTTGTAAAAATAATAAAATTAAATATTAATATTAAAAAGTAAACTTTAAATATAATTGATTTATTAGGTTAGATTCACACACTTTTATATTATAAAATATATTATAAAATATTATTATTTCTAGGTCGAGTATCTTAACAATTAATTCTTAAGCAAATAATAAATTATATAAAAAAATAAAAATACACGTTGGTTATGCTATTTTCATATTAATAATATTTTTCTCCATCTAGGCAAAAAAAGAAATTTAAAAGAAGATATTATCATCGGATCATTAACATATAAGAAAAAGAGAAGAAAATAATTATATATATAATAAATAATTAAAAGATCAGTAGTGTATTAGAAAATGAAAAACTAGTTAAAAATTTAGAATATATATAAAAATTACCTATTAGCATCATACTTTGGTGCCCATAATTTACTCAATGTACACAAGGTGTAAATCATTTTCAATCAGAGTGTTCCATAGTTGAGATCTAAGTAGTTGAGATATGGTATTTAGTTGATTAACACAAATAGAAACACAATTTATTTTGTTAATTAAGTTGGAAAACATTAAAAAAAAAAAAGTAGACTTATTATTGTTATAACGTATTATTTAAGCTTAATTTAAATTTACAGATTTGTGAAGTATACTTTACATTCTATTTATCAGTGAATTTTAAACTTAAATATTATTTGGAAAATTAGATTTACACGTTTTTATATAATATAATTTGTAGTTGATGTAGATGACTGAATATCTTGAGTGTGAAAATGCATAGAGTTAATAGCAAATAACAAATTTTATTAAGATAAATTCAGATAATGACTATCATATTATTTTACAAATGAAATAGAATTTTTTATTTCAATATTATGATGATTTTTTCAATTTTATTCATCATTTTGGTATTACTAATTTGGTACTACCTTTTTTTATAAAAAAAAGTGAATATAATTTCTTAAGGTTGTTACAATCTCAGTGTGACACGACACTTATTGTTCATGTTACGTGTTATTATAGTCAACAAATCAAGTTTAAAAAATAAAGTGTAATTCGTTGTTTGTGTCACTTATCATTGTTGTAAAGTAATAAATCAATTGACAAAAGATAATATTTTAGTGGAATCAAATTGTAAACAAGAAAATCCTATTTTAGAGAAAGAATTTAGATTCATTATATTTGATGATGGAACATATTGTTAAAGCATGAATTAGACCTAGTCAAATTACAATAAATAAATAAAATATAAATCTTTTATAGATGAGTTTTTATTAGATTTGATTTAAATTTAATTTAATTTCATATCCAACAAATTTTGCTTTTATAATATAATAAAGAGTTGAAGATAATCAACTACTCATTGTATTTTTATTTATACGGTGTGAATTTGCACTAAAAAAATAAATAGAAATTAATTTTAGAAAAATAATTAATTGTTATAATGATTAAATTAAACATTATTTTACGAAATTAAAAAAAATTGATTTTTAAATTAATTTTTATTATTGTTAAATAATTTTTAAATTAATATTTAATTAGCTATCAAAGTTTTAATTATTAGTTATTTAGATTTTAAATTTGATAGAAATTTTTTTATAACTAATTAAATATAAATTTATAAATTATTTAATAATAGAAATTAATTTAAAATTTATTTTTAAATAATATTTAATTTAATTATTATAACAGATATGATTATTATTTTTTTCATTCTTTTGTTTTAGTATATCACCTGCACACAAATTATGTATGTTGTGAATACATGTACCAAAAAACTTGTGAACGTCTTTTATTTCTATTTCTATATTGTAGTCTTTGGGTTCACTGATACATCTTTGATATAAGAAATAGCGTAAATAAATTTTTGGTACTTCTAAAATTGTTTTATATTGAAATTAGTATTTCTAATTTTTTTAATGATTTCGAATCAACATTTAATAAACATACTAATTTGGTCAAAATAATTACTCCATTACTTTTGAATTAACGATATCAACATCTTATTTATTAATTGATACATAAATTTGATAGGGTTACGAAGTCTAGTTCCAACATATATAATTAATGTTGAAAAATTACTAACCAACTGATATAAAAAAATTCAACTAAATCATATTATTTCGTCTCAACTTTTTATAATTGAAGTTTCAACTTTTAACGGCTATAATTTTGTGACAAAACTATTTTAAGTGATTCAAAAGTCTAAATTAAAGACTTTAAAGGGGTTTTTTTAAAAAAAATTGGTCTCGAGAGTATTTGATTAAGTGAAATATGAAAGAGGTACCAAAACACATTAGAGGTTTGTTATAGTCTAAAATTTGATGTATTATAGTATTCAAAGGAAAAATTTGTTTAAAATAGCAATAATATCCAAACATTATAAACTTTTTGTATGGTTGAAAAATATAATTTCCAAATATTCAATTAGTTTTTGGAAAATTATATACTAATTGATAAAAAAAAATCAATATATTCAGGTTACTTTTTTGGAGATTTTCAGAACAAAGATACCAAGTTCAAAGCCTATAACTCCTACGCCATATCATTTTTTTGATGAATCTAGATAGTCAAATATTTAAATGTTTAATTTTTAAAATCATTATTAAGGTAAATAAGAGTTAAATTCTTGTAAAGTAAAAGTGTTAAATATTTTTAGGCTCTGACATTTGACATTCAGGTTTTGATTATAACACACACAAAAAAACGATTTGTGTATGCTTAATATACTTTATTTAGTGTGCAACAAAAACTGATAGATTAATGCCTCATTTTTACTATTTATTTTCCAAAAGCTTCTTGATTTTTTTTACAAAATATAAGGAAAAGAGTAATTTTGTTTTCAAGTGACTAACATATTTTGCTAAGTAAAATTCTCCCTCCACCTCAATATCATCTCCTTGCACTTCATATTAATTATGAAAAATCAATTTTAACTTTTTTAAAATATTTTTTTAATATAGATGTTAATCTTATGTTTATTTACCTTATTTAAATTTCATTGACAATGAGAGACTCATGGGATTCAACATATATGTAAGACATTAAAATAAATTTATTGTTGCAACATTTGCACGTAGGTTATTTTTAAGATTTTTCTTATGTTGAGCGGGCTAACAAAACAACTCACAACTCTTATGCTGACCAGGCTGGCATAACCTACTTTTTGCAGCCTAAATGTAGGGTGGGCCAAAATGGAGAGCTTACCCCGCATTGCCACTCCTAACAAATGTTTCTTTAGACTTGTTTGATCTTACAAAACTTGTATTTAGTTATTCTATAAGATTTTGTTTGTTCGTTATATATTATGTCCAAAGCTTTAATACAACTTACACCTATCTTCTTTTGTATCCAACGCTTCTTGTAGTCTTCAATTGTCTTGTTGATATATCATCTTCAGTTACTTGCGTCCAATGTTGCATGTGATAAACTTTTTCATGATATTGTGTATAAGACCTACATTTGACCATACATACTTATCAATTTGAACAATTTACTACATACTAAGTAGATTGTTAAACAATCTCATGGCAAGAGCATGGGAAAACACAATGGGAAGGAAAAAATATTATTGTACAATTTAAATCTTGGGTAACCTTATGAATAAACAAAAGGTTATTAGATAGTTTGGGACCATGAAACACATCTTTTAAAATAAATGAAGGTTGAAAGTGGATGTTACCACAACCAGTAATAAGGCTATTGGAATCATTAGCAACAGTAATATGTTGGTTACTAGATAAAGCAATGTAGGTTTGAAAAATAAGAGCAATGAGGTGTCATATGGTCAGTAGCACCAGAGTCTATAATTCATATATTCTCAATACTAAAAGCATTAAAGGATAAGAAGATAGAAGTCTTACCAATCATGGTTAAGGAACAAGAGTTAGATGTCTTACTAAGTCAGTCCATGAGAGCTTGTAAACATTCCAACTCTTCTTTGCTGAGAGGTGTGACCTCCTTTGCTGCTTGAGGGAGAGGTGGGGCTTTCGCACTTTCAGAGTCAGATGATGCTTGATTAGCACGCCTTTATATGGTACCTTTGAATCCTCCGGAGCGTTCCAAGACCTTCTCCTTTCCATGAAGTTTGAAGCACATTTTCTTAGTATGACCTGTCTTCCTACAATAGTTGCATCAACGATCATCACTATTAGGCTTTGTGAGAAGCTTTCCAAATGAAGAGGATGGACCTCTTATAGGGCCTTTTCAATAGCCCTAGTTGAACCATCAACAAAGTTACCCTAGTTTAACATTACTGACCTCCAAGTTTATTTCCCTCGTACAATGTGAAAAAAATTCGAGAGAAAGGAGTTTTTTCTTACCCAAAATATAAACCCGAATCAGATCAAATTCAGAGTTCAGTCTAGAAAGCGTACCCTTTCAAGGAACTTTGCCAGTCTGGTAAAGTCGACTGTGCATTACATTTTCAAATTATGATAACGATCTAATTCAATTCATAAACCATTTAACATCCTATAGTAGTTTGTTACTGAAAGTCTCCCTTGGTTGGTATTGAAGATCTTGTTTTCTATCTCGTAACATGATGCAATATCCTTTTTCAAATAGTACGTCTAACCAAGGTTTTCCCAAGTTTCGTTAGTAGTGGAGAATAACATACAATTATTGTTGATCTCTGGTGTTATAGAATGTCATAATTAGGCCATGATAATAGTGTTTTCATCGCCCGAAACTTCTTATTTAGGATTGGTTTTGGTTGGAGGGTCTCTTTTTAGGGAATTCAATTTCTTCCTTCCCTTGAGGGTAGTACGAATCAACTGGGCTTATTGAAGGTAGTTGCGTTCATCAAGACGATAGTTGCCTTGCAACACTTGGAGATCATTGGGGCTAAGAGAGGTTATCTTTACATCCAACATTTGTAAGAGTTGGTAGCAATGAGACAAAATCGATTGGGTTTTGCAGATCGGCGAAATCTGATTGTAATGGTAGTGATCTCGCTTACAAAACTTATTGGAATGTTTTTTCGATGGCGACGACCGATGGTCAACGGTAAACAACAACGATGATGGTCAACAGTGGTGGGCAACAATCAACAAAACAAAAAAGTTGCACCAATGAAGACTGCCCAGAAAAAAACATAAGCAGATTCTCTTAAGATCGAAAGTTTTGATACCAAGTTGAAAGCAAAAGGTTGAATGTACTTTTTGAACCTATTTGCAGATGTGATAGGTGATTAAAGTTATACAAATCAAAACTTCAAAAAATATTAAATTTGTCCTAGTAAATAGAAAATGGAATACACACTATGAAATAATTTACACTAATTATGAAATAATTATCTCCTAATTATATTACACATAAAAATTTATTATTAATAAAATTTTATAAAATAGTTTTTAAATTGATATATTATTTGCTACCAAAATTTTATCTTATCTACTACTACTTAGTTATTTGATTTAAGGTACTCTTATCCTTCCAAATCGTTCACTTTATATTTTACTCATATTCTAACTTTGAAGGGACTTGTGTGGTTATTACTTGATTATTATTATATAAATTAATTAATTATAAAAATCAATTATTTAATCTCTCTAAGAGACAAAGCTTTGCGTACAAACTCTTGTCTATAATCGTACAAACTCTTATCTATAATATATTACTGAATTATATTAATAATTGAGTATGAACTAATATAATGAATGATATCACATAACATATTAAAACATAATCTCACAAAAGTTTATATAATAACATGTCCATAGCATAGGGAGTCTCTTTGAACTTCAACTCAATCTTTATATTTACTTTTATTATTTATTTATTAACTTTAATGTTAAAACGTGATTACTATACTAAAAAGGTTCAATTTGCAGTCATAAAATTTTGGAACCCCGACAAGTTCATTCAAAACAATAATACGAGTAGATTTATTTCCAATGTCTTAATTTAAATGTTAAGAAAAATTGGGTTTCCAACTAAAGTACAGCTTGAATTTAAAAATTAATTCGTATCAGCTGACCATATACCATATATAATACTCTCTCCATCATTCATTTGGTAAGCTACACAACACTCTCTTCAAATTATAAATATATATATATATATATTTATTTTATTTTTTTTTATATATTTTTTTTTCATCTGTATTTTTTTTATGTGTTCCTAGTCTAAACTTTAAACCTCTTAAATATTTGTAATAAGAAAATTATTGAAATAGGTCTTTATCAGTTGTTTTTAGGTAAAAAACTAATTTTTCAGCGGTATTATAATATTATAACATCTACATTCTAATAGTTTTTTTACTAACAAGTGTCCAAAAAAGTTTAAAGTTTGAACTAGAAAAAAAAATCAATTTCATATTATATAGTGATATGTTGACAACTTTATACACCAAATTATATATGAAAAGAAAAATATTTTTTTGTTAAAATAAAACAATTTTTAAATTATATTTCAATAATTGTCGAAGTAACATTAATATATATAAAAGAAAGATAAAATGAAAGGAAAAAATAAAAATAAAAACATATCTAAGATTTGAGTTGGTTTTCATACCATGACTATGTATTACAATGACCTAAATGGAAGCATATGATACGATTACATTTTTTAGTGAGTTTTTTTTTAAATGTCTTTTGATACTTTTGTTGTTTGAAAGTGGGACAAGATTAGAGTAGAAATTATACGAAAAGCATTAATCCATATGAACTTGGAATTGATTTACCTATCATATCTGATTCAAATTGGATCTTAGTTGTTGAGCATGCCAAGTTCTTTGTATCAAAATATTTAGATCACATTTCACATAACATGGAATCCTAGAAAAGGTCGTGTTAAAATTTAAAAAGAATTTGGTTTATTGTATGTACAAGAAACTTTGGTTTATAAAATGAATTCAATGCATAAGGGAACGCATGCTATAATATATTCTCTCCATCACTGCATCTCATTATTATTCTTGTCCGTGAGAAACTACTAATAACGCTTAAATTATTCGCATTATTGCTGATTTTGCTTCGAGTTTGACGGAGTCGATTCGTATGAAGCCACCAAGTACGTTTCAAAACTCTAACAATTTTAACATTTCAATTTTATAAACATGGAGCACACTACAATTAAATATACCATTCACTTCAATTCTGAATATACTCAAGTAGCTGTATGCATTCAATTCTGTTTATTTCCACCTTCCTTTCTCAATCACTAATTAATACTATATAACTCAAACAATCCCCAACCACATTAATCACTTTTACAACTTATAATTTCTTTTTTTCCTCTTCTGATTGTAGATTATAGATAGATAATATTGTTAATTTGTATGTTACAAAAATGAAAAATAAATACGCTATGTTAAAGGATTAATATAGAGATAACAAAACTTAGAAGATTAATTATTTACTATTTTCTTATGAGTAAATAAATGAGTATATTATGAAAAAATATATTAAAGATCATGAAATAAAAATTAGATTTGCACGTGTAAATATATGATATTGATGAAATAATGAATAAAAATATTAGGTATATCTAAAATAATATAATTGTGAGACAAAGCGGGTTGACCCACACTTTGCCTCGTGAACTTGCAAACTTAAATGTCCAACTCACCTATACATTTTTACAGGGAGTTATGGGTTGATTTGTATAATCCATCACATATTGTCATATACAATATCAAATATTGTCATATACAATATCAAATTGTTGAGATAAACATTTGGGTTGTCTAAAGTCCTATAGCCTCCATAATACTAAATCAATCTTTCATAAACTAATTAGATAAATATATTGTTTATACTCTAATTTTAAATGAGCATTGTAAATTTAATAGTTACAATCACAAAGATGGTACCATTGCAAAAGATCCATACACTTGAAGATAATTTCAGAGAGGGTAACACACAAGTCTATATATAGGAATCTTACCTAAGACATTTATAGTTTGATAATAACAAATAATATAATGTTTTAGTTGTCTAACAAAGTTACTTGGTATGTAGCAAATTGTTTAAATTGGTAAGTATGTATGGTCAAAATGTATGTCTTAAAGATAATGCCAAGAATGTCACATACAAGATTACAAGTAGCACAAGATAATATATCAACAAGAAAAATTTAATGAAGACAACAAGAAACGTTGAACACAAAGAAAGATAGATTTAAGTTGTATTAAAGCTTTGAACGCAATATATTACGAACAAACAAAATCTTATAGAAGTAGTGGATACCAATTCTATAAGATCAGTCGAGTCTAAAGAAACATTGGTTAGAAATATAGTTTAAAGTAGTATGCATGCTCTAAAAGGAGGATTGAATAGAGTTACATATTTTTCTCACAAAATTGTTAGAATGTTTAACAAATAAGAACTTAGAAGGACAATAACTTAGTAGCTTATACGGAATGACGCACAACTCTTCAAGTTTCCTTCAATTTTCCTTTAAGAGACTCTTAAAGGGTTCCACTGATCAAAACTTTGATTACAAACAAGTTCATTAGTCACTCCTGATTATCCATTCAATCTCTCGTAAGATTGAGAACTAGAGTATTCTTAGTGGTCACTCCTGACTACAAACACACAAAAAGATTAAAGGAAGTATTCCTCTCAAAGAGAGAATATAGTAACATTTACCTCACATGTGAATGACTTCATGAAAGGAAGCATATAAAGGTTTATCGTACTCCCATTATACAATATTACAAAGAATTTTTTTGACAAATAATTGAATACATTGCATATGCTATGCATTTCTTGATTGATGATGAACCTTTAGAATCTTTGTCATTGATATAGGTCTTAATTAAAATAATTGGTGTTTGTATGATCTTTTAAGATAATATCCATTTGAGCTTGATAATATAATTACTTGAATCCTTCCAGAGTTATAGGCTTGATATTGTGTTGCTTGTGGATTAGTATCCATGCATAAAAAAATTAACTTTTCTTATTAAGTATTTGAACAGTAAATACAAAAACATGCAACAATCTTTTAATATAATAAATAATTGATTACATTCAAATATACTTTATTTTAAGTTTCTTGATTTTTTTCAATAACAAATTATTCCTTCAAAACCTTTTACGAATGTTGTAGGAGTCATATTTTTCCTTTAACAAAAAATTTGGGCTTTGGAAGTTGTTGGTTAATATTAATTTGATTTAAGCAAATATTATCAAATTTATGTTGTCATAAATAGAAAACTAGTTGTGATTCAACTTTGAACTTGTGCTTATGGATAGTTAATTCATACATGTAACATATGTAAAGAGAACATTTGAATGTTGTAATAACTATACCCCACTAAGAAAAATACATTTTAGAAGATTTGTAACATATCAATATCTTCACCCTTCCTTACTCTTCTTCCATTTTTCATTTTTCATTTGTGTATTCATCTATTGTCTTTTATTCCATTCCATTTCTTGCATATATTGTTGTGATATTGTCAAGCTTTCCACCTCATATCCCCTCCATCCACGAAGGCTATCAAAGACATCCTAAAATACAAAATCTTATTCACCCATATACACCACCAACCTACCCATACCAAAATCTCTAAATATGATATTGATTTGATATGTTTAGTAACAATTTTAATTGATTCTTATATTGATTTATTCAATTAAAAACACTCCATTATTGTCCTTCATGTCACTTTCTTATGTTATAATTGATTAGATTCATGACCTAGTTGATTAAAATTACTTATGGCGTTCAATAATTTGATATTATCTTCATTTCTCAATGTTTTAATTTTTTCATTTAACAATTTAATCAATTAAAACTTTATGTATACCTTCATTTGATTTTTTTTTAACTATAAACTTTAACTTGTGCTAACTCATTCTTTCATTACCAAACTTACAATGAAAGTTGTTTGTCTGTAATTGGCTATCTCTCCAGCTGCCATCTTCATTGGATTAATTTATTTGATTAAAAAACTTATTCCTAATAAAAAAAAAATTGTAGGTTTTGTAACTATTGACATTGACTTTCTTTTCGGTTCTTGATCTTTGCTCATGTCCACTAATTTTGATTTTCATTAAATTGATTTAAATTCTAAATTGAAGTGATCATGAAGGAACCTACCTTAATTTTTTTCTCCTATATTAACCGTGTGTGTCTCATTCATCTTACAATCTAATTGTATTCTTGATTTGTAAACCTACATTTATAATTTTCCTAATTCAAAATGGCTTAATAATATGTACGGTTAGAAAAGAATATATGGCTTAGAAAAACAGAAAGGGTGATTTGGTTTTAAAAATATTTTCTCTTTCTTCAAGTACTTTTAAAATTAATTCAATTTGAGAAACTGGATGGAATTAATTTGAAAACCAAGATTTATAAAAGATTGGTTAACAACAATATAAAAAGATAAAGAAAGAGAAATATTGTACAAGAAATGTCCACAAATTGCTACTTAGATTGTGATGAAAAGGAGCAATTGTTGACTCTACCAAGTGCAAGGTCTTATTGGATCACTAATTTATCTAACAACAAGAAGTCCTGACATCGTTTGATGTTTGTATGTGTGCTAGATATCACTCAAATCCAAATGAATCTCACTATATTGCTACTAAAAGAATTCTAAAGTACCTAAAGGAATAATCAATGTTATGTGGTATCCATGTGATATTCCTTTAACCTTAGGTGAATTTTCAAACTAAAATTTTGTAAGGAGTAAGCTTGATAAGAAGAAAACCAGTGGAACATGTCACATGTTGGGCAACAATCTATATCTTAGCATAATAAGAAACAAACATGTGTAGCTCTTCCAACATTAGAAGCAGAATATATTGCTACAAGTAGTCATTGTGCTCAAATACTTTGGCTCAACAACAACTACCCGACTATGATATTAAGTTAAATAAGGTGTCATTAATGTGTGATAATACTAGCGCCAACAATTTAACCAAAAATCTCATTCAACAACGTAGAACCAAACACATTGAGATAAAACACCACTTTATTAGAGATCATGTCTTAAGAAGGAAGTGTGAAATAAAATTCATTGATACAATAAATCAATTAGCTAATTTTTTTGCTAAACTTCTTGCTAGAAATATATTAAACTACTTATTGAACTTGGTATTTAGATATTTCAAATATAATATAACTCATTTTTATTTCAAATATAATATAATATAACTTATTGATTGCTTATAACTTTCAAGATTGAATGAGTGTGAATCATGAATTTATCTTAGAATTAGAAACATAGTCATCTTAGAGCCTTTTTAGAACATATTAATCAACTAGCACCTAACATAATCAATTACCATTAGTGAAGTAATTAATTATCTTTAGTATTAATAAATTAGATTGTAACTTATTTCAAAAATTACAAGCACATTTAACCAATTATTTTTTATATGATTGATTATCTTTTTAAAAAAAATTGCATATTTAATCGATTAATGGATGGAACGATCAATTATGTTTTTTTGTGTTGTGTTTTCAAATACTACAAAGAACAAAATATTCAATTACCTTTAAACATAATCATTAAGGTTTTCTTACGGCTATTTTATAGAAATTGGTTTTAGTGTTCTCTTGAAATGTAACTTACTTTTGATATTACTCATTACATGCTTTCAAGAAACAATTCAAGAAGTTGAGAAACTCTCGTTGAATATATTTTGATAATAACTTCAATAAGGAATTTTGGATGTTGATATCTTCAGTCTTTGTTCTACGGTAGGTTTTTACATCTCTTAAGAGTTTTTAAGAGTTTAAGTTCCACATCTTATGTGATTACATATGTCGTTTGTGAAGTGTGGTTATAATATGAGTTTGCAAAATAGTGAAAATAATCTCTTTAAGATTGATTAGATTGATATTAGATGTAGAATTGAGTTGACTCAAACTAGTATAAAAATCATTCTGCAATTTCTCTTTTTCCAAAAATGTTATGCCTCGTCCACCATCATGAAACATGATGCCTAAGCATGTCCAATGAATTATTGTCATAACTCTTCATCACTCATCCCTCCTTAAGTTTAGGGTCATTGTACAAATAATGTTGAGAAGACCTTAATCGAAGAAATGATTTTTCTTCAAACTTTTTACATGCATGTAAGAATTTAAGTGCGTGGGTAGTGTGTGGATAAATCCAAAGGACTTCAACTCCATACAAAGATGCATACCCCAAACATTCATTGAGTCTACGCCAATCAAGTTATTGTACGTTAATCAAATATTAATTCCAAGTTGAACGCAAGACCAAGGAACTTACAAGTAAAAATCCATTAAAATATGAATCATAATACATTTACACAACTATTCCTTTTTTACATTCGCTCTACAACTATGTATATTATTATTGGTATATAATACTTTATTAAAAAAATCAATTATTAAATATATGTATTTAATGAATAACGATGTTAAGAGATAATTTTTCTTAAAATGTTGTAAATAGATGAAAATTTTAAAATATGCACTATTTATTTATTATGTATTTATTAACTTATTTAACATGAGTGTGGGAACATTTTGATGGACACTTTCTCTTGCCAATCAAGTTGAGGAAGAAGACATATCCTCATTGATAGAGTGAATATGACTTTATCCTTATAAAAACATTATGTATTTATTAAATTATCACAAAATATGTAGTCTTAAGTAATGATTTGTATTAAAAATAATTCGGTGTAGTATTGACATAATACACCACCATATGATAAAAAACAAATATTTTTTTTTAAATATTATATTCTAAAACATATTAAATGATATGAATACAAGAGTTATAGAGGATAATATTAATTATGTCTTTTCTAATTTTTAGTTTTTTTTTTTTATAGAGGTGTATAACTTTTATTTGTCTATTATGATTCTAGTGTTTATTGATTGAGTCTTTGTTTTTCATTCTTTTTATTTACCTAGACCTAGAATGAATATACTGCTGGTATATGTTCAGATCATTAGTTCTAATTTCAATGAATAGAAAAGATATTATTCTTATATTTTTATCTTTATGTTTTTTCTTTCTTTTATCTATCTCTATTCTATTTATAATAAAAGTGATGGAGTACCTGAAATTTATTTAATCCTCAATATCCACTTTCTTCCCAACATCCATTTCTATTCATTAGGGAATGGTAACATAGCAAAGCCAAAAAGTTTACGACACTTCTTCTTCACCAAGTACCTATAATTAGTCTACCTAGGTATTCATATTTTATCAACTTCAAAGTCTCTTTACCAGAAATTATACGTGTTTGAACAAAACTTCTTAATAAACATTTTTATGGAATAGCAATAAAAAAATTAAATAATTTATTTTTCATAAGAATTATTATCATTTTCTTCAAGGTCTATTTTATAATTTATGTATAAACTACTTTTTATTTCTAAAAACTGATTTTTTTTATATTAAAATTCTTATAGAACTTCCTTAAACATATTCGTGGATTCAATTTAGTTGTTTATAGCCAAACATGCACGTACAAAACATACAGTACTTATCCTTTTCTTGTATATATGCACCCTAATAATTAATCAATGAAATGACCCACTTCTTTCAAAATGCAACGGAAATAATTACATTATTGTTGGATAAAGCTACTTTTCTGCTTTTCTAATATTCATTACTTACGTCAAAAATTAGCTAAAGAAGTTGGAGAGATTATCATGTTTGAAAAACATTATTATATTTTAACTAATAAGCAAAGTTTGATATTAATTATGGTTGCAGGTGCTGAACTTAAACTTTCTCTTAACTCATTATTTTAATTAGGTGGAAAATGGATTCTTATATAATAATTGTTTGAAGTGAAAAATGGATTCTAAATAGTTAGCAGTGCCACATTTTTTTCTTCTAATCAACAATTGCATTATAATCGTTTCTCGATCCTTTTTAATCCAATAACTGCTTCATCATTTTCTTCAAAAAAATCTTGAGCCAACACTTTCTTGGGGCACTACATATTTCTTAAGTTTGCCACCAGATCTTTCAGATCCTCTTGATTTTCATGTTTCGTACTTCAGTCTTTGCTCAAGTCTTGAGGCGAATTTATCTCACCCTAACACTCATAATTGGAAATTTGTTCCATTAAAATTGTATTTGTACAATCATTTTACATAGGTTCTTTTTACAAAGATCAATAAAAAAATGAAAAAACACCAATTTAGAAATTGATCATAGTCCTAGCAAGTTACTCTTTCAAGTGTATTAAAGATATAATTGCAGAAATTATTAGTAGTAAAAATTAACATAACAATCAACTTTAGAATTTTTGGCATTTGAAAAAACTCAAAACAAGATGGAGATTGCTAAGAAATTGCCATCTGTGACACCAAAGGGAGTAAACTTTCTTTCTTTTTGGCAACAGCTCTGTCTGTGGCTTCAAAAGTCATATTCGTGCCAATGTGAGTACAGAAAATGGTCTCAAGTTACCTCAGTTACTCAATTTTGGTTTGCCTGAGCAGGTTAATTCTTCTCATAACACAGGACAAAACAAAGTGTATCAGTGACTGATATATTCTTAAATGAGATTTTAGGAAAAAATCATTCTGTCTCAGAATGAAATCAAAATTTCCAGATAAAACCTCAGCGACACCAAGGCCTTTTGTTTCAATCCAGTCTTCTGAACACCTAAAATCTGGTTATCATAAGCATGCATCAAACTCAGGTCAAAAGTCACTCTTGTCAACTTTAGCATTTGCAGCAGAGCATGAATCTGACATTAAGATGAAAAGCCCGAATATTTTCTGTTTTATTCAATCTGTCTTTCATCTATAGCAATGATACATATATATAACCATAGTATTAGAACCGTACAGAACCTTACAGATTCTTTTCCTAACATAACATCTGTAATTAAGACTAATTATAGACCCATTAATAGTTATTATATTCCTATAATTAAGTCTAATTATAGACTCATTAATAGTGATTATATTCCTGTAATTAAATCTAATTAAGTCTAATAATGATTTTGTTCGGTAATATTCCCCCTCAAGTTGGAGCATGTAAGTCTTGAATGCCCAACTTGATCAAGATGGCTCCAAACTTTTTAGCACCGAGAGCTTTGGTGAAAAGGTCAGCTAGTTGTGTATGTGTGGGCACATAGGATGGAAGAAGGCGCTTGTGAATGATTTCATCTCGAACAAAGTGGCAGTCAACTTCAATGTGTTGTGTTGCTTGACTATCACAATAAAGACGAATTGGGTCAGGATGAGGAACATGTAGAGAAGCGAGAATGTCTTTAATCCACTTTAATTCTCGGGTGGTCTTAGCCATTGATCGATATTCAGCCTCAGAAGACAGAAACCCTTTGTTGTTTCTGGGTTTTCCAAGAGATTGGGGAAGTGATTATATTCCTGTAATTAAGTCTAATTAAGTCTAATTAAGTCTAATAATGATTTTGTCCGGTAATAGCCCTTCTGCTGATTCGTGAGCATGATCAGAGGACTCTGAAAGAAAGTTCTGTTGAAATTTCAAACCATGCAGCCCTTGGTGCTGGAACCTGCTTGTTGTTTAGTTATAAGTTGTTTTGTAGTCTTCCAATAATTTTACTTTGGAACTGTATATATTTTTTGTTGCAGTATGACAGAAGGTATAATAACACTCCTTTACAGTCCACAGAATATGGATGGCAAATTTACTGAGGTGCATCAAATAAAATATCTTTGTAAAGAAACACATTTCATTTACTTGTCAGAGTTGTGGCTCTTCTTATCTTAAATGTTAACTTTGATTATTACCATCTTTATCATTTAAGGCTCATATAAGTCAGTGCATGAAAAAATAGTCAACTATTCAAGCGAAAACATTTTCTTTGTAAATAACAGCTAATATAACTTAACAGCTTAGAGTCACTTTTTCTTTCCAAACAATTTAGCTCATAAATAACATGTTTCTTGACACTCCAAAAAAGAACTAGGTTCAAGAGTAATGTATGACCAACCTGTATTAAAATGGCTGTCAAATATAAGCTGGACAAAATTTCTAAAATTTTACAACATAGTGGAATTCAGAATCTTTTAGTCCATTCTAATTCTGCTTGTATGTGGTACTGATAAGTTCATAAAATTTTACAACATAGTGAAATTGATGCTCAATTCACAACACAGCAACAATACAGTAAACTCCTCTTACATTCTCTAGTGAGATTTTTATTAAAACAAATCAAAATCTACTCCTTTGTCTTTACTATTAAAATTCTTTCAAAATGTCTATAAAATGATCGACATCTCTTGCAAAATTTTCCTCTTTATATCTAAGGTTGTTTACGCTTCATCTTTTGTTTTTCTAAGTTCTTTCCCTCTTGAAAGTAGTTATTTATTTCACACTCATTTAATTTTGTAAGTTTTATAATTTTCTAAGTTATTTATAGTTCACTCTATATTAAATAATATTTAAAACTATTTTATTATTTTTTTAATTGAAAGCATCTTTTATAGTAAAATTGTTTATAATAAATGTAAATAATATCAAGGTATTAGATTTGTTCAAGTAATTACATTAGAGATTATGTTATTAGTGACAATAAACTAAATAAATCAATACATATATTGTTAAAGGAATTATGTTATTGGTAATTACATATAAAGTCCTTGTGAGAGACTTTGCCATCTGCCCACTTAGTAACACAAGACATAGGTTCAAATAAATTGCCTTTCTCTCACCAGAAGCAGAAAGAACTGTTGTAGTTGTAGAAAAAATAAAGGAGTTAAAATGCTTCTTTATAATTACCACCAACATTTCATCTTCTGATTGTGTCCACTAATATGACCTCTTGACAACTCTATCTAACCAATCAAGCATACTTGGCTCTACCAACCAAGAGAATTCTTTGACTGCTGCAACTTTAAGTTATACGAATTTTCTATCTCTTCCTGCAATGTTCGTTATTTAAAGTAGTTAAGATACATATACTTGAATGCTGAATCTGTAATAATAGGGTGTGAAGTTATTAAGATTAACAGCATCAACACCAATGTTCTGATGAATTTGAGTTGCAATGCCACAAAAAATGCGTATAAATGAAAAACAGAAAATGAGTCACGTTCCTGAGGTTTACTGAATGCAGTTCAGTGCAGTAGTAAAAATATACCTTGCAGGCTTTTAGTAAAGGCTGTAAGAATGACGATCTGAAGAGCGTAATGGCATTTCCAATCGAAGTTCTATTCAATTCTGCTATCAAACAAGGTATTAGACCACTTTCACTTGTACTGGACTCCAGGTTGCAATTAGCATTAGAGGGAGGGAACATATAAATGTACATAACCTGAACTCGAAGAGTCCAAGACACGTGGTGATGGCAATGTGAAGATTTTACAAAAAGGAAATTTTGATTGTTTGAGTATAAAATTAACTTACCACCATCAATATCAGATATTGAGCCCTCGTAATTAAGCTCCTCTATCAGCTGCAAACTCACAACTCACAAAATCAAGCAAGATTCAGACACAGTGTTCAGAAAGTTTTTTTATGGTACAAAACTACAAATGCAACGGTGGAATACAGGCATACTTTATACCCCCCACTTTAGCCATGTCAAAAGGTGATATTTCCCTTTTCCACATGAGAATGTGTTGGACAAGAGAGCAAGTTTCATTATGCATGTTCCAAATACTCTCTAAGTAATAAATAGGAACATCCCTAACGAAAACTACGCAAATAACTGAACCAGTGGAAAGCTTTCCCCTCCCTTGAATGCAGGTCATAAAATTGTCATTGCAGAATATGTTTACCTGTGAAAGGGTGGGTACTGTAGTAGGATCAAATTCGTCACACCGATTTGGATCAATAGGAACACAAACACGACCTAGAACAAAGAAGAATACCATGCAATGCTAAACAATTAAATAAGCTAGTGAATGTATCAAGCAATTTATACAGGCAGAAAACTTTATAGTTCAAAATTTCCTTTTAAAAATCACAAGACAAAACCATATGATTATAATGTCATCGGTGAACTCTCAAGCCTCAAATAAAAAATTCAACTTATTATGTCAATAAAAGTTGGGCATTTTAGATACTGACCTGTTTTAGGATGTACACAGAATGGTGCTTTAAGCAAGTGATTCATATGTTTAGAAACCTATTACATAAACATTCATAATGAACAAAAATTAAGACTGAACTTAAAATTAGCCAAAAGGTGTTATTGGTAATATAGACATTGCCGGCACTTCGACTACAGAAACGGTACTAATATGAAAAATAACAGAATATAGGAAAAAGGGAAGCAGTTGATCGACAAACCTCCATATCTAGCCTGGGATATGTAAAGGAGAACACAATCTCTTCAACACATCGGCGCAGCCCTTGTGCCTTCAAAAAGTATTAGCAAAACATTAATAATAAATGGAAACAACAAATCATGCTAGTTCTAGCAAATTCCACATTATTGCATACAATTTACAATCAAAATGTTCGAACAAATATTGCAGAGAGCAGACTGCATTTCCTAAAAGGAAGCTTACATACCTTATGTTTTCCAGATTGCAGCACCTGTTTGAATTGTTCCCATCGAACAACATTGATGTCTTCTTTTGCACTAGAAGACCGCCTACTATCTTGCCATCTTCCCCTAAGTTCAGAAGCAATAGCTGCAAGAGGTAAACCGTGTATCGCATAAGATAATAACAGGAAATGAAGTAACAATGTTCATATGAAGGACATGAAAAAAAAAGTACATTCATCAGGAATCATGTTTAGGATCTTCTCATATCTCTCCTCAGTAGCAAGTAAATTTTGTCCGGTAAGCAGATTTTTCTCGAAATAGTCCTTGAGAACATTAGTGTATGATGTCCTGGAATAATAAAATACAGGTTAGGATATGAAATAAGAGATCTGGTTCGGAAAGTTAATCATCCGCATTAAGACTTACGCCAAGAAAGGATGAAGGGCAGCACCCGTCAAAGAAACCTTCTTATGACTATTTTCATTGCCCTGGAGAGAATACGAAATCAACAAACACTCCACGTGTACTCAAAACACACTTGTCATCAGTATACTTACCTTGTACACTCGAAAATAGTCAGCAATAGCACCTCTCTGCTCATTAGACAACCTGTATGAGTAAACGTGGTATTTGAATTTATGACTGTGTACGGTCAGAAGTAGACAAAGGATAACTTTTTATTGCTTAGTGTCTCACCTTCTTGCCTTCCTGTCACAGACCCAGCAATGAACACCTCTGCGTCCACTGTATACCCATAGAACGTGTTTGAAACCAAAGTCATCTGAAACAGTAGCCCCAAAGCAAAGTCAACACAAAAGTTACAACAAGAGCACACGCACCCAAATAACACCCACTTCATGTTGCCGCATACAAAGCTAGTGTATATAAATTTAATGCATGTTGGATATTCTATATCCCCTCCCCCATAGTATTTTAACTATTTTCATATAACAAGGATCTGAACCTGAAGGACAACAAGAATCAGGAAATGAAAATCGCAATCTTTGATACGATTACCACAATGAAAGATCAGAAGTGGTATGAGAACAATACTAAAGAGATGCTGGATGAACCTCATAACATGCAATCTGTGTAATTAACATCAAATAATAGGAAATATCACGGAATAACTTAATTAAGCACCGAGTCTCCTCTAACAAGGTATATCAGGCACTGTTGAAGCCATATATTCCCCAGCAATAACGAAATGTGCAAGACATAATCTAGACTACAACTACCCATAAATTTTCAAGTAGAAATCTTGTCACTTCCTTCTTCGGCAAAAAGAAACCTATTATGATTAGGGATGACCACATCCAGTAAAGTCACCTGGTGATTATGAGGCAAACTTTAGTTATTTGGTAGGATTTCCACCCACTCCCATGGTCTTTCTATGTTAAGATATGTACTGCTATCTTATTATTTCAATGCAATGAATGTATATGCCAAAATTGCACTGTCTCTCTAATATGAAATAAGATGCAAACTAGTACCTCTTAAGGCAGTATCAATCACTTTGATTGCTATAGTCATCAACGGCCAGCAAACCAAACAAACATCAGCACCTGAGCAGCAGTATCTAACATCATCATAGTCTGTCATATCCTACAGAAACCCAAAAAATATAAAGGGTGTCAAACGTGAAGGAGGCCACAATAGCTAAAGGCTTCACTTGGAGACTGAAAGAAAATTCTTACTATATCAAAAATCAACTCTCTCTCAACTGGGGCAAAGACGTTATTTTCACCCTGTGCATAGGCATACCTTTTTGCAGGCTAAACCAAATAAAATACAAGGAACAGAATAGGTGAGTGAATAAAAGCTATCATCACAAAAAGATTAATGAAGAAAAAAAACGTCATCATAATTCTTGCATGAATTATAAGAACTTGTTGCATAACAAGAAGGGGGGACATATTACATCAACAGAGTAGACAGGTCCAATATCTATCTTAACAGGGGACTTCTCTTTGACTGAATTTTCGAGCTCAAGGGTATTGTTGAAAGATTGGAAACGCAGATAAATATCATTCTCCAAAGTGAAGGAAAACTCTCTTCGCCCCAAGTAGGACTGATCACAACCTGGGTGCTTCCCATCTACAAACAAAAATATAAAAACATAACTTAAAACTAAAGTGAATCATGTCTTGAGGGCACTAAATTAGGAGATGTTCACTTTGTCCATTTATGAAAATTACCAAACGTGTCATGTGGGATCCTATTTCCACAAATGAAAAAGCAAAAAGAGTCGGATTTTAGAAAAGAACAAGGACAACAAAACCTAACATATTTCTATAACTGCGGAACAAAAACGAGACTATTATTTTAGATGGATTAAAAACAGATATCCATTTATTTGTAGGACTATAAACACATGTAACTCTTGAGCTTAGAATTAAGAATGTGCCGTCATTCTACACTCGTCAGAAGCAAGCATTTGGCGATATTACCGTTGCCATAAGACACCCATCTGACTAAATCAGCAAAAGGAAACAGCTTTCCTGAGGAAACAAGAAGATAAAACGTTGAAGAGGTCAAACCCAGTACGAAAAAATACAAATTATGATACTTTGATACGGAGATTAAATGAAAAGAAAAAACGGGAAGCGAAAGTAACAAACCGTAATATAGCTTGAGGTGATTGAGATTGAAATCGGGTTCTTGTTGTGGGATCATTTGCTTAGCGACCGAAATTGTGAAGTGGAACGAAGAATTGAATTTGCGAAATGGGAAAGGAAGGAATCTCCGATTGATGTGTGAGAGTAGTGCAGTGGCGGGAAGATCAACATCTATATGTGGCGGGAAAATTAGATGCTAACGGGCCTAGGCCTGGGGTGCCCCTGCTAAGGGCTGCTTCTTACTGCACCTCTATACCTTCTTGTGCACCCCAGTAACTTATTTAATTCTAAAAACACCCTTATTTAAAAAAAATAGTTAAATTCTATTAAGTTTTGGTTGTGGAGATACTAGGTTATTAACCGTGACTTGCTCGAGAAAGATTTTATCTATGAAAATGGGAAAGATTGTATTTATGAAATATTATTAATATATTAATAAATAATTAAATAATTGTAATTTATGTAGGTATATATTTTAACTTTTTTGTTGCAATAAAGATGCATAGAGATATATTATATTAAAGTGTCTTATATAAATAATTTTATACGACCTTAAATTGAAATGTTTTAATAATAATAAATTTTACAACATATATACTTTCTCCTAATACAATAATCTCATACCATTTGTAAGTACAAAAATTTATACAATATAACAAAGATACTAAATTTATACAAAATAATAAAAGGAGATGGTTTTTTATGCAATTTGTTTTCAGAATTATTGGAAGCTTTTGAACATGATATTAATGTCAAAATTCAACAACTCTTACAAAATTGCATCTTAGCTGACTTGAATTTGAATGTCATAACTTTCATTCACAAAATTCATAAGGCTTAATGCAAATTCTTTTGTGTAATTGTATTCACAAATATCAATAAAGTTTAGCAACAGTTGGGCAATCTATTCATCGTAATGTCACCAAAGAAAGAATATTTGAGCTCAAATCCAATACTACGCTTGAAATTTCATTTATTACAACCTATTAATAAATCCATTACACGGTTAAAGTTATGCACGACATAACACATTTGAAAGATACAAACAACACATTTGATTATTCACATTAATAATCAAATCTCAAATGAATTATACATGTTTAAATAAGAATGAAGTCACTGTAACACTGTCATTACTCAAATCCATAATTTGAGATTGCGACTCATTGCATTCACTCCCAAACGTTGTCAACAAATATTGTTTCAATACACACGTTCATAACAAATGTTTTCAACTAATGCTATTGTCTATTAGAATTTATTTATACCTCTGTGATGTTCTCATAGAAAGCATCAGTTAATGCTAGCTTTCCTTTTCTTTTTTTTCCATCTTGGTCATATATCTCCTTATCAAATAAATGAGGATTTAAACAAATCAGTACATAACAAACATTTTATATTACAGACATTGTACAGTAAAACATAACTTACCAATGAACTATTATTGTCATTGATGAAACGTTGAATGATGTCTTCATCCACACAATTTTTTTTTCACTCTAAAGGTTTGCTCAAACCTGAAGCCTTTATCCATTTTTGAATTAACCTTAAACAAAACATTTTTCTCCAATATTTCTGCAAATTCATTTGGAAGATTTTCGTTCTAAAATAAAAATGAAATTCAAATTAATCAATGCACAGGTTATATATATATATATATATAAATTTATATATATATTTTTGAATTATATATATATATATATATAATTCACATCTAAAGGTGTGCAACAATAACCTTATCATGACTTTCAAACATTTCAACACATGATTTACTCAGCAGCGAACTTGCTTCTGTGTCAAAAAGCATGAAGGTTGTAGAATCAGTGTCATCGATCACACGAAGTTGCACTTTATACCTGTCATACAAATACAATATGTTCAAAGCAACACATTAGTACTGTACTATAATAAATATTCGAGAATAAATCAATAACACATATTTCAAAATGTGTACTTGACCTTCATTACATGTTTATTGCATTTTTCACAAAAAAAAAAACATTTTGGAGTCGGGGTAAACTGCCTTATTACAGATGCAGGCAATATACCACCAATCATCATCATCCACAACATGTTTTATAGTTGCAGGAACTATGAATGTGTTGACCTATTTCAATAAAATGTAAAAAATAAGTGGAAACAAAAGACAAATAAGAATTTTAAATATATAATGACGTTTACTTCTCTACAATCCTTCAACCTTGCTATGGTGTTCCTGGCGGTGGTCTGAAGAAACTCATCTTCAGAAGTTTGCTTTGAAGATTCACACAGTTGGGTGTGTCCTGGGATGGAGAGTCCATTGTTTCTAACATCCTTTACCATTAAAACAAAATTAGAATCCATTAAAAAAATCTTTTCACCAATATCAAATAATGATATTTTTTAAAGTACCTCTTTTTCAACAGTAATGCTTCTTCAATCAATACATTATATTCCACTTTGTGCAATCAATCCAGTTCTGAACATAGATGTTGTCTATATAATAAAAAAAATAACATGTAAGAAATATAAAAAATCTAGACTAATAACAAATAATAGAGATAAGATACTTTGATTCATCCAAAATGATACCTCTGAAGAACTTGACTTTGGCAAATTCTATAGATATGATTGCAAATATGGAACACAGATTGGTATGTTGGCTTGTCTAAGTGTTTTTACATTTGACTTGATTTTAGGTTGATTTGTTTACAGCTTTTCTATTCATTGATATTGATATTACAGAGAAAAATGGAGGATGTGTTCTCCTTGTATGAACAGGCTATTGCTATTGAGAAGGAAAACAACATTCACAAACATTGTCGATCTTGTTTGCTCAGTATTCTCGATTTGTATATTTGGTATGTCCTTAACATTTTTGCATGCAAATACTCTTCTGTGTCTTTGTTATTTGAAGCTAGTTATTGGTTTGACATACAATATTCAAAGTGGACTTTCCAATTCTGACATGCAATATATTCAAATTGGGCTTTATACAATACTGCATTATAAAATATTCAAATTCGAATTTCCAATTCTGAGACAAATTAGAACACTATTCGGTTAAATTATTCCTATTATGGTTAAATTAAATAAACTTGAAAAAAAAAATCAAACACATAACATGTAATAATGAAACAAAACATAACTTGTAATGAAATAAAAGTAACATTAACAGAAGCTTTTGGAAGTGGCCATACCAGGATTTTGCACTTAACTTCACTCTTATGTCCATGAAGGACAGTATACTTTAGCCTGCTTTTCTGAATGAAATAGGGCAAAAGAAATAGGAAGATCCTAAAAGCCAAGTAACATGTGTATAAACACAGTAATCAAGTAATATAAAGTAAAATAAAACTTAAGAAATGATGCAGTAAAATAAACTTGATTGACACAGATAGTGTGATAGTGAAATGAAGATACGAACCATTAATGAGAGGGCAACGACTCTCGATATGATCATAAAATTTATTCACGGTTGAAGAAGACGATCTTCCCTAAAACAAAGTAATCTTAAAACTGTTATTTCCTACATAATCAAAATATACAAAATGATTGCCATGAAGGCCATAAAATTCGCGAAATTGAGACCATCCTCTAATGATCTCAGGAACATACATGTCCATATTATACTTAACAATATGTCTATGCCCTTCGTTATCCACCAAAAACCAAGTTGGACCAAATTCAGACCCGAACTCGATGGCAAAAGCACGATCAACTAAACCATGATCATTTTCAAAAGGAAAAACATGTTACTTTTTCTATAATGGTAATCTGAAATCCAAACAAAATTAGAAGACAACACACCTCATCTAACAGGTTCATCGTTTGGAACTTTACTTTGGTTTCCATTGTCAATATGCCATCCAAATTTGGAAAATTTAGTATAAGTGGTGCTATAACATATGGTAAACAAATATCTACATATTAACAATAATATAGGGAATTGGCAATAGATTTAAATATTTATCATAAACAATAGAATTAACATATGAACATATTATAAATGACAATAAATCACAAATGTCAAAAACATAAATAGTGAAAAAAAGTAAAAACAGATAACCATAAGAAAAAAAAATGATGAAAACATATTCATCAAAGTATAAATGTGGTGTTGGTGCGTGAAGAGATTCCTGGGTAATTGTGATAGTCAGATACCCAAAATAGTTGGGCATAAAATGCAAAAATTAACAAATGCTTTCATTGAGAGTCGAACTCAAGACCTCCCGCTTACTAAACAGGTGCTCTAACCAACTGAGCTATGAAAGCACATGTTAAGTTATGCAAACAATTAGTTATATAGCATTCCTGGTGACTTAAGAGTTGAAAAATGTAGTGGGAGGCAACATACCACTAAAAAGGAGGTTAATCAATTATTTGTTAATAAACGTTAGTAATTAAACAAGTTAATTGATGTTTCATATTAATAATAGTTAAAAACACAAAAACATGCCAATATCACCAATTTTTTTATACAATTTATTTTAATAAAATAAAATATTTATGTTAAAAAAATAAATCTAGGAACACATCGTCGGAAAAGGAAGAACTTGCTCACAAAAAGAAAAGTAATATATATATATATATGTAATATGATAAAAAAAATAAAGAAAAAATAATAATTTTTAAAGGAAATTCACAATAAGAATAAGAATGTTTAAGAAATTAAAAAAAAATAGATAAATACTTGATTTTATAAACATTTAAATTATAAAATATTTATTGATTCACATAATATTTTATAATCAAATAATCGATCTCAAGATATAATGAATGATTTCATCACGAGACAATGAAAAAGTTTTGGGTCAATACATGTTATTTTCAAATTACATGTGATGGTTGAAACTCTTTGAATTTTCAATCATGTCTACATCATTTTTGTATTTTGAGTAACTCTTGTGATTCTACAATTAACTCTTAACATCAAGAAAAAATTTGTGTCTTTTTCTTAATTTAAGAAGTCACTCATTGTCTTGTTTAGTTAAAAGTTAACTAATAATAGAAATAGTTAATCTTTTTAATTAATCTAATCTACTTAAGATTCTAAACTTTTAATTCACATGAAAGTGTCTCTTTCACATTTTAAGTTATGGAATTCCTTTTATAAATAGAACTTAAGAGTTATTTTCCCCTGCTTTGGTCTTATCCTTGTGAGTCATCTTTGAAAGGCATTTATCCTTTGGAATTTTTCTTGAAGGTATATTTTATCTATTTACTTTATTTTTCAACCCCTTTTCTATTTCATTTTACAATTTGGTATTGCTTTCTTAATTGTTTGAAACATGTCTCATGCTACTATCCATGTTCTTCATACTTTTACCATTATTGTTACACTTTTTTTGAGTTTTGAGTTTTCAAACAACTTTTTCATTCATCAAGATCCTTCCAACCTTCTAAGGTTTACATCACTACTAAAGAGATTATTTGTATTTTTCTTTGTGATGATGAAAGATAGCACGTTAATCCGCTTTTTATGAGCCAAATATGAGACATACCAAAACTCGCATTGTCATACCTAATCACAATTAATTATCACATACAAATCAATTTGAATTATTTCCTTAAGCAGAAAAATTGCAAGGGCACATGGAAGAATTAAATAAAAATTTTATGAATCAAGTGTGTTGAAGATAAACATTAAAGTTCACTCATAGTTTTTAATCTTTGATGGAGATTAAGAAAGTTAACAAGAAGTGGTTAATACATTCGTGGAAATAAAAAATAATTCGTGTACTCATTTGTAATTAAAAGTTACGTACTTGCTTTCTAATCATTCAATTGATTGGTGAAATCTCCTAACTTAATTGTTTAAAAGAGAATTCAACACAACTTTTGTATTTAGTGAAACATTATGTTTTTTTTTTTGCTTGATTCAATATGGTGTAGTCTAATATGCTGAAAATAAAGTTTAATATTTTATTCTAACTACTCACCTTTTTAAAGCTAGTTGTACCAAGAAGGATTAATAGTAAACGATTAGTACTAAGGATGAGACTCATCCTTACAATTATTTTCTAGATATGATATGGCATGACGAGACCACAAAAGCGTCCGTGTCTAGTTGAATTGCATTATACCACGTTTGTAAGCTATGATAGTAAATTATTTTTGTTTCTTAAAGTTTTCCCTATTTTCTAGAAAGGTACATCCTACTTCTCAAGTACCTGTTGAGATACATATAGTCTACCAAATTCCTTTCCACTGTGAATCCAGAAAAAAAAAATCGTATTTGCTACTACATATATCCGGAACAGAGACGTAATAATCCTGTGAAATTCCTTCTGCAATTCCTTAAATACAACAAATGTACGTAATTTAGAAAATATTTCACTTAAGAAAACATCATTATGAAAATATGGAATCCCAATTAAGGCTTACCTTATATCTCAAATCACATACTAACATGGACAATATAGTAAAGGATGTTATATTTCTTTTGTTAGGAGATACACTACTCTGAATTTTTTTTTATTTATAATAAGTTAATTTTTAAAACTAATAGTTATTTTTAAACTTTATTAATTAATTATATTTATCTCATTTAAAGAAATTAATAAAAATAAAAGAAAAAAAATTAAAATTATATTATTTATTAAATATTTTTGGGCGTTGCATCACCACTCCTACTACCCATCATTGAAGCTAACTTCTAAAACCAAGATTCGAGAACGCCATTTATGGCTTTAGCTTCCTGGTGAAAATTCAAGACAACAGATAAGAATTGCGTGCAGGTCCAGATTTGTATGAGCTGTGAAAAGAAGCCTCTACAATTATAGAGAAATCAGATAGCTAAAATTTCCCAGTATTCCAATAAGTTGACACTGAAATAAGGACAGAAAAAAAAAAAGTACATAAAAGACTGAGGAAAGGACCGCATAAACCACACAATTTCCGTTTCAAAACGGCTTTCATTTTACTCATTTTCCCATCAAGAACAAAAGAAAAGCAAAGGTACACTACAGTCAGAGTTAAAGGCAAAAAATACAATATCAAAAAGGAAAAAAGTTGGACAACTTTGGAAGTTTCGCCATTATATTTAACAGCGGACAGCGTTTTTTTCAAAGCAGAATGATAAATTTGTCTTCTTACTTGAACCAAAGTTGAACTTCATGTCTCCAGCTTCATTCTGAACAGCAGAATTGCTTGTGGAAGGGAAGCAAAAAACTACCGCCGGAGACTTTTTCGAACCAAAACTATAAGACAGTTCAGTAGATCCTTGTTTTAATTGGTGCTGATCCCCAGCAGAAAACAAAGGCGTGATGGATGGAGTTGGTGGCTCAGAGAATACAGAAGAGGAAGTTGAAACAGGAAAGGTAAATCCAGAGCCATTATCGGATGCTACTGTCCATTTTGATTCAGGCTTCTTAATAGAAATAGGAGGTAAAACTGGTTTAATGCTCGCAGGGTTAGTGGAAGCCTGCTTTTCTTGATTTACACCATAAGGATGGCCTCCAATTGGGAGAGTCATTTTCGTAGCATCCTGCAACAATAATTAGTGTATAAATAATAATTGGGGAGTGTTATAATTATAGAAAAAAGACGAAGATCTTATATTATCAAGAGTATCTAGATTATAATCATTCTGAATGTTTTTATTTATTCTCATATTATATTTTTAATATCAGAGGCATTCGTGTTGTATTGATTCCGTTTTCTCAATATAAACAAAGCATTTGTGTTGTTTCAGAACTACATGGTTTCATCTCAATATCTCTGTCTTTCCTATAGTTTAGCAGGTGACAACCAAATTTAAGATATATTTTAGAAATATCATCCCCGCCTCCCCAAATACATCCAACAACTCAATTAACGAAATTGATAACTTGTCAGGTTATAATCAGCTTATTAACAATCTACAGTTCTCCCAACACTGGAATAAGGACTATTAGTTGTTCTAATTATCCCTGGACGCAACATATTGCTAGCAAACTTCTTAATCCCATTAATTTCTGAATGAACAGCTGTTGATCATTCACATCAAACAGCTGTTGGTATTCTATAAACACTTCACCTAAACCCTTGTTCGTAGCTTTCCAAGATGCTTGCGCATTACAAGGAAAAGGATCTCCCTTCAAAGCTATCTTATTTTCTCCTGGTTCCTATTTATAAGTATCAGAAGTTTGCTTCACGAGTCATGTCCCCAAACTAGACCAATCTATTCCAAACACAACCACCCAAATTGAACCACAAACTTTTTCTTAATCCCCACACACCATGTACTTCAAGCACCACTTCATCAGCCAGTTTCATCTCCTTTTGCTCCAGTCCGAGTACCTTTTCTTCTCCTTCCATTAACTTAGCTGGTCCTGCACTTCACCCCCCAGCCCCCATGTCCCCCATTTGAACTGTTTATAAACAAAGTCCCTTCTCTCTTTTGATTGTTTGATATGCCTCTGTCGTTGCTGCCACCAAATTTGTTTCCTCAAACAGCTGAGCTCTATCCATGAATTCCTCTAGCAACCGGTTGAGGAAGGCATATCCCTTTTAAAATACTCATTTGAACTGTTCTTTAGCAAAGCCCCTCCTTTTTTAATTGTACAGTATGGCTGACTTTAAATAAAACCCCTTCATTTCAGAAAGGAATATCCCTCTTTTAAAATCACTCCATCTGCACTTTCGGTGGAGAAGACATCAGTTCAAATAACAAACTGCTGATGATACTCCATAACCATTTGACAATGGCCCAAACAGATTTGGAACAAACACCAACCTGGCTGGAAGTGTCAAATCAACATCCTAGAACTGCTCCCAACTTGGAGATGGATTCTGTTCCTCCAACCAATGAAACCAGAGTAATAACCTTTCTTTAAGAGCTCCCAACTCTTCCTCCAGCTTCACAGCATTCACCTTTAAAATAAGAATCAACCCTATCAATCCATCCTTAGATGTTGTCCGTGGAGAAGACCAGTATCTCCAACTCTATACCTTTTTTTAACAAGGAGGTGAGAGACTCATGTATCCAAGAACAAGAATCCAAAATTCATTTCTAACTCTTCTCACTAACTCAACTGTCATCCCCTCACCATGGCTGTCATTCTCATCTTTCTAGTTCAAAGACATTTGATGCCACCACCAAAACCAGTCTGTGTGGTACATCCCCAAAGATTCCTTTTCAGCAATCACCTTATCACACACCCTACAGAATTTAGCTTATGTTCCTCCATTTGTGGCAACACTTCTCCAAGGTTTCTTCTACCCACGACACAATTCCAGCTAGCACGTTGACAGTCAAAAGCTCCCAAAATCAGGAGTTCTGATACCACTACACCAGATGATAAGAAAAGAAAAGAAAGAAATCCAGAGTAAATTCAGTATATTAGTGCTGAAATCTGACTCATTAGGATAACGCAGTGCCTGAATATAGAAGACTGAGGATGATAGAAAATGTAACAGAGAGAGAGAATATCCTTTGCAGTAACCCGTGCCTAGCTTTTCTCAAATGCCCAAGCCAATTCCAGCCTGCCCTCACATCTCTCCACTAACAAATCATATGCATCATTCTCTCGCATTTCAAACCCACCTCAGCCTTGGACACTACTTCCCCTTCTCACATTTTTCAATAAGATTATCAACACAAATTTAGATAGTCAAACAGCAAAAATACATGTGAAGCATTTACAGCCAATATATAATAATATAAAAAATTTGTATAGAGCTTACATCATTTCCAAGTCTGGGGTTGCGGCTATTATAAGCATTCACATCAGGCACCAAGGTTTCTTCTTTTCTAACTTCGGTAGATTTATCAGTACTATCCTTCAGTTGCGTATCAATATGGTAGTTTCCCTTGCCTTCAATCAATAAAGTAGATTTCTTTCCTTCAAGCCCATCATATTTATAAGGGCTAAAATCATTTAATTTATGCAAGTCGTTATCTTCATTTGAAAAGGTAGTACTGAACTCAATAGAAGATTCAGAGTTCCTCCATTTTGGTGCCATCTTGAGCTCAGCAAATTTCTCTTTAGGTGTGGGAATGTTTCTATCAATATGGTCTAATATTTTCTTAGCCATCAAACTAGTATGCAAGTGAACTGTTGGAACACCAGCCGGAAAGCCCAGTGGCTTATTAGTGGAGCCTGCCCCAATAGTTTCCATGCTCTTTGCAACAGGAGTGAAACCATCAACAAAACCAGAACTTTCTCTCTGTGAAGGACCATTCAGAGATGAATAAGCTGGTTTTCTTGAAGAAGATTGTGCACCAAACTTATGCCTAGTCCGACGAACAGGTCCAACAGATCCATATCCACTTTCTGATGCTCCAGATGTGGATTTATCCTGTGTTTAACATAATTAAATTAGGATCCAAAAGAAAGAGAAAAATCCAAAAGATAAATTTAAGAGATATAATTCCAATGAAGGAAAATTAACAAATAAAATAAGCTAAACAACAGATTAAGAAATTTAGTGTCAAAAAACTTATGTCTAAAACAGTAAAATAAGCAAGAAAACATCAAATCCAACTTGCATGATAAGATATTTTCCTTATTTTGAATGCCTTTAACTTGCTATATGAGATTATTTCAATTATCGGTATCAGCCTACACTACACAGCCATAATTTTAAGCTTTATAAGCTATAACCAAATATTTGGAAGCAATCACAACCTCTAAAAATAATAGAATGCATTACTTCTATAGCCACACAAAATTATAAATATAAAAGTTACAGAAGCAAAGTTTTGGAAAGTTGGCTAGTATAATCAAAATTTCTATTTTGAGTTACAAATAGATGGTAAAATGTGAAAAAATAAATAAATGAATTCTTGTAAAATTGTTGAAGATATTATTTAATAATTGTTGGAGATCCAACATCGACTATAAATATGATCAAATTATAGTATAGAAGGGGGCAAACTTCACCTAACAAACTAATTTAAGAGATTTAGTTTGCCTTTTTGAAGTGAAAAATCACATGAATACCTATCTCACAAATTCCAACAATTCGTGGTATCCAATGATATTCTCCATCAAACTTCGTATTCTTATACTCCTCAACAAAATGAAGTAACTAAACTCAAAAATGGACATCTTAGAAACTACTCAAATCCTTGTCCTTTAGAGTTACGCTCCATGTTGCTTTTGGGAGAATTTTGTCCTTAGAGCATGTTATCTCGTTAATTGAATGTCATCATCCATCCTTAATGATAAGATACTTCACCCTATCCTTTTCCCTCATTCCAATCTATACCACCTTCATCCATGCGTTTTTTTCTCCACATGTTTTTATACATAACTTTACTGTTGGTCAAGCTAAACTTTCTCCACGATTGTTCTTAGGGATGGGACTACCAGCGGCCCACTTAGAAAAACATGGGGCGGGCTGCCTATTCCAACCCGTTGGCCCATGTAAGCCCGCATAACCCGCAGCCCATGGGGGGAAAGGCGAGCTAACCTGCATAACATGCAATACTTAAAAATTTAGAAATTTCATTCTACACCCCCATTTTCTTCATGCAACCTCATTCTAAAAATTCTAAAATTATCCATTCCAAATTCTACAATCTAAAATACAAATTTGTATTCTGGATTGTGAAATCTGGGATATTGTACAATCCAAAACACAAATTTTAACTTCCAAGTTCTATAACTCCGAAAGTCTCTGAATTTCACATCACGAAAATTTTACTAATATCTTATTACGCATGTGTGAGAATAATATTGTGAGACCATCTACCTAATTAATCTAAATGAAAAAAAAAATTAAATTTATTCACAATTTATATTTAAAAATTTATTTTCATTAATTTTAAAAAAACATTTTTTATGCGGAGCTAGCCAATAAAATCAACTCACATATTCTATGCGGGACAGGTCAACCCAGCCCGCATTTTGCGGACCAAATGCGGGACAGGCCAGCTCGCATTGCATTCCCTAATTGTTCAAATGTCTTTTCTAGGATATCATCATTCTCAAAAAAGGTATTGATGTTTCTCTCCTAAACTTAATTGATATTTTTTTTCATATCTCTTTCTTTGAGTTTGTCTCGTATTTCACTTGTTTCCTTCTAACCAAGATATATGTAGTCAATTTCCCACCTTCGTCAATCTTCCTTCATCACCAAATGACCCTACCATACCTCAAGATGCTTCTCCAGCACCATTAATGGTAGATCAACACCAATGTTATCCAAAATCGATTATGACGGCAACATGATGGAAACCGGTGGCGGATTTAATAATTGTTGCCACAACATAGCGGTGGCAAGGCGAATTTTTCATGGTGGCCTGTGGTGGCTGCTTTTTGCATCACGGTATGCTAGCAGTGAACTGGGATAACGAAAAATGAGAGAAGGAGGTTGTGTGGCGACGATACAAGATATGATGTGGGTGGGCAGCAGCAGCACAATCTCCAATGAAGGTGTGCGGCGACAGCGATAGCAGAAATATGAGCACCATGTTTAACAATGTGATGCAACTCAAGAGTGGCATGTGAGGAACTCTAATATTTTTTAAAAAACTACAGCAAAACAAAACCTAAAATGAATTGGGCCGCACCATACCTGACCCAATTGAAATGTTAATAATAACCCATAAACAGCAGCCTATAGGCATGACTTAGAGTGATTTGCGAAAAAAAAAAACCTACAGCAAAACAAAACCTAAAATGAATTCGGTCATACCATACCCTGTCCAATTGAAAAGTTATAATGTTAACCTAGTAATATTCTATACACAGCAGCCAATACTTCCACTATAACTCGTTATGGTTTCCGTTATAGCTTTATAAAGAATTTTTAGGGTCCTCGATATTTTCCGTTATTTGATATCGATAACATTGATCAACATTGCCCACAACCTATTGACATTCCAATGCATAACCCATCATCAACAAATAATGATATAGTTCAGGCCATGCCTGATCCTTCCCCGACACTATCTTCAATTTCTACCATACATTATACTTGTTTGTCCTCGTTATCTTCTGTTTCTATTCCTACATCTCCAGGTGAAACTTTATCTCACCCAAATTGGCGACAAGTGATGAATGATGAAATGTGTACACTTCAAAGTAGTGGTGCTTGGGAATTGGTTCATTTTCCAACTGGCAAATTAATTGTTGGTTGTTGATGATTTTACGCACTTAAAACAGGATGATGGTAAAATTGATCATTATAAAGCCCGTCTGGTTGCCAAAACACACACACAAATCTAAGTACAAGATTATTTCGACACTTTCTCTTTTGTTGCCAAAATGACACATCATACTTTTTTTCTCCATTGCATATATTCATCAATGAACTGTGTTTCAACTAGACCTCAAGAATGCATTTCTACTTGGTGATATTGATCTACATAGATAAATCTCCTAGATCTTTTTCTTAGGGAGTTACCCGATATAGTATGTCATCTTCATAAGTCCCTATATAGCCTCAAGCAATCATAATGTACATGGTTTGGGCATTTTCAAACTGTCATATAGCTGTTTCGAATGATACTAAGTGATGTTGATCACTCTATTTCATCATGATTCTTTCCATAGATGCACCTACTTTCATTTTATATGCAGACAACATTGTTATCAAAGGTAGTGATAAGGTATTGTCTAACTAAAAGAATATTTCACTCAAAAGTTCCAGACAAAAGATCTCAAGACACTTGAATTATTTCGTTGGTATACAAGTTGCACAGTCCAAGGATGGTTTGGTCATCTCTCAAAGAGAATATGATCATGACCTTTTAGGAGAAACAGGGACGTTAAGTGTTATAATGATAGAAAAAAGACAAATCTTTTATAATCAAGAATATCTTTCATAATCTTTCAGAATCAGAAATATCTAGGAATGCTTTTATTTATTACTGCATCACATCATTATTATTAGAGGATACCATATCTCTTCTATTGATTGTACTGAGTTTGTCTTCTCCATATATGTTGTCTCAAAAACACGTGGTTTCATCTCAATGACTCTCTATGTCCTATAGTTAACAATTATGTTGAAGATATGATTAGAAAGAAAGAAGGATATTGGAGATTGACGGTTACTTTAACATATAGAAAGTCAATTTACTTTCTCAACTTCAACAACCAATTGGCCGACATGTATACAAAGTCTCTTCAGGGGTCTTGTGTTGATAACATTTGGAAGGGGAGTGTTAAGAGTATAATTTGATTATGTTAGAGATATAATTTGATTACATCAAATAGTGAGACATGATACGATTTAATAGGGAAATATCTTGCCAAATATTTTTCATTATTATATATTGACTTTGTTTCGTATTATTGGTCTCTTCTTCATTATAAATAAGAACACTCGTTTGTACACAGTACACAGAATTAATCATATTTCTTCTTGGTTTCTCTCTTCTCAACATGGTACAAAAGCAATACCATCCTCCGTGACTTGTATTATCACTAATATTTTCAACAAATATCATTATTTAAATGTATGCATGCATGTTTATATCCATAATATCTTTAAGTATTGAGCAAGAACAGGTACAAAGATACAGCAGGATGAAAAAAAAAATCACAGGACATGAAAGCATCAAGAGAGTGATTTACACTTTTAGTAATTTACAGATTGTTAAAAGAATTGATGTACTACACAAATTACAAGTGATATGCAATCATGAAAGGATCATTATACTGAAAGGTACCTGTAGATACATAGCAGTCCTTGATTGAAAGATGGGAGTTGATGAAACGTGGTTATTTTCTCCTTGTATGTGAATGAACTGGTGAAAAAGAAAAAGAGAAAAAGAAACATTACAAGTATGGATTCAACTTGAAGGATTAAAGTACAAGAAAACAAAAATAGTACCTTTGATTTAGACTTTGTTAAAAGAGTTCTAGAATAAGGAGTACGGGGGAAATTTTGAAGTCCATATCTTCTCTGACTTTGTGGTGTTATGTAAGCATCCCGCACCACAGCACCTGGCCAACATGTTGACGACTTCTTTGATGGTGATGGATCATATGGTTTTATTGCACCATCAACACCATGCAACACCGTGTTTTCAACAACATGAATCATATCCTTAGAACTGGGACCTGCCTCTGATACACGAGAATCCATGTAAGCTCTAGCAATCTCTATTGGTGAAGCAGCAATTTGATCCTGAACCTGGAGATTTGTTAATTTGACTATCTCAGAAAAGTAAAATTGCCTGACCCAAAAGAGGCATATTCTACAATGCAAATACATCCTAAGATGATTCAATATTTAAAACTCCATCTTCACTTTTACGACAGAAATTTAAAGAACAATGCTTGCAAATGTTTACGAAAAAATTTTAATTTGTCTCAAACAAATTCCATATTGGGACTGAACCAGAATTAGAGCAATGAATAGAAGTTTTTTTATTGATACTTCCCCCATGCTTAGATCAGTATCAGAAAGATACAACAGTGATGGAGATGAAGAATATAAGGAAAGTTTAACCCCCATGAATGATATCATATTACATTACTCACTTTTGAAACACCAAAAGGTGTTGAGGTCCCCCACATAGCTCCAGTTGACTCTTCCTGCCTTTGTTCATTTGAAACATTTGGAAGCCCATGCGCCATTGCAAGGAACTCAGGATCTTTCCTAGAAGTCAAACTTGTATTTTCCTTACCTTGTTTAACATTAGAAAGGTCCATTACCCTTGAATTTATTACTGCCACTAAATGATCAAATTCATCTCTACATGCGGAGATTAAAGATTGTTAGACATGGTACATCCATAGTCCATAGAATAGAATACAAAAAATATATTTTCTTCACGAAGGGAAATCTTGGAAGGGAAAGTACGAAAGGGTAAATTTTCCCTTTTTTTGATTAAATATTCTTTTGTTTGAAAATAAAACTAAAATGGGGTAGAATGAAAGATTATCAATGTAACCTTCTAAGTAATGTTTATTACTATTTATAAACATTTTACAATACTCTACAGTCTCTACTCAATTAAAAAGTGAAAAATCAAACCTCCACTTCAACTAGGAAGCAAGATGTGAAAAGAAAAAGAAAGACTTTTTTGTCTAATTATAGTACCATTAAACAAAATAATATATATATGAGAGAATTTATTTAGTAACAAATTTAAACCTAACTCATTGGCCCAAAATGCTTAATAATCCCTAGCTTCACCAAATTGGAGAAATGATTGCTAATAACATACCAATGCAATGTGACATGTTTTGGTTCTCTACGACATTCACACATCAAGTGTAAATAAAAAATATAAATTAATTAATTAACTAAAGAATGATAACGATGAACATTTTTTACTTCAACAGCCAAACAAAAACACTTATTACTGTTGAAGAATGATGAAAATAAAGGCCCAGGATATTAGGGCAAAGTATTTTTTGTACAACATGAATAACTTTCACAGTAGAATTAAGGAATGAGTAATTCAAGCAAGGAAAAAGAAATTTAATTTATAAAAAATAAACTAATGTACCTAGAGAATTTCTTCCCTTTGACCATCTGCTCAATATCAGAAATATTTTTATCAGACTTCTCTACTTTTTCATGTTGTCTGGAAACAGCCATGTCTAAACTGCTTTCCACTTTACCACTGATGTCATCAGCACTAGCCATTTCAGATGATTTGGATGCCAAAAGCTTCAAAAGAATAACCATACTCAAACTATAAAAATATGGAGATGAGAAAAAGAAATAAAATGTAGTAACATCCTACTCCACTAGATTATACAGAACAAGGAAAAGGTTGGAGAATGCAGCTAAGCAATATGCAAAAAATATATTTGCGCAAGGCAAATGACCACTGCAAGATGGATATTTAAGATACAAAACCAACATTATGAACAGTGACACTCAGTACAGAAATAGTTGAGACAGATAAAATAGTTTAATCATTTTAATTGAAAATAGATTCATATAAACATATATAAGTTTTATGATGAAGAGAAAAAGAAAATTGATTATATACATACAAGGACATATAAGGTAAAATTCAGATAATCAACAATTAATCACATGACAGGAATGAATAAAAGGGTGTACAGATTTGGAATAAAGAGAGAGACCATTTGTTTGAATGGAGAAAAAATTAGGGGATAAAAAATTTTGAAATTTAAATTGAAGAGAAATAGAAGGAGGAAAGAAAGTTGAGGCCTGCTTCTTAAAGTCAACTTGTCTCTTCTTTTCCACATCATCATCAACCAAATAAGAGAAAGTGTATAGTTATTTATATTCTTTCTCTTCTTTAATCTATTCCTCTCACTTTTTCCACAAACAAACACAATGCAAAAACCAATAGTATTTAAAATGAATCACAGATTAAAAATGGTATGGATAAGTTTTTGAATTAGAATTTGGTTTCAGTTCCTTTTGCTTATTTACAGAGACTAAAACTTATTTAGGATTTTAGAACTTTACAAGTAGTAGCTTCAACTTCTTTAGCTTTATATAATTTAGGATTTAAAAATATCCAAGCAAACAAAGTATATAGTTTTGGTTGGTTGGCAAATTTTGTGGTTGAACTCCATAAAAATTTATAGAGATTGGGTAAATCTGCAAAAATTAGAAGCATTTTTTCAAGTTTCAGAGAAGCGTAAACATTTCTTACATGTATATCACTTTTGCGTGAAGCATCTCCATGACTGTCACCAGTTTCCCGTATATCTATTGTCAGTGAAAAAGTTTATCAGAAAGTTGAGTGAGTCACCATATTATAGATTAATCAGAAAATTATATTATATATGAAACAGATAAGAAGAATAGGCAGTAGAATTAATTCCCCATTAAAAGGGCTCATTATGTCCACAAGCTGAAAGCACAAGGGGCACCGAATAAATATTCAACACTTGTCAAGCATAAGATGATTTACACTGATCACACATAATATAGAACATAAATATAGACATAATGAAGGATAATATGCTTGAGAAATTGAAAATTTAGAAGGTTCAGGGGAACTAGAGAATAATCTCTTTCAATATATTATTACTCAATTGTCAAAGCTCATACCAAGTTATGACAGGAGAAAAGAGAAAATTATAGAATACAAGAGAGGAAAAATTTGTGACCAGTCAATCTTTTCTGATTTTACAATGAGAGGAGAAAACCTTTAGAGCCATGGTAATCAAAAAAGAGATCTTACACAAGATCAGAAAGAGAAATATAAATTGTAAATTGAGAGATTGTAACACGGATTCGTAAGATCCTACAAATTTTATAAAAAATTATATACACATAAAATCATTATATCTAACTCAATTATTCCCAGTTTCTTAGGCGCTTATGGGGAATATAGTGAGTCATAATTATAGGCTTATGGGGAAGAGAGTGAATCACAATTGTAGGAGAGAGGGATTCGTGAAATAAATCAGTTGTGATTCTCTTAATCCAGTCACAACGCAGTAGTTGAACTTGGAAGTTGGAAGAGAAGGAGGAGTCATGTGGAATGGAAATTGTGGCAATTGGCTTTAAAAAATACCAATTGGGCTTTACTTAATTGGCCACGCGGCATGACTCCTGCCTCCCATCTCAACCCAATAAAGTTATTATTTATAAACCCTAAAAAGAAAGGATGTTGAGCACCACGAGAGAGGAGTGTGAGGAGCACCCACCGCAAGTGCCACAATGTCGCCAAAGGCGCCACCATGCTGACGTGAGAAGCATCGTCGAAAGGTATGGTAAGAAGGCACGAGAATCAACGTTGTGAGGAACGCAGCGAGAGGCGCCACCGCGAGAACCACAAGAAGAGGCACCGCCACGAGAACCACAACAAGAGGCGCCGCTAGAGGTGCCGCTGTGAGAACTGTTGAGAGAGGCAATTTGAAACATCGCGAGACTCACCACTCCCATGTGAGTTGCAATTTGCAACGTCAATACGACGCCATCCACCGGAATCACACTTTCCAAGTGATCGGAGATCGGAGATGGAGTTGAAGATCGTAGAGTCGTATGATGTTACGACTTGGATCACGATTTTGACTACCATGTTTACATCTATACAAGGAACTACACAAAATACTATAACAAAATTAATTGTAGTACAACATGGTGATAATTTTCTATATATATCTAAAACTCTCATAAAAACAACTAACTGAAAAAGGAACACAAAATCCACCATCTTAAGATTGGAAAAACATATGTCTTATCATGCTCCTAACACTATCTCACAATCTTGAATCATCCAAAGGCCATCTATAAAGAAATATGCAACCTATGTTCTTTTCCATGCATTGTAATGCATTGTAAATGCTCAAACAAAGCCCTTCCTGTTGCTAAAATACCAACACCAGATTTTACTTTTTCATTAACATGTTGAACAGCTGAATGAGATAATAGATACTCACTCACCAATCTCCAAAACTTTAGACATTTACGAAACATGAAGTAACCAAGATTAGGAATAACGACATTGTAGCTCCAATAAATGTCACTCCAATAAAAAAAAAATGTTTGGTAGAAATGAGAAAGTATAACTTTTAGTAGCTTAGTAGCTTCGCAGATATGGACACTTACATAGTATTTGGTTGAAAGGAATGGAAGGCAGGAAAGTTGTTTGGTTTAATTTTTAGGAGGAGAGCAGAGATTAGCAAAATCCCTCCCTGTCTAATTTCAACTATAATGACTAAAATATCACTATCAATGCTTTGAAATTTAAAATTAAAGGATAAAAAAGTATATCAAATGGTAAAACCCCTATCACCTCCCTCCTATTAACCGACCAAACAGTCCTTTAAGTTAAACTCAACGATCCTTTTCGTGAAAACAATAGAGATAGACATTAAACATTCAATTCTCTCATTAATTCAACCATCTTACCCTTTGCTTTAAGCATTGTTATCATCTGTGCACTATAGCTTTGCAATTTCATAGAGTTTAGAGAAGAGACACCCTACCACTACTCCAAGGGCAGTCGCATGTGTTACTGGCCTTCACAGCTGTGATGCAGCACATATTGCAGCCAAAATTAGAGCAACAGCAAGGAAATGCTGGAAGTTAAATTTGCACCTAAATCCAATGTAATCAGGAGTTTTTTAGGGGGCAAACTTGTAGAACTCCCAGCCTGATAAATCTAAAGCATTTTGTGTTCATTCTTGCTTGCTTCTTGTCACTCTCTGTTTTCCTTGCCCTAACACCTGCAACTTCTTCGTCTGTTCTGTTTCTGCCTTGTTACAGCTGCTCACAGACGACTTTCCAGTGAGTTTTCTGATATCCACAGGTTGGTTCTTCATTTTCTGGTGCTAACCCACCAGTTTCCAGTGAGTTTCCCGGCCAATCTTCAGTGAGTTCAAAGACACATCTCTCTTTCTTCTGTTTGTTTTTTCGTTATGAATATGCTTTTAATAATACGAAATTCTCTTTATTTTTGACCATTCCACTTTAGCTATTTTGGGGCAACTGCTCCTTGAGACTATTAACTACTACAGCTTTTTAAGTGATTAAGTAGGCTTCATACACTTTTTGCCACTAAAATTAAAACAAAACTGATATAGTTTAACGGGTTGAACAATGGAGAGAAAGAACTACAGTACGACTAACAAATTAACAATTCTAAATCCAAACTCTATCATCCGACATCAAACAACGTCTATCTGACGAGGAAAAGAATAGCAGAATTTGCATCTTCTAGGAACCGTAACATATATACGCAGCAACTCTGGAGCAAACCAAATTCGCCATTTAAATCGACTATAAACACTCACATTTTATTTTCTTTCTAATCACTACACAGCGAATGTCCATGCTTACAATAATGTCTATTCATTGATTAATTTCAAACTAATGGCAAAGAAACATAACCATATATTCAAACAACAGTCACGCATGTTGCCACAAGCCAAATGTGAATTTGCTAATACAGATAACAGAAACAAATCAATCAAGAATTTAAAACAAACAAAGAGAGCAACAGATTAAACGAGAGAAATACAGAGAAAAAAACAAAAAGGAATGTAACCTTGATCTTCAGCCGCAGAGGTAGGGCAAAAGAGAGGAGAGGGAGGAGTCGCGGGGGAGAAGAGGGAAGGGAGAAGACGAGTGGCTCCGCCGGCGATTAGGCGCAAGGCAGGATCGACGAGCTTCGAAATCCAACGGTGGCTCGTGGTCTCCGGCGGACGTGCGTAAGGGCTAGGAAGCGGCTTTCTCTGCGGCGGCTTTCGGAGCTTGCCTCCGGCCCCTCTCTCCTCAGGCGCCGACGCCGTGATTTGTTCAGAGGCCATGAGAGTGGCCGAATCGGCAACTGTGGAAAAGTTAAAAACGAAAAGCCGAGGTAAAGGCAAATATACTGTAGCTGAGACGTATGTCAAAACACTGCGCTCACTTACTTGGGTCTAGCATGTAGCCGCGTACGTATATATACTACAGTGTTGAAGGCTCGTCCACACGTGTCTTTTGTGTTCTAGCCCAATTCCAAATCTACTATCTATTATAGTAATAATATATATATATATAATACTTTACCACCTTTATTAAATGTAAAGGATAATTTGATTTAATTTAAATCAATGGAGTTTAAATACATTAAAAATGATATTAAGGATTTTCATATTTTATTATCAAATTGTTACTTAATTAAATAGATTATATTAAACAAAATTTAAACTTCATTATAATATAATATTTTGGTAAATCAAATTCTCATTTTTAAAAAAATATCCGGAAAATCATTTTATAAAATCGTTAGATGATATTTTTAAGCATCCAATAAGAAGACTTGCAAAAATCTTCAATTATTCTAGCCTCATTTTTAAAGCTAACATTTTCTTTGAATACAAAAATGACAAATACACCTAAGTTAGACATTCAACATATAAGATACAAACTCAAATTCATCAGATTGCCTTTTGCAATCAGAGTTTATTGCACGAATGTTGAAGATGATTCTGACACAATGATCTCCCTACAGTAAAAAAATGTCAAACTCCTATGCTAAAAATGGATAATCAAGTACAAAAAAAGCATGATAAGAAGGAAAATTTAGATTGCACAAACAAAGGATCAACATGCTAACCAAAACCAATAATTTTCAAAGGCCTAATAAGTTGTTTGGTGGATACTTGGAAGAGTAATGAACTTATCCCTTTGCATGTTTGTATTATTAAATTGTATGGTCTAAAAAGTCTTTTTTTATGATGACAAATATTATGAGTTTTTGAATAAAAGAGCAAGTAAAAATAAATATATGTAAAAAATATTTGTATCAAGGTATACCAATGTATATAAATAACACTTATAAGAAAAAATAGAGAAAAATGTGAGATGAACACCAATTTGTAAAGATTTTTTGTTATAAAATGTATATGATGCAAAACACAACGTTTTATATGCTAGAATTCAAGTGTAATATTTTCTCCACCTCGTTATTATTGATAGGGGCTTGAAAAACAAATTTGATAGTTATTACGGTGGTGTGGTTGGGACATAGAAGGTTGGTTTCGAGTTAGTTAGCTTAATCGATAATAGAGTCACAATTTGGATGATACTAATATTTGAAAGTTAATTTAATATTTTATTGTAGTGTTATTATCAACATGTTTGTATTAGTTTTTTTTTTTATATATAGCAATCTATAGTAGACATTTTTATCCAAAAATATATTGTTCGATGAGTAAGTGAAAGGTGAAATTTTAAAAAAAAATCTAAAGAATTATATAATTTTACTTTTCTAGGTGTATTTTATATTATTGTAATTCACCGAATTTTTCGATTAAGTTGTCTTATTATAAAGGTTTTATCAAAAGATAATATTTTTCCTTAAACGTATATTATGTTATGAGAAAATGGCATATCATTAAAAAAATATTTTTTTCTATAATTATTTGTGTATTTTTTAAGCTTGGTTGTTTTTTAGTTACCTAAATGAATTTTCTTAAAAAAATTATTAAAAATTGTAAACAAATAATTATTTTTTAATTAAATAAATATTTATGTTAGGGTCGGTTTAGCAACTCTAACCGACTTTGTTGCAATACAAAAGTTTTTTTAAAATAAAAAAATATAAAATTATTTTTAAAATTTTGAATAAGTAATTATTTGTGTTAGTGTATTATTAATGTTAGCTTAGCCAATCTTAATAGAGTAGTACACTTAATGTTGGAGTTACTTTAGCTAACTCTACGGTGACACTACATATTTTTAATATTTTGATAAGTAAAATTATTTATCTAGTTAAATTGACGTTAACTAAATTAAACAAATTTTAAAATAAGAAACATTAGCATGAACTAAACCGACACTAAATTAAATAAATTTTAAATAAAAAATATGAGTGTGGGTCAATCCGACACTAAATTAAATAAATTTTAATAATAAAAGATATTGGTGTTGGCTTAAACGACGCTAACTAAAATAAATAAAGTTATAGTTGGTTTAGTGGATACTAATTTTATTTATTTTTACTATTTATATTTATTTAAATAGTATCGGCTAAGTCAACACTCGTTTATATATGTTATGAATTTGTGTGTCTTTGTGACAACAAACAAGAGTCGTAAATTATTTTAATCTAACGACTCAAATTTAAAGATGATAAATTTTCTCATCCACAATTTTTCTCTCTCACTTTCTATATAAATTTCCTCACATATATCTCATTTATTCACACTCAAATCTCCTCACACTCATTTCTTTCATCAATATTCATTTCCTTCATCTACAATCATCTCCTTCACTCACACTCATATCTCTATCTATCACCTCCATCCACACATATCGCATTCATCCATACTCTTCTCTTAATTCTTTCATTCACATTCATCTACTTTATTCAAATTCATCTTCTTCCTCAACACTTATCTCCTTCATCAACTAAATTTTTTTTGTTTATATTTTATTTTGTTAAATATGAGGCGTTTTACAGAAAACTCTTTTTTTTAAATTATTCTCATTGGTATTAACCAACAAATTAAATTAATATTAAAAATAATTGATTCTAAATTAAATAAACTTTAAAATAAAAAAAAACATTACCGTGAACCAAGTTGAAGATAAATTAAATAAAATTTAAAGTAAAAAACGTTAGTGTGGATCAAACCAACGCTAAATTAAATAAATTCTAAAATAAAAGATATTAGCGCTAGCTTTAAAATAAAAACATTAGTGTCGATCAAACTCACGTTAAATTACTTTAATTTAAAAGTTAGTGAAAAAATAAAATTAGTTAAACCAATATTACTTATAGTCAATTTTCAAATGTTGACACTAATTAGCGTTAACAATTTTAGAGTCACATACACATAAAACACAAATTCGACACTATTGATTAATTAGTGTTGCTGACGTTAAGAAAATAATTATTTCAAGAAAAATCTTTTCAGTGATTCTAAGTTGTGATTTGCCTATAACATAACAAAGTTTTTTTTAAAAAAAATAACATTCTAAATCCACTCAGTCCTCGTTTATATGATTCAAGTCTCCATTCCTAGTAAGAATCCTTCCAATATTAAATGAAGGTCAAGTCTTATGTCTCTTAAGTTTTTTTGTTAAGTGAGATGCTTTAGAAAAAAATTATACACAAGTATAGAAATTCAAATAAAATGGAAAACATAACTCTTTGTAAAATGGAATTTTCAATGGCACGAAAGAGATTATTTGAACACATTGGAGACAATTTCCCTTTGCCATGATAAGCATGATTAAAGGTGCAACAAACAAATTCAAGAATAATCATGAAACACAACATAAACAGAGATAAGAAAATCCATTTTCTTGGGAGAGGGAGAGAGGACATGGGAGAGAGTAGAGTATAAACTTCTCATGCCTAGGTTGATTATTAAGCTTTAACTCCTTAATTAACTATCTTATCTTATCTTTAATAATTATTTTTATTCAATTAAGCGTTAGAAAAAAATAGATCCCAATTGGCTAGTGAAATTAATATTAGGTTCTAATTGAATTAATTATAATCAAAAGTCAATGAATTGATCCAAATTCAACTTTCTAAAATGTCGGGGATAGATACCATTTGTGCTCGTCATATATTGTGTTTTACTAATTAAGGTTTATTAAAAATGTAAAAGTCAAGGTTAAGTAAGACTCTTCATTTTCTTCTTCTTAGTGTTTCAAAGAATTTACTAAAGTTAACTTTGAAAAGAAAGTCATTTGTTTCTTTTCATAGATTGAATTTTCCTAATTAAGAACTTAATCTTTATATTATAAATATTAATCCATACTTATTTTAAAAGTCTAAAAAAATTAAATATTAAACGTGATTGTTAGTTATTCACATGAAACCACATGACCATTTTGTATTACTTTGATCCAAAATAGTTTCTTTAAATGCAAATGATATTGTTATATCCAATCAATTTCTATATAAACCCATTCTTTTAGAACTTAATCGTTGAGTCCATCGCCTTTTAATCATATTTTTCATTGCACTAAATTGAAGAAGGAGGTGACTAGGTAAAAGCATTTTCTCTCCACCTTAAACATTCCAGATAAGCATTTACCTGACTAGGTAATAGGTGAGTAAAACCCAATCAAAATTATAATTATTATATTAGAACCAATCATTTTTTTTCCTTCTAATTCTAATACAAACAATAATTGACAATTAAGGTGTGAATAAAACTCAAACACAACTGTACAAAGATCAGTCAGATTTTTTTTATTGTATTAATAGTAAAAATCGAGTATACATGTGATATATGAGCAATATGTTTTACTCTAAAATTAAGCAAAGAAGCTAAAGGAAAATTATATCTTAAGAATTGGGAACCACCATAACTATGAAAAGATAATTTTTTTGATAGTAAAAATGTATGAGAATGGATTGAGTAGAAAGAAAGTAGCAGGATAGTTTCTTTAGTTAAAAAAATTGTGATTGTAAAGTTTGTTTGACTGTGAATATATCAGTATCAGAAACTATAACATCTTAGAACAAAACAACCAGCAAGACAAAAAGAGAATATAGAATGTACACTATCTATTCAGTGGAAGCCATCAACCAACCAGGACATAGTAAACGCGTTCTCAGGGAACCATAGCATAAAGTGGCCTCTAGTAGCAAGGCCAAAAGGGTTGTTACAAGCATTTCTTCATGGAAAATGCTTGAAAAAAAGGGCTGAAGAAAGGGTCTACCAAAGTTCCCTGGAAAACAACTATGTTAACAAACTACCACCCAATCTACCCTTGATAGATAGGTAGGGAAATCTGCCCAAAAAGCACGCTGAATGTCACCGCCTCTGAGTTCATTATACAAGCTTGATACTATCTGTCCTTAAACCACTTCAATTATATCTCCTTCCCTGACATGACAATTGAATTGGTTAAGATCATATGATTAAGCCAGAATGTCACATCTCCACAAGTTCTCCACTAGCAACTCAACTGTGTTGCTGCCAATTGAATTGCAATACTGAAGATTCAAACCAACCAAGGTCTGGCCTAAATTTGTTAGGGAAGGTCCACTTTTGCAAGTTACACCAGAACAGTTCGACAAAGAAAGCACTTGCAAAGTGAGCTGCCTGGCATTAGAAAGAACAGCTATTCCAGCATCGGTGATTCCACACTTTGACACGTCTAGATCTTTAAGCAGATGGCAGTAATCTGCAATTGCAACCAAGCTTGCATCGGTAATCTTCCTGCATCCATCAAGATTTAGCAATTCAAGGGTTCCACCGTGTAGCCGGGCCAATTCTGAAACTATGTTGTCTGACAAATTCCCGCAGCCAGCAAGGTTCACCTTGACCAGCCCAGCCTCAGAATTCTCTAGAAGAGGGAGAAGGCCAGCATCAGTTACACCATAAAGTCCAGTCAGATCAACGCACTGAAGTTGGGGACACAATTTGCCAACCATAGTCAGGCTAGCATTTCCAACACCAGGGCAGTTACGAATGGATAAATGTTGGAGAGACTCACAAGGAGAAAGCATTGATACTTCTGCATCTATATCTTTAACTCCTTTACACTTAAGAAGGGTGAGATACTTCAATGTTGTTTTGAAGTTTGAAAGGGCACCAATAATCCCAAACTGGGTGATGCTGTTACACTCCTCCAACTGCAGGCTCTCAAGAGAACTTGCAGCTTTGCCAAATGCTACCAAGCCCTTATCAGACACTAAACAGCATCTTCGCATAAGCATCTGCTTCAGGTGGATGCAGCCTTTACCTATGGCTTCAATGCTTGCATCTGTTACCCCTCGACATGAAGAAACTGTAAGTGACATGAGCTTCTGCAGACCATGAGCAACACCCATGACCCAAAACCCCCTTTCAGTGACATTTTGAAGACTAGTGAGCACTAAATTTACAATTGCCTTTCCGTAATGGCCAATGACAGCCAGAGAGAAATCTGTAATGTTTAAATCCTGAAGCTTTAACCTTGAAAGGTTATTAGCTGATGATAATAGACTTGATACTCCATGATCCCCAACAAGAGGACAATCCTTGATAGAGATGCACTTTAACTTGGGGCAAGACCTTGCAATAGCTTGCAACCCCTCGTTTCCAATCTCTGGACACGATTCAATATTTAAGGTGGTCAAATTGGGGCAGCCCTTAGCTATTGCAATTAGACTTTTGTTGCTAATGGAGGAAGCCTGGCAGATGTCAAGCTTCTCCAACATATGGCATCCTTTTGCTATCTCGGACAGACCCTCATCCCCTACAGAGGAAACATTCCACAAAGAAAAGGATCTAAGAGAAGGGCAACCATGAGCAACTGCTGAGAGACCAACATCTGTGACACCGCGAGCAGAATTGTTTCCTCTGATAGATAGTTTTCCCAGTCCTCCACGAGCACTAGTCCCAACTGCAATTGCAGCAAGCCTCACATCAGTTGCCTTCTTCCCTTCTAAACACCGCGATAAGTAACCATCATCTTCAATAACCAGATCCTCATCCACTGAGGCCATTTCAACATCACAGGAAGCAGATCCCTCAGTCAAATTCTCGGACTTGTAAATTTCAGCTTTGCAGATCCTGCTCATAAGCATGAGCCACCGCTTAGATACACAGGAACAAGAGCTCCTCTCTTTGCCACTAGAGAGCCGTCTGAAAATCTCAAAAAGACATTCATTAGGAAGGACTTCAATGGCAGGCTTTTGATCTTTCCTGAGCCGTAGAGTTTCAAAAATATCCGGGGCATTGATGCGTGCTCGTTTGTTAGGAGTGCAGTAGTACCCTTCCACACTTGAACCCAAAGTACACATGCGACCCAAATCAATGAGATTTTGACCAAAGGAAGCTCCAGGATAGAGTTCATCATCACCTGTAAAACACATTCACACATCTCCATCAAAAACTGTTCCAAACTAACAAAACCTATATCTAAGAACAGGAAATCATAAAAAAATCATACATTACTTCCACCCAAAACAAAAGTCGGACAAAATTAATCCGTGATCCCAGTTTCAAATACATTTATCTTAGAACAAAGACAATCTCCATGAGTTTCCACGTGTATACATATGCAACCAACTAGATATTAGCCTCTTCCAACTCTAATTCCTATCCAAACTTCTATAATCCAAATTCCAAATTAACAAACACCACTTCCAAGATCCAAGTAAACATTATTTATCTTACATGTAAGAAATTTAAGCCCTGCAGCAGTATCAAAAAGATGAAACAGTAGAAATATTGCAAGACTTACCACTATAATTGACAAGGGCAGGCATGATGAGTAGGGAAGGCGAGTCCAGAAGCACAGGAATAGGAATGGAAGCAGTTGAAAATCCACAGCAAGAGCAAGAGCAAGAAGAAGAATGGAGAAGAGAAGGGTCAAGAGCATTTGAGAGAAGAAACCCCACAGGGCAGGGCAAAAATGATGAGATGAGGAAGAAGGAAGAGTGTTTGGGAGAATGGAATGAAAGCAATGGTGTTTGGGAAGTGATGGGTGCAATGTAATATATAGGTGTTGTGAAAAAATGGTTTTATAATGGAAAAAGAAGGTGCAAAGAAGTTTTATAAGTGCAATGAATCATTCCCAGAACATAGAGATACACTCTCTCATTCTAATACTAGTCCAAACCAACCCCACCAACAACTTCCACATGTGCCTTACCTATTCCGACTCAATACTAGGCACGTGTTTTCTAGCCACTTTCTTCTCTATCTTCTTTCTTAGTTTATGTTTTCTTTTAGCTATCTTTTTTAAATTCTTTTTACTTACAAAATGGATAGAATTGTACTTTTAATACTATTATTCCAATATTTGATTGGATAATGGTACAAGGTAAAGTTATCATATAATTATATTTGAAATATTATTATTTTGAAGTTTAGAATTTCATCATAGATATATAAATTATTTTTATCTCAAATTCTAAAAAACGTGAAACTATATTCAACATATCCAAACAGATAAAATCCTTTTCAGTATCACTTTTTTTCTTCTAAAACAAATTTTAAATAATAAAAATTATGAACATGTTTTTAACGGTTTATAAGAGTTTTATTAATTTAAAATTATATTTTCATTTCTTATATAATCTCATGCAAATTATTTTCACTTTGTCTCAATTATTTATATGCATACTGTGCACACAATATTTATACAAATAATAACATTTGTAAATAATATATTAAAATATTTTCTAGCACATAAAATAAGAAAAATTTAAAATTTTAATTTAATCAAATTACGGGCTTGGATTGTTGACATTACTTTTGTGTAAATATGTAAATTATACAATATGTTTGCTCAATTATTTTTATTTTACTCAGTTTTGAGCATCACAAATTTTTTCATTCTCTCTAGTTAAGGTTTTTCTTTACAGTCCTCACTGTAATATTGTTTTGGGTTTTGCAATGATAATATTCTTAAATAAGTTTTTAATGGGATCTTTGATGACTTTTTAAAGATTTGAAAAATAAAAAGTATATAAAAAATACAATATTCAATATATTAAAAGGTAAACTATAGTTTTATAGCTTCCAAATACTATGAATATAATAAAATATTTTTTAAAATATTGAAAATGTACTAAAAATATTTATTAGTGTTTTATTCTTAAATGTAATAATCTATTATATTTAATAAAAACATTTCAAATTTTATATACGTGTGTTAAGGGAGTTAATAAGGTTATTGTGGCATTTTCATACCATGGATAGATTCTCACCTCATTATGTAAATATTTTGACAAGAAATGTAGAAAATATTCTTGAGAATCGATGTTTTCCTATAATAGTTTTTTTTTAATTATATATGCGTACAGAATTTATGTATACTTTTTATTTATCCCTTTTTATCTTAAAAACTATTTTTTTATGTTTCCACATGATAATCAATTTCCCATCCAAATTTATTACATTTTTTTATTTTTTTCTAAAACAATTTATTTAAAATAAAATTCAAGAACAGCCACATGATGTTTTTCTTTCTCATCTATAACTTTACGTGTTATATTCAATACTTTATATATAAACTTTTACAAATAAAATTGTGTGGATAATTTACTATTTGTGGGATTGCTTTGAGATGAATTGTGAGTATGGTCTTTATTTTGTTTAAATGATTTATGATGATTTTCAAGGAAAATTTTAAAAAGAGTAAATAAAGTGCCAAAGGAGAAAAAATGGATGAATTTGTGGAAATTGTTAGGTAAATTATTAATTTATCCTTATGCTTAAAATTTAATTTTTAAAAAATCTCTTTATTAGATTTTCCTTTCTTTTTTATTATTACTAATTAATAAACAATATATTTTATGAAATAGTTCTTTTATTTTCTCAACTTATTTTTTTTTAATAAAATTGATTATATTTTAAAAAATACCTAACAACAATTTTTATATTACACTAAAAAAATAATCTACCGACCATTAATTCAATCAAATCAATTATATACACCAATAAACTTTGTACTCGAATTGAAAAGTTAGCTATTAAATCAAACCACCTACTTTACATTTCTATTATCTTTAAATCACTTCAAATCAATCATTCACTTTCTAAACCTAAAAAAATAGACTTTATTCTTAAAAAAAATTGTCTTAAATTTTTTTGTCCTTTGCCTAACAATAAGCTACCATGTTGGAACATAAGTCATTCTTATCAATGGAAAATTAGAGTCACTTATTCACCATAGTATTTTGCTAAAAAAAGAAAGAGAACCCTAATACTTAGAAAGTTTATAATTCATATATAATTTTCAGACAATTGACTCCTTGATACTAGAACGAAAGATATGTAAATTAACGAAATAGCAGTACAAAAATAGTTGATAATTATCATATTAGGCATATAATTAACATATATAATCATTTTAGATAAAATTAGGTTAAAGATAATATCAAATAAAATAACATACAAAATCATATTGTTGCAAATATCAAACAGAAATGTAAGCTTAAGTAAAGATTAATAGAAGAAAAAGAGGATATTATAAAACTTTGAGATATGCAAAACAATCTAGAAATGTTTTAACAACTCAGATACTTCAGAAAAAAAGAGAGTTAGAAATTACAATAAAATAGCAAATCAGAAACAAATCTTAGTAGAACTTTTAAAGCATGGGATCTAAATTATAGTATGCAAATTCCTCATTGCAACAATCTTGGAAATGACATGTTAGATTCTTGCACCTACTGTTGAAGTGTTGAAACTCTAATTTTTGGCTTCATGCTCCTACTAATCTTATTGCTATATTGAAACTATTTTCGGCTTGCTATTAGATTCCTTGCACCTTTTTTAGAGTTCAAACTTGTCCACTTTCAAATTCTTGTTTCATTACATGCTTGTTGTCTCAATTAAATTTGAGTCTATTTTGTTGAACTTGCATTTTTAGATTTTAAAACTTTTGAAAATAAAATTGTCATAGTATTTTCTCTTTTTATCAATCAAATATACTAAAATAATCATTTTTATTGCCTTCATATTTAGTAGGATTGACATGTCTTCTTCATCATCTTCAACTTCAAATTTGAAACACTATGATGAACAAACTTCTTTTAATGTTTCTGATTATTTTTCTTCTAAGGTGAGAGCACTTTAAGTTGTCATTATTTTTATTTTTATATTAAGTGTATTTTTTTTTTATTTTGTAATTTTGTTGTAAATTGTATAGTTGAGATCAACTCGTTTACCAAAGATATAGATAGGGGTTAATATAGATATTTTACATGTTAAATCTAATATACTTTATTTATTTGACAATTTAAATTACATTTTACAATGTTTATACATTTGGTCCTCTATTTGGGTTAAGAAAGTTACGTCCAAAGTCTAGGAAATGATGTCCCAAATCTTGAAGAGAAGGCTTGAAAATAGAAGTCTCGCATCAGTTAATTTCAAGGCTTTTTTTGAATTGTGACAAAAAAATTCTAAAGTAATTTTTTCCTAATATAATCTAACCCTCACATAAGATAATTTGTCATCATAATTAAACTTTCTTACCCCTTTATAAAAATCACCTTTGAATGAAAAAGATTTACAATTGCTTTCGTGAGTACTTTCTCCTTAAGTTCTTATTTAAGAAATCCTCATTGAAAGAGGAACAAACCAGGCTTCTTAAGAAACTTGGTGAAATTTAAGAATTTTTAAATTTTTCTTAGTTTTTGTTATGAAAATGAAGAATAAAGTCGTCAAATTAAAGATAAAGACCTTTTGTAGTAGAAGAATCTTGATGGCACTTCTAATAAAGAAAGCATAAGGTGAACTTAAGTGGTACTTTAGTATTAATAAGACTTCATATATTTTAAAGGAACATTTTATTCGCTTAATTTACACACAAAAATATGTTTCAAACTTTTGTTAAAAGTGTAATGTTTGCAAAAGGGCTAAAATTAATGTCTTACATCATGAATTATACACACCATTTTTAATACCTAACATTCCTTGGAAAGATATTTCAATGAATTTTTTTACTTTAAATGCCAAGAATAAGGAATGAACATGACATGTTTAATGACAAATTCTAAAAAATGACTCATTTTATATCATGTCACAAAGTTGATGATACATGTCTTACCACTAATTTATTCTTCAAAAAAGTAGTTAGGTTGCATGGACTTCCTAGAAGCATTGTATCTAAAGCGGACACATAAAGTTCCTTATCCATTTTTGGAAGACTCTTTAGGTGCAAGTTGGGCACTCAACTTATTTTTCTTATCTACTTTTCATCCCCAAACTGATGGTAACATAAGTGGATATATAATTTTGTCTCAACTTTTAAGATGCATGATAACTAAATATCTCAAGGAGTGGGAAGAACATATAACTCATATTTAGTTTGCATACAATAGAGTAGTTGTTTCTAAAAGAGTGAAACATTTAAAAGATCTACATGTTAAAGTAAAACAATAAATAGAAAGGAATGTAGAAAAATATGCATGTAATGCAAATAAAGAAAGAAAATAAGTTATTTGAAAAACATAGGTTTCCTAATCCAAGGAAATCCAAACTCCGGGACAGGGGTGATGACCTTAGTCATAAAACAAATAAGTAATAATGTATATCTATTAGATATCCCCGAAGAATATAGTATCAGTCATAACTTCAATGTATCATAAATTTTTCTATTTGATTCAAGACTTCCAAATTCGTGGATGAATTCCCTCCTACACTAAGGGATGGTGTAAATAAAGATAAGGAAGAGTATGCTAAGGATGGAGAAGAAGAACAAATAAGATTAAATACAAGAAGAATGACAAAGAAAAATAAAGAAGAAGAAATCAAGAAAAAATTATAATGAAGATTCACAAGAGGCACATTAAAAGAATTAGAAGAAGAAATAAAAAAACACTCATTTTTTGTAAAACTCTCAAATCACAAAATATTCATTGATTTTATTAGAATATTCTACAATTCAAAAGACACCAAGGGACACATGTTGGGGAATTGAACATATGAAAAAGATACATGGAGAGTTTCTAACTAACACATGTCACTTTCAAAGTACAATGATGGTTGTAACATCTTCATATAAATTTTTCTTATTTCATGCACCACATTTGCTTTTTGGATGAGTAATTATGAATTTCTCCTTAAATTTAGGAATTAACATGTTCTTTGTCCTAATTTATAGAACCACCCATATACATAGTTTAATTAGGAGTTTTAAATATATGATTAATTGAGTTAATCATTAAGTTAAGTAATCCTTTTTTTTACCAGTAAAAATAGAGATATTTCATGAATACTTCAACCCTTATACAGGAAGAGTAGACAAAACAAACTAGTAACATCCTCTACCCATAAGCAAAACTACTATTCCTACCTCTCCACTAACCTTTAAATTTTTTGATGGACCTCATACAAACCAAAGGTTCAAGACACTAATCTGAGTAAGAAAAACATGCTAGGCGTACCTTCGATGCCACCCATGACCAAACCTTCAACTGTGCCATTGAGAAAATCTCCAAGTGATCTACGCGCCCGTTCCTGAAGATCTCCTTATTTTTATACTTCCACAATTCTCCTATAAATGTTATCCACACACACAACCAAATCCGATTAACAACTATAATTTCCTCAATCAGCCTGAACTGTGAGAAAAACATCTTCGACTCCTGATGTACAACAAATTTTTTTCCCACCCACTCGTAGCACTTAGACCATACCAGCCAGGTAACTCTGCATGTACAAAAGAGATGAAACGTGGTTTCCTCACCCTCCCCACACATACTACATACACTGCTTTCCACGCTTATCCCCTCTTTTCACCAGGTTCCGTTTAGACGCTATTTTATCTTCTAACATCCTCCATGTTGTTAATTGCACTGACGGTTGAGCCTTAATCCTCCAAAACTCCTCGTACATAGCAACTTCTTCCTCCTGGCCTTCACCTCTTAGAACTTTGTAAGCCGATTGGACTGTAAACTCTGTTGCAACGCTTACCTTCCAGACCCACTTATCCTTTTTTTCTTCAAAAATGCTTTTTGTATCCAACATCATAGCCAACTCTTGCTTTAAATGTTTTTCCCAATCAATCAGGCTCCTTCTCCATCCTAAATTCCAAATCCACTCTAGATTATTATTCCAGCCTCCTGCTTGCCTCAACTTAAGTTAAGTAATCTTATGATTACACATAGGATTCTAATTGTTTTAGACACATGTGAGATGCCTTTTCGTGAATGATGTATTCAGTTCTTATGTGAAAAAAAAAGATGCCTTTTCATGCTCTTGGTCATGACTATGTTCTATTTAAGAGAGTCAAATCTCCTCTTGTAAATCACTTTTGAAGAATATATGAAAATCACTTTCTAATATCTCTTTGAGAATCTTGAGAGTTCTCTTCTCTTGCTTTGATTATTATCTTCAAAAAAAATTTCAAGTAGTGAATCCTCCTTTAACTTATCATTTGGGCATCATCTTGAAGGTGGCGTGTTCTTACAACATTTCTCTCTTCAATCCATTTTTTGTACAACTTGTCATGTTTTCCTTTTGGTATTATAATTGCCAAAACATAACCATATGTTATCTCTTTGCTTCCACCATTAATATGTGTTCTTCCATGGGTTTTGAGTTTTCCATTACCTCTTGATCAAGATCCTCTCATTATTGTAAAGATTACATCAAGAATCATTAAATGACTCAAGTTTTAGACGTCTTACTGATTTTAACTATCGTAATGAAATCAAACTAAAAAATTTCTCTAAAATTTTGTAATATTAAGTACAACCTAAGTTGATTCTTAGAGGAGACATATTGATTGTATTCAATATTTAATATACTTCCCATACAAAATAACTTTAGTGTTTTTTCTAATGAAAATGAATTGAAAACGAAAAACACAAATTGAAAAACGAAAAACTAGACGATGAAAGGACAATTCACAAATTCAAGATCTATATAATCTTTTTATCATAATTCTATGAAAATTTTAGATCCAAGTTTGAAATTTTGTTCGGTTCAACTAATTATTTCAATAAAAAAATGTCTCTGAACTATAAATATGAATTACATCAAAATATCATTAAGTATAATTTGTATGATATGATCAAATCAAGATGCAATTAATTCCTAATTTAATTTCTAAAATCAGAAACACAAGTTACAATCATAAAGTGCAAATCTGAAATTGGAGGAGAGAATAATAAACTCATAACATTAAATTATCAAAAAAAAAAAAAACTCAATTTAGCATGTATGCTCTTAATTTCAAAAATTGAACCTCAATAGTTTAGTCTTTCATTTGTCTTTCAAGTTGTTAAGCTCCGAGTTTAGTCTTTTATTTCAATCAGCAAGCTTGGTTTTTAAAATATAACTTTTTTATCATAATAGATTTAATTTTCAACGACTCAACTTGCTTTTTTAATGTCTTGATCTCTTCAATTTTCTATGGGCTTCGGATAAGAGATTGGAATATGTGAGGAGTTCACGATATGCTTCTATAATAGAGTGGAAATCAATGAAGTTTACATCTTTTTTATCCTTATCTGATGAGATATCAAACAAGGTGTCAATCATAAGGTAGAGATTAATAGTTTTTTTTGCTTGTTCTTCTTTACTTTTTGTGTCATCTAAGTCTTCCTATGTAGACATCAAAAAATTCCTAACATTCTTATTAAATACTTTTCATTGTTTTTCTTGGCTCTTAGTAGCCTTTAGACACTCTAATATGAAATGCCTAGGTTTCTTACATTTATAGCATACAACATGAGTCTTTTTACCCTTACGTTGCTAAGCTTGAACGCTTCTTCCTCTGTATCCTACATTATTTTCCATATTTGGACTTTTTTTTCTTTCTTGGTGAAGAAAATCTGGTTGTCCATTTTAGAATCATCTTCGTTTGAAGGTGCTTCTTATCGTTCTTTTACATTTAGTGCCTTGGTGGACATATAGTTTAAGTTGGGAGCCTAAGTGTTATGGATTTTTCTTTTTTTGATAACTCTATCTTGCTTCAACTCACGCACCTTTAGAATGCTAATGAGTTCCTCCATGCATATGTTATCCAAACTCTTAAAGGTTCTGAAGGTACGAACTTGTGGTCTCTAAAAGCTAAGCAAGCTACAATATTTTATCAATATGATTCTAATTATTGTAATGCTTACCAAGAGACCCGAGTTCATTTAATATGGTGTGAAATCTATTAAAGATACTATGTATGTTTTCATTTGGTTCCATATTGAACAACTAATATTGGTAGGTGAGAAAAAATAACTTATTTCGTTATACTTGCATGGAACCCACATACATTACCAACAAAGTATCCAACATCTCCTTAGCATCTTTGAACATGTACATCTTTTCTCCTTAGCATGAGAAAAAAAAGTCTCTTCAAACAAAGTACACAAATTATACAAAGTCTCTCCAAGCAATACAACACAAAAACACAAAATGATTTCACACTCAAATAAATGGATATGAAATACAAACACTCCTATCATAAGAGATAATTATAATTTCATACACTCAAAGGATTTACAAGAAGATCATTCTTTCTATCTAAATTGTTCATTCTATATTATAAATTGTATAAGAAACACATGTACATTCTTGTACTTTTTCATTTGGTCAGCTGATACTCAAGTAATAACTTTGGTAAAAGGCATCCTTCTAGCTAACGAGGCTTCATAATTTTCACTCTATAAAGTCATTAGCATTCTGGTGGGGTCAGAATGAAGTGCGAGACAAATTGGTTGAGTTGGGTTGACTTAGGAGAAAAGAAAGAAAAGATTAGTGAAAAATGTTTTCAAAATGGGGTCCCATGAAAAAATTGAAATTAAGAATGGTACTTATCTCCTGGGTTGCTTTCAGACGTGCAATGAATTTGATTTTCAGGGTGTTAGGGTTCATTGCATGGCCAGAAATGAAGGAGACTATGAAAGTTGATTATAAAAGCGTGTGTTGATTCTTCAAGATGGAAAATTGAAAACCAAAACTCTAGTGGGGCTACAATCAATGGATCTCTTTTTTGTTTTTGTCCTTTTTAGGTTGGCCAATATAATACAACTAAATAACGTTGCACCTTCGCCTTTTTTTCTTTCTTTACACCAAAACACTGTCTTTTCTTTTTATGTTCAGCTAATTGTGGACTGGATTCAAACTTTGCGTCATACCCCACTATGCCAATTCAAAATAATACAAAGCTAAATATTTCTATGATTAAATTTATTTTTTAATTATATATATTCAAATAATAAACAACAAAATATTAAAAAAAACTTAGAGTTGGACCAAAACTTTTTGGCAGACAAGTCAACCGTTAACTTGAATTTTTGAACAAAAGTAGTGCTATTTTTGTTGTAAATTACAATTTTAAATATTTTTTTTACAAAGATGGTTAAGTCATATACAATGTGAATGCCTTTAGAGTGAAAGTTGACATGGTTTGTACAATTTTAATGTAAAATAATATCATTGAAGTTGTATATAAATTGTATGACTTTAGTATTATTTTACATTGAAGTTATACAGGTCTTCTACGAATTCACTTACCCCATGTTTGCTTCTATGGATGTACTGTTCAAGAGGAAGGATGTGAGTGGATATCCATGGTTTGGATCAAGGGATGTGCAGGGAAGTGAAGGAGAGGATATACCTGTGAACAGTAAATATCCTCTCCCCTCAAAATGAAGAGATGTTGAGGGAAAGCCATGTCAGCATCCCTTATTTCCATATTTACCCTCATTTGAATGTATCACAATGTTTCATTTGAATGTATTAGTATTTTAAAAAAATTATTGTACAATGTTTAAAATATATATATATATATAATATTTAAAATGAAGAAACAAATCATAATAAATTTTGAAAGAAGTTTTAAGTTTGTTTATTATTTTATAAAATATTATAAATCAGTGTAAAAAAAATATAGTTAAATAAAATCTTCCATTTATATATTAGTTATTAGAGTAGATCAGATGATACCTATTTTTCAAGTTCTAATAAGATATTTTATTAAATGTGATTGGATTTAGTTTTTTTTTAAAGAAAAGAATATACTATATCTAATTAAAATTGAAAATATTACCTGGGTTGGATCATGGTCATCACCAAAAGGTTATACTAAACATTTTTCATTTTATTTTATACTAAATATTTAATTTATTTAATACAAAAAATCCCTAAAAACAATCCATCACTTAAAATAATTTTATTCTAACTTAAATTATTCATTAGAAACTGAAAATATAATTATTTTACATAATTTATTAATAAAAACTACAGTTTATTATAAATATTAGTTATTAAATAAATTTAACTAACAAAAATATTTAATAAAACAAAATAATAATAATTAATTATTGAACTATATTGGATTATACTATTAATACGTTTTTATCCTTATTTTTTATTATAATTTTTTATGGAATCCTTTTCTATGGTTAATTAAGTTATAGTTTTGTTACTGTTGTATTTTTTAGATTGCTTTATTGTGAGGTTTTTTAATATTAAAAAATAGTAATTTTTTATTTATATAAGATGTGATTTATTTTTTTATTTTATAGTATATGTTTAATATTTAAAGAAATTATTTGAAATTCTGTTTTTATTTTATTTTTGTTATGTTTATATTAATATATTTCTATATATAGTTATAATTTATTTTATTATAATTTTTTATGAATTTTTTTTCTATTGTTAATTACGGTTGTTGTAGTATTTTTTATTTTTCATTTCTAGAGGATTTTTAATATTAAAAAATAATATCTTTTTATTTATATAAGATTTGATTTATTTTCCAATTTTATTACTTGAAGTTCTGTTTTTGTTTAATTTGTTGAATACATATTTTTTTTCTAATTATAGTTTTTATATTATACATATTTACATTTAACATATATTTTTTTAAATATTAGTTTTAAATCTACGAAATGTGTGAAAGTTTTTTATTTTTAAACAAAAACAACTAATTTTATTATTAATATTTTTAATAGGCAAGGGTTAATCTGTAAAGTAACATTTCACACCTTTAAAAAAAAATTAAAATTCTCTCATAACCATCACATAACTCACAAACTCCCATAAACTTTTCTCACACATCCACCCTAACATACCCCAATCCAAACACTCTCACTTTCTTCACGCTTTCCTCACACATCCTCACACATCCACTTCCTCAAATCCTTACACATCCCCTCCCTAATCCAAACAGAGCCTTAGGGTGTGTTTGGATTAGAGGGTGTGGGGGAGTGGAAAGTTGAGGGTGAGTGAGAGTGGAAGTGTGAAAAAAGTTGAGGTTGTTTGGATTGGGATATGTTAGAGTGGATGTGTGAGGAAAGTTTATTGAAATTTGTGAGTGATATGATAGTTGTAAGAATATTATAAATTATTTTGAATAGTAAAGTTTGTAAGATTACAATTTTACCCTTGTATATATAAAAAAATAATGATTAATCCTATTTCATATTTTAGTTAATTATAATTTTAAATTAAAGTATAATTTTATTATTTAACATTTTATTAATTAAAAATTATTTTTTATTTAAGTTAATTTATTTACATAATTTCAATATTATAAATGATTTTTTAAATTATGTTATGTTATATATATACAAATATATATAAAATTAATTTTAATAATAATTTTTATTATTATGAATAGCAAAATAAATATATTTTAAAAAGAAAATAAAAATTTAGAATATAACATGAATATTAAGTAGGTGTCAAAATATATAATATAAAGTCATTACATGAAGAACATAATAATGTTAATTAGAAAAAGAAAAGACATTCCCAGTAATAACATTTGAATCCTTCTTGTGGAGACCTTCAAACGGTTTCTAGAAGACGTATCTTATTCCGTTGTATGATAATAATTTCATCTTTTTCATCGGCAACGTCTTCAATGCACCATTTGAAAACTTACAGCCTAGAATCATGCCACTTCTAATCTGTTTTGAAGAAAATTGAACAATGAATAAGTTTAAAATAACATTCTTAAGTTTGTTTCAAACCTAATTGAATAAATTTTACCTTGTAGTTGGGACAACCCCAAAAAAAATTTCCAGCATTTTTTTGTGTTGTCGCTATTCTCAAAATAGCAAATTGTCCACATTCACAAATAGGAGCAACGAAGGCACTTGTGCTCCCAGTAGCATGGGTAAAAGTACCACGTTTTTGCACACTACAACCAGTACAACTAGATGACGACGTGTTGTGATACGCAGACATTGAATGACACTTAACCAATGTTGTCGAAGTAATAAGATGGTAAAAAAGTTTCATTAAAAACAATATGATTATGTAAATAAGTAGCATGGAAAGTAACATAAAACCTTAACAATAACAATAACAATAACAATGTCAATGTCAACGTCAAAAATAACAATAACAATTCATTAATGTTCAACATGAAAATTAGAAATAAAAATAAAAATGACAATAACATAATGATAACACACTCAATGGCCTTCATGACGTCGAATGTCACTCAGAGTATCCTCAATTCTGTCCATTCGGTATTCATGTTTTGTATGCCGGACAAAATTTGAGTTAACAAATCCCTTTGAGTGGGGTTTTCCTCCTCAGGTTGACCACCTTGAACATCTTGTGCTGGCAATTCATCCTCTTCATCATCTTCTTTGTGTGCATGGTGAGGTCTACCAAGTTGCCATATGCCATTGACCTGGAATATATTTAATTTTTTCATACTTTTTTTGCCAAAGTAATGATTCCAGCCTAGCATTATTTCTTGTTCATTGGACAAGTCGAAGCCATACACCTGCAAGATCCTCGTTATCAAATTTGCATATGGGAGAGGCATCTTGTTATCCTGACATTTGACGATGTGTTGCATGATGTAATGAGACCAATTAATGCGTACATTATTCTTGATTAACCACAACATGAAAATATCTTCATTCAGTAGTTGTGCATAGTTGCTTCCTCGAGGGCACAAGATATGCACCCATGTGTAATGCAACAGTCGGTCATTCATTTTCAGACTACCGACATTTTTGAGATTTTCACCTTCAACATCTTCACGAATCATGGACGATAATGCTAGTGCTCGATCAAAATTCAGTTCCTCAGGGATCGTCCCAGGGGTTAACTTAAGACCGTCATACTGTAGATGAGCAATGGTCATCCAATCCATTTCTTTAATGTGTATCATTCTTCCGCAAATCTCAATGGCAAGGTGACCAAAAGGTGTGATTTTTGCATTTGTATAAAATACTCTTACCAAATCCTCATAATACGGAAGATTAATTCCAAGGAAAGGTTGTAAACCTTGCCAATTCAGAAGATTTTGGAATTCAAATCCTGGACCAGCAAAAAATGGAGTATGCATCACTTTTGGTGGTAATACTACTCTTGTGTGAAAGTTCTTTTCAAAAACCACCATTTGATGCCTGATACTAAAGTATCTTGAATAATCAAGAACTTCTTGAATCCTCGTTGCTGGAGGAGGAACGTCAACATTTTCTACTCGAGATTTACCCTTACGGGTTCTGTTACGCTTGTGGGATGATGATGTCATCTATAATGCAATTACTACAATAAATAACTAAACAGAAGTTAACATAATATCATAAAGCAATAGTGCAAGTTCAGAAAGCAAAATATTACATTGCTAATGAAAGTAAAAGTTCACAAAGCAAAATATTACATGTCCAATAACTAACAAAGACAATCAAATATTACATGTCCAGTAACTAACAAAGCCAGTCAAATATTACATTAATAATAATTAAAGGTAATCCCCACACAGAGATATGAAATCAATGCCTAGTCATAAATCCAAACAATTTTGTCATTCGACGCTCATATGGCATCCCAAATAGTTGCTTAATTCTTCCGGGATGGTCACATAAAAACTCGTAGCATTGATCTGTGAGTTGTTCATCTTGAATGTTTAGCTCCACGAGCATTGCCTAAATATCAGACTCTGAGTACTGGTATGAGGCATGGCGTCGACGGTGATGTGCATGCTCATCATATAGGTCGTTTCTTCGTCTAATTTCGGCAGTTATATCTTGAGTTGTCGTTGCCTATGCACGAGCAATATTCACCAACTAAGAGGCATTTTCATTTCCATCCTTCATTGATGACACGCATTGTTGAAGATTAGTATTCAAAATTGCAAATTGTTCATCAATGTCGTCCATAGTGGGGCCTTTTCTCTTTGATCCTCGAGATGAGGATGTGCCCGCAAAGCCAGCAGATGGCATAGAAGGAGTGTTTGATGGTGTGTCTGAAGAAGTGTCACTAGATTGGAATTGAGGAGCAGGTGATCGTGGGACGTAGTCATCTGCCTCCTCAAAGTTCGGTTATTTGGGGATATAATTCATATCATTCTCCCCAAGATTGACACTGAAATTGGTCATGTCAGGAGGTGAATTGATGTAATGGGCTGTCCTGACCCGACTTCCCGTGGCTCTATCATTAGACCACAACTCCTCCATGAGGTCATAATGGCGAATGGGATTGAAACGCCATTTTGCCGCATATGGTTTGGCCTACATACATTTCACATATTAGTATATGATGCGAAATGTGAAGTTAAATGTAATTGTTACGTAAAAAAGTACTTATCATTGTACCTTAATCAGCTCACTCCAAACTTCGTCCTCGACTTCAAAAAGTTTGGTGGTCTGGTTCCATGCGAAACCACTCAATCCACCAAAAAAAATCATGGATTTCCCTCCACCTGTCCTTCAGGCTTTTCTGCCGGTTCTTCACATTATTTTTCTTAAGACCCGATAAACCAACCTCATTTAAAGCCATAACTATGTTAGTGTATCCTTGAGTGGTCCAGCTACCATCAATTCTACACCCTTTTCGTACCTCGTCAATCATTGCATTCAGCAAAATTAGGTCCATCTCCGTCGTCCACTTGGTGAACTCTCGATAAGAACCTGATGAATTTGAAGCCACATTTTTTCCACAATCCATCTAATTAACTTAAATAAAGTTAGGATGACAAACATTGAAAAATAGTAGAAAATATATTATTTCATGAATCAATTTTTTACATAATCTTGCCACATTTCGTTTGCTATAGCGTCCCTAATATCACACCCTATCCTGTAATCATGTTCACGAGCATGGGTGGTGCTTGGTTGGACATCTTGTTCTAACAATTCATTATCTACTTCTTCAAGCAGAGACTCATCATTGTCGATCCCGCGTAGAAAGTTATGCACAATACAACAAGCTAAAACAATTTTTGTCATAATATCCACATCAAAATGTGGCTCAGTCCCACTGACTATAATTGGAAAACGTTTTTTCAGCACCCCAAAGGTTCTCTCAGTTACGTTCCTAAGTGATGAATGTCGATGATTAAACAACTCTTTTGCATTTTGTGGCCCTCTTCGCGAATATTCTTTCAAATGGTATCTCACCCCGCGATAAGCTATTATTATATTTCGTTTTAACATAAAACCTGCATCACCAAGATAGTATTTTCTTACAAAGATTGTGGAAAGCTGGGTTAGTATATATTACTACAACCTTTTAATTCTTCTGCACATCCAATCCCCTATAACTAACCTTCTGGAATAACCAAAGGATCGCCTCGTACCAAAGCATCTTTCAATATCCTTGAATCGGAGGCAGTTCCTTCCCAACCGGCTAAGACATATGTGAACTTCATGTCAAAGTCACAAGCTGCAAATATGTTTTGGGTTGGTCAATCTTTTCTCCCTCGAAAACGAGGCGCATCAGCACGTGCAACCTTAGCATGTACATGACTTTCATCTATGGCCCCTAAACAATCCTAATGTAAACAAAAATTCATAACTTTAATTAAACACAAACTAAAAAACACATTACACATAATTTCAAGTAATGTTATTATCAACAAACCTTAAAGTAGGGGAAAAATCGACTGTTGTTAAGGATGTGTGGTTCTACAACCGTTCCATTTGGTTGAATTAAGAATTCCCCCTCCAACCTTAAAATTGCACTCAAAACATTATGAAAGTGACGAAAAACTGTTTCTCCAGACCGATGGAAAAAGAATGACACACTTCGATTATCCACATTATGCCCAATAATGTGCAAAAATTTCGCTACTTGTTCTTCCACGGTTGATCGATATGCATCTTTAACAAGTCCAGTTCCCCGTATTCGTTCACATAATTTAATGAAAGCTTCCGGTCTCATGCGAATAATGTGACGAGATTGTTCAGTGTGAACCAAGTACTCCATCAATTCTTGTCTGTGACGCTCGTTTTATGGTTGAGACTCACTGATACAGTTGTTTGTAGTAGGCACCGTGCGTAACAATTTCAATCCAAAAGCAATCATACAAAGAATCATGACTGATGCACCTTGATTATTTTTTTTTATTTATTCTTCGATTTGTGAAATTAAATTCATGTTCGCCACAACAAGATCGTCATAAATTGCAATTGTTTCCTCAAAGTGTACCATCTCTACCTCGTCATAATTTCTTTCCGAATTCATACCGAACGCGGTTACCGTATCAGTGTAAAAGTACACCAATACAATTACCCTAAAACGTACTTCTAATTAATTTTAATAAAAAGTACTATATCATTCAATAACATAATTTAATCAAACAACAAATAAATATAAACAAATCTTGAGTAAATTACTACAATATTTACTGTTTTTTTTTTAATTACTACAACATTTTTATAATGTTTTTAATTATAACATTAATAAATTTATGTTCAATCTAAAAAATAAAATCCTATAAAAATATTTATTAAATCTTGAATTCCATTTTGTATAAATTAAATTCATTAAATCTTTTTTATAAACAATTCATTTTTAAATAAATAATTAATTTCTACATTTATTATTAAATATCAATTCAAAATACCACTTCTAAAATATCAATTACTTTTTAAAAAACCTACAAATTGTAAAAATATTCATTTTAAAAACATTAATTTTTTTCTTATTAATTTTAAATAAATTTATTCTCTTATAAACAATATTTATCTAAACTTTTTCAGTTTTCTTTAATCACTACAACATTTTTTTATTTGATTTAATTATAACATTAATAAACTTTTACTGTCTTTTTTAATTACTACAACATTTTTATAATGTTTTAATTATAACATTAATAAATTATGTTCAATCTACAAAATTAAAATCCTACAAAAATATTTATTAAATCTTGAATTCCATTCTGTCTAAATTAAATTCATTAAATCTTTTTTATAAAAAATTCATTTTTAAATAAATAATTACTTTCTACATTTATTATTAAAATATCAATTCAAAATACCACTTCTAAAATATCAATTACTTTTTAAAAAACCTACAAATTACAAATTTCTATTTCCAATTGTAAAAATATTCCTTTTAAAAACATTAATTTTTTTCTTATTAATTTTAAATAAAGTTATTCTCTTATAAACAATATTTATCTAAACTTTTTCAGTTTTCTTTAATCACCACAACATTTTTTATTTGATTTAATTATAACATTAATAATTTATGTTTACTATAATCAAAAACCTAAACTTTACAAAAAAAAAATTCCATTCTGTAAATCATTCATTTCATACAAATAAATATTTTTCTTAAATCTTATAAAAATTATAACTATCTACAAAAATTAAAACAATAAATCAAATAAAGGAATTAATTTACTCCTTAACATAATTAACTAAACTAAAGTCTAAACAAATTATATTACAACCAACATTAATTTACTAACTCCTTAACATAATTAACTAAAATAAATTCTAAACAAATTATATTACAAAACCATAATCATCCAAACATAAATATAAAACAGAAATAAATAAAAAAATAAATTTACATAAAACATTTAAAAACCTGAATATAAACAAGAACATCACAATAGGATCACTGATAGGATGAAGAACACACCACCACGAGTGCCTGAAAATCACATAAAACAAATTAAGAAACAAATTTCAGAAAATTTAGAACATAATCGATTATCCCTTCAGTTATATACATAGGATAATCGATTATCCATGGATAATTGATTATGTTAGTAGGCAAAAAACAAGCATAATCGATTATGACAATGCATAATCGATTATCTCCCTTTTTTCACACTTCACATAATCGATTATGGGTTGAAATTTTTACAGATAATCGATTACTAGCTTTACTTAATCGATTATCTTCACCATAATCGATTATGTTACCAGTTCTAATTCAACCATAATCGATTATGCACCCTTTAGAGACATGGTCTCACCTAAGAGGAACCCACAGATGAACCACAGAGATGAACCCAGGACGTGAGATGAACAAGCTATACGTAACTCAAGCCCCTACCACAAACTATGATGGCTTACGAATCTCTCCAACCACACTACACTACACACTCTAATGGCTTCGCTTTCTTTGCTTTTCTGTGAATGGAGGAAGCACCTTCATGCTTCGTTTTATATAGCCAGCTTCATTCCACACCCACCTACCTCACCCACTGCATTCACTCACCTTTCACACTCTTTCACACAGTCAAACGATTCCTGAGCCAAGTCAGGAATCTGATGCTTTCATGTGGCATGCATGCAGGGGCACTGTTCAGCACAAAAGCAAGGGCACCTAAGTAACTTACTATGAATGATGTGGCACTCGCTCTCCTCAGCTCAACTTTCTCTTCATCTTTGGGGAGAACCGAAATTCACTCCTCTTTCTCTTTCCTTCCACCCTCACCCGCAACAATACATGGATCCAAATGGGGTGGTGTTGTGACTTCCGTCGTCGACAACAGTACCACCCCTGGAAGCAAACAACCCCTTAAAGTTAATTTCATATTTAATCAAAGTCGTCAGGATGTCATACGACTTTTGTTTAACGAAATTGGCAAAGTCGTAAGGATGAAATACGATTTTCACGTGGAGTCTTTTCTAACCTAAAGTCGTATCCATAGAATACAACTTCCACTCTAAAGTCATAGATACGATGTATCCGTTTTCGTAGAATTTTTTTTTTACCTAAAATCATAATTTGCAAAAAGAATTACACTACATTCGTGAAAAAACCATTAACTTACTTAATTTCAAAGCATATTGCATCATCGTGTTTTTGGTAGGCATCGTAATAATATGTTTTACCACCCTACATAAAATAAATATCGATTTAATATATAATTCATTTTTATTGGGAAATGGTTTCACTGATTCTCTTTAGTTAATTTTTTTATTTACAAGATTAATTCTATCTCAAATTTCTTGGAGAGATAGTGATTTCTGCTCACCAACCAATCTGTGTTTTAAATTCAATGTCTATAAAATGAATTAGTTGAAAAAAGTCATTATTTGGTGTGAGCCGATTCATTCTGACTAGGTGATGATGACATGCTGCATATTATAACCAATCATTAATTAGATATGATGAATTATAATTTATATCGGTTACATTGCATACTTAGATTTATACAATAGTTTGAATGCTATGGGTGGATATTGGTTCATATGCTTCAATAGATATTGATGGTGATAGTTCTCAAGAAATTTGATGGATCATATGCATGAATTCGTATTCACTCCTAATATATGAAGTTATATATATAATACTAATATTGTTGTTTGTATGGAATTCTTAATTCTCACTGTGATACAATTATAACAGTATTAAAGTCTATAAATATGGGATGATTTAAGCTTCAGTTACATTTCAGTTAAGCAAATACTAGAGCAGAGGTGGATAGTTTTCAAATTTGGGTGAAATGAATTAGATGGACTCATAATGATGTTAAATCATCATATCACTCTCTGTTTACACACATCAGTATACCCACATGGATTTTTGTAACTATAATTTTGAAGTCACCTGCATGATATGGCTTAGCTTCAAACCTGACATAAATCAAAATATTGAAAAAGGACTTATTTGATAAAGGAAAGAACCAGATGGTTAGAGTTTGATATTATATGACCAACTTCGTTGATGTACTGGTTAAAAGTTCTATGGAATCTGTAATCGATTCTCTTCTGGAATAAAATCTTAATAAGATTATTAGAGGAAGATTTAAAAAAAGGCAAAGTGAGGGCTAAGCAAAAGTATGCCAAAGTAGATTCATCAAAGAGGCATCAAAAGTGCAGTTGGAGCATCATATAACAGGAGCTAGCAGATCAAGAAGAACAGATACATCAACCCTACAATTGTTTGAGATGATGAGACTCACTTTAACTAGCTATAAGTGATAAGAACAAAATGTGAGAGCATGATATTTGTGGACCATCTAACAATGATGTTGCTGATCAGCCTTCTAAGATATTTGTGGACCTTCAAAGATTCATCTTCCTTCGCCTTCAAATCTCATATTTCCTCTTCTCTCGCTCACTTGTTCTCTTTTTCTCCTCCAGAGAATTTAGAGAGTGTGAGTTTAGCAAGTAAAAGGAGGTGTTACTACCACTTTGGAAGCATATTATTCCCAGCCTCCATAAATTCATTTTCATTTACCCTTAAACCTCACTCTCTTTTCTCTCACTCGTGTAAATATGATAAAGGAGGTGTTGATCATGCCCTTCGTTTTCCTTTATCATTAGAAAAAGTATAAATATGATGCGATTAAAGTAGACTGAAAACATCCATTCCAATAATCTGAAACTCAGAAAGTAAAGTAGTGTCTCATTTCACAATGTTTAAAAAGTTGAAATTTTTACGATTCCATATTCTAGCACAGAAAGAGGTAGCTGAGTAGCGACAAGAATAGTGGTGATAGAGGCAAGAATACTGACCCTCAAAGCATTTATTTCTTTTCAATTCCACGTTGTGAAAAAGATGCCTCATAGAGTTGCGACAAGAACAGCTGCTACAATCAAATCAAACAATCTATGTCTATCTTAACGTGTCCCCACATTTTGAGGTCTAAACCAAAACGATTAGTCATGATACAACGAGGAAAAGGAGGATAAAACGAGTGGCAGACCCATACCACTCATTCTCGACACGTTCTCCAAACAGATATCTTATCTCCACACCTCAACAACAAATCACGAATCATCTTATTCAATTGGAAAAGGAACCACAGCTCCACTCCAATACTTGATTCATATGGTTACGCCTAACACAGTAGACAAAATGCTTCAGATAATAAACAAACCATAGCTGAGAAGTATTCGGCAAACGGCAATCCAAGGTGATCAAACTAGGAAACGGCAATAGAAGGTGGGAGCAGGAACATAGCTTAGAAACTAACTGTAGAAGCTAACTACACAAATAACATACCTTATCACAGAATCCAGGAAAATAAAAACAAATTACTTGCCTCATTTACATGCTTCTAACATACATCGCTGCATCTAGTGCTTCCGATTATCTCTCAAGTTATTCCGGAATGCACAGCAACCAACAGAGTACACAATAATGAGGAAGACGAGGAATATGACATTCACAATTGTCACCTTCTTCCAGTCAGTCTTAAGGTTCTGTAGGAACCCAGCCTTGCATGTTTGGCAATTGAAGCACAGAACATTTGGATCATTCTCCCAAGCATTACAGTCAGAGTTGGTATAATTTGCACCTTCAGGCTTATTCCAGACAGATGGACCCTGGTACTCAAAGTTGCAGCTGTCTGATGGCTTGCAACACCCGGACTGAAGCACAAAACAACAAGTGCAAAACCATGAGACCTAAAATTTCTAAGTCATGCCAAGAACATATACTGCGCTGAGCAACTCAGATTCAAAAGCAAACGTGTAAAGGTCGTCAATCAACTACAGTTTTGCATGTTGTGGTAATTAAAGGTTAAATTAACAAAATACAGTATGAAACATTTATTCTAATACTAGTCTCCAAGAAGGGTAGTCATCATGTTCAGTATAGGTCAGTTCCTACTTTTCATTATGAGTCCTGCTAAGAAGAACCGTTCAGAATCACTTGACCAATTCATTCAATATTGGCTCAAAAACCACGAAGATGATGACTTCATACTCCATAGTGCAAAAGTAAAGGCCAAATGTGAACATAGGAGCTTGTTACTTTCTCAGTTTTTAATTCAATAGAAGGCAAAACAAACGAAAGTAACAGTTCAATTTATCATACACAACAAAGAAAAACAAATGGTTTATTTACACCTTATTTTTTGGTGCAGAACGAGAAAGAAGGTATAAGTAGAAACAAAAAGTGAAATTTCTGATGGAAAAGAAACTGAAAGAGAAAGATCAGATGAAAAAGGTAGAGGTACCCCAAACATCGTTCAGAAAGTTTAAAAGCTTTTATGAAAACTAGATAAATCATAAATGGGAAAAAAAGCGTTGTCTAAATGCTGCAAGGAACAAAAGATTACTGATTGCAACACAAGTGCAGCTCAAGAGAAATGAAAAGCAACTTACTTTTTACTCTAACAGCACAAGCATCCATGCCACCATTAAAAATTTGGTGAAAGAACACTAAAGAAAAACCTACTTAGGATATAAAATCACACAAACACCTCTCGTGCTCACAAGCTAGAGCAGATCGAAGAAACAGTTTCTCCAGAAGTGGAAATGAAAACCACACGGTGGTGGGTCAGAGGGAAAAGGCACAGACAGTACTAGACAAGTAGAGAACCACGGCTCAAGAGGCTTTATAGCAGATTAAAGGAGTTGAATTTGCATTGAAGACGTGGAAACAGAGAAATTCGAAAAGAAAGGAAATGCGGAAGAGAATACCTGAAGCGCGGACAAGTTCTGAGCGTAGAACTGTTGAGCAGTGTCGTTGGCGAATTGGGTTTGAAATTTGGAGCAGAGTTTGGAAGATTGGAGACAGCTCTGAATTCGGTTCCAGGTGTGAGTGTTGTTGACTCTGTTCTGAAACCAATTGGAGTAGTCACCGAGCCTGTACTCCTTGTAGCCTCGGTTGGAAAGGACTTGACCAGCACCCTTGTTGGTGACAACGAAGGCGAAGACGGTGAAGGAGAGAAGAAGGAGTATGAGGAGGAACATGACGAAGAGGTAGAGCCAGAGGAGACATGAGACACGACAACATGCGCCGACCAGACCTGCCAGAGACACGAGCAAAAGGAAAACACCCAAAACGATGAAGACTCTCTCCAGCCACCATTCGCACTCCGTGTTGGCTTGCTTACTCAACCACACGCCCGTCACCAGAATGGGAATCGACAGAAGGAATGCGAGCAAATTCAGCACCCCAATCAGATTGTTGCTCACCCGAAACATCTTCTTTCACAACAACAATACTTTTACTCTCTACACTGCCTTCAACAATCAATCTTCTCAACCCACCCTGCCAATTTTAGACCTTATTCTACTGAAATATTCCTTATGTCACTTTATTTTCTTTTATTCTTTTTCTTCCCCTTCCATTGGCATATTCAATTGTGCGCACTTTCAAAACGTGCTTAAGTTTTCAGAATCAGGTTTTTAACATGTTTCATTGGTGATGTTCTAGCTAAATTCTCTAGGGAAATTATTGTATTTTAGCCAAAGCTATCATACTCCTCTTTATAATGGTTGGATTGAGTCGGTTGGTTATATGGCCAACTCATTTGTTAAATGGAAAAAAAATCTCGTTTTTTACATATTACTATTTTGGTTAAATGAGGTCTTTTTTTTCCTCATTCTCTTATTGTGATTTTTTTTTTATAATTATCTTATTCGTCTTTAGGGATAATAGTTAATTTAGTATAATGATTTTTAAAAAAATTAATTTGATCGTATGTTTCTTAAAATGTATTTAAAATTATCCGTTAAATCCCCTCTTACGCGTCAAGAATGCGTATGTCGTATGTGGACAGAAAGAAGGGAAATTTGGTTTATTATGAGGTATGACGTGTCAACCGAGGTGGATGGTTCCATTAATTTAATGAAAATTGAAATTAGTTTAGTGAAAATTGAAATAGAGGTTAGGGTTTTTTTATTTTGAATTAGGGGTTACGAATTTAGGGTTTCCGAAGAAACTGAGTTAGAAAAAATGAAAGGGAAGGGCAGAGAATTTATAGATTCAGCATTCTCATCGGTGCTCCCAAACGCACTTCAGCAGCGTCTCCAGTTCATTCTGCAGACCCGTCCGGAGTAGTGGGTGTATGCCATATTCAGGCAAGCCACCAAAGAAAGCGACTCTCGTCTCACACTAGAATACAGCGACGACTTCTTTATAGGCTCAAAAGGCACAGAGGGAACGAAAGTCAGAATGTCGAAGGAGCAAACGAGGAACCACGTTAACGATATCGAATGGTTCTACAGGGTGTCGCAAACTCGGTCCTATGCCGCCGGGGACGGTGTGGTTGGGTGTGCCTTCGGGTCGGGGGTGGATGTTTGGTTGAGTGGAGTGAACGAGTTTGAAGTGAACGAGTGTGACGAGAGAGTGGGGGAAGCACGAAGGCACGAAATCCAGACTTTAGTGTGCGTGTCGGTGGCACGTGAGATCCTTAAGCTGGGTTCGCATGAGGTGCTGAAGCTGGATTATAGGGTTCTGCAAATGGTGAAATCGATGTTTGAGGAACGAGAGAGTGAGAGTGAGAATCCGGTGCGCAAGCGATGGATGGTGGTTCCCGAGAAGGTGAAAGAGAAAGAGAGGAGAAGATAGCTGGAGGGATCATCGACGAACTCCTCAGGCCTAAATTCGTAACCCCCAATTCAAAATATAAAAAAACTCTAACCCCTATTTCAATTTTCACTAAACTAATGTAACCATTACTAAACTAATATAGTCATTCACCTCACTTCACACGTCACTCCTCACACCTAAACCAAATTTTCCTTATCTCTACACATAAGCAGTTTTTGACGCTGTAAGAGGGGATTTGGGAATTTAATATAAACGATCATTTTAAATACATTTTAATAAATATAGAAATCAAATTGATTTTTTTAAAAATTATTATACTAAATTGATTATTGCCCCTAAGTGTAGGGACGAATAAGGTAATTATACCTTTCTTTTTTATGATATTGTTGTCGTATTATTAAGTTTAATAAAATTATTTTTTCAGGAGTTAGATTCTCCACCTTCATCTCAAACTTTAACTTGGTTGGAGTTAAGATGTGTTGTGAGAAAACTTAATAAAACTTGGTTTACGTAGTGGTCCCTTAAAAAAATCCAAAAACATCTTAACGAAATTCATAAATATTTTACTGCATTTTAACATTTTTTGTTGTTGTTTTATGTTGGAGTTCATGTTAAATTTTCATGGCTTTTATAATGAGTTATGAACATAAAATGAAAACTTTATTTGTTAAATGGTGGATTGTTCCATGACTGAATAGGGCAATCATATATGAATTGATGATGATGTTGGAGGTTATATGCTCGATTTCCATTGTTGATGTTGTACTTAAACAATAAGTTTAGATGTTAAGGTTAGGGATGAAGGAGGTTGTTGACTAATATGATAATTGTATATCAGTAAGGGATTGGAGGTTTATGAGTCAACTATAATAGGGTACCTGAGAAATGTTCATTGGTGAACCTTTAGGTTAGATAAGGTATGAAGTTGTAAAACTTTTTAGGCAAGAGAATCATGTAATTGTTATGATTATTTGGGAGTATCTTGTTATGTGTATAGTGAGATATTAAATTCTAATGTCACCTAAAAATGAAAAATAATTATACGTTCATGCAAGACCTTAAGACTCAGATAATTTAAGACATTAAGGTACCAATGATATTATTGAAGAAAGATAAGAACAACTATTGAAAAGAGTTCTCACACACTGCAACTAATAATCAATATTTATTGTGTTGTGCATGTTTCTTCTCGTGGTTTTGTTTGGAGGTCAAAGAATCACTCCATATATCCTTTATTACTACATGGATGGATTAAAGACTAACGCACAAACTATTGTTCCATCTTGATATTCTTCCTATATAAGGACAATGAATGAGTGATCCCCTAACGAATGAGGAAACATTTATTGGGCGTGTTTGTTCTTTTTATGCCAAATATGTAATACTTCCATGATGGATACACATAGATAATGTTACATGTCATTAAAGTGTAGAAGGCACCTCGTAGACTTGTGCATTCACCAGAGGTGTTTGCGGTGCGATTTGGTTTTGTTTTTTTGTTAAAAATACATTCAAATCAAATATAAAAAATACATGCGATTCAGTTTGGTTCGAATTGAAAGAAAAAAAATCTAAAACAAACTAAACCAATTAATGTGATTTACTTGCTCTTTTCATAATTAAATATATAATAGTAAAAACATATTATTCAAAACCTGAAACATATATTAGATAATAAATTAATAAAATCATAATATTCGATAGTTAATATCATTAAAAGTTAAAATCTTATATTTTTATAGTCTAACACTAATAAATACGAAACAAAATAGAAACAATTTAAGGAACGTAAAAATACGACAACAGGTCAATATGACAAACTTGACCAAGAAATTAAAGGGGACATAAAAACAAATTATATCAATTGTTCATATAGTTGCAACCTATAGAAAATAAAATATCATCACTTAAACTTGAATTGCAACATTTCTTTCATGTTTTTAGAAAAGAAACCTATTTCGTTAATAAATTTTCTTACCTATAAAAAAGATTAATTTCAAGTGCAATAACTAGTCAAACTCAACATCACATTTTTATTCAGGTAGTGGTGGGATTGGACCAAGTTCTAAAAGTGTATAACAAATAATAACCAATATGAGTAATAGTGATAATCATTGTAATCAATTTTTAATTAGTGAAAATCTTTGCAGTTGGCAAAGGAGAATTGAACATTACCTAAGTTAACGGTGAACCACCAAAATGTTCCTTATTGCTTTCTATTTCTTGAGTTTTCAACTATTTGTTGTCTTATTACAAATATTTACGAAAACATTTATGAACTTGTTTACAAAATCATTATACAACCCCTCCAATGTTTAATAAGCCTCTTCGATTTTTTTTTTCAAATCAGTTTTAAACTCTATTCAAACTCTTCCATTCTAAAGCTAATAATTTATTTCAATATGAAGGACAACTTCATATATACATATTCTTTTTGTAACACTTACAACACCGTATTGGGCATATTAACTCAAATAGTTGGTTCACCATGTTAGAATCACCTTTGGGATTCACAAGTGAACTTTCGTGACTTTTAAAATTTTTTGTAATTCAAAGTGTGTCTTGTGATATAAACATAAAATTTGTACACTTCTTTGAATTCTCATAATGTATTCTCATATTTTACTTTGTTATTTTTTGGATGACGTATATTTTTTTAGCTTACATTTAAACTTCATCTATTTCTTGAGAACTTGCGTTCACTTTTTAAGTAAGTTTTGTTTTTCATATAGACTTTGATGCATCTTGTACTATTTTAATATACTTCTCTTCAAACTTTAAGTTTTGTAAATTATTTTACTTAGTGTTACATTAGGTAATTTTATCAAGACTGAAATATTTGTAACGAATTTTGTATGTAAATATATATATATATATATAATCATATAAATCTTATTTATGACTTTACACTTTAATGGTAGGATAGTGTTATGAGATTCTTTTAATATAACGGGGATCGTGTATTTATAGAGATTTTAACTTTAAAAGTGGGTTTTCAACTTTCTTATATGGATGAAACTAAAAAACCTCATTTGTAAATTTGGAGTTATGAATGACTTTTATCCATTGGGAGTGAGAAGCTATATTCATTTACATTAATATAGGGAAATATACCGTGTTTTAGGGTAGTAAAAGAAAGTATCCACTTGAATACTTTAAATCTTTCAAAATTAGTAAAAAATCAGGATAAAATCTATCAAAATATCCAATTGAATAATGGGTCTTTGCAAATCACAATTGTAGACTTTTTTTTTATCCTTGTATATTTTCTTAAAGAGAAATCTAAATACTTTATTCTATTTAAAATTATTAATAAGTGAAGCAATGTTGGTGCAAGTAAAATTTGTGAAATTTATTTAAAGTTATTGATTTCAAAAATTATAATTTCATTGATGGAGTTAAATTGGTGAAGATCAGATCTTGATATTGTGAATTTTAGATATGATTTTTTTTCCTTATGTGGATTTATACTACTTTTAATTTTAGATCCGATGAAAATAAAAAATAAAAAATTTGAGCTTATATATGTTATATTTTGAAAAAATGTTTTTAAAAAAAATAAAAGCGGTTGCGGACACTAATTTTGGGGAAATAGAGGGAGTAAGTAGCGTAGCCGCTGCAATTGTTGTTTGGTGTAAGGGTTTTATTTGTTTCCCGCACTGTTTCTCTTTCTCTTCTCTCTGGCGCTGCGCAGAAGAGAGAGAGAAGAAACAACAATCCATCAATCAACACTCTCTAGTCTGTGGCACTCAGTAGTGATATGCAGCAGGCTGATTCAACGGTTCTAAGCTTGAGGCCTGGCGGCGGTCGTGGCGGCGGAAGCAGGCTTTTTGCTCTCTCCTCCTCCTCTTTCACTTCCTCCGCCGATCTCCCTCTCACGCGCCCCCATGCGTCTTTCTCCCTCAAGGTCAGATCTTTCGCTTCTCTCCACTCACTTCTCCGATTTCTCAACCACCTTTTCTTTGGATCTCGTTACACTTACCCAACTGCTGTTGCTTTTGTTATTACTATTGTTATCATTTTATATTTGATGAATATGGTTGTAGAATTTAAGTTTAGGGTATTAAAGTTGGAATGTCCTGATTCTTGGTGGGAGCACTCAGCTATGGGTTCTTGCTGTAAATATGGACACAAAGCAACGTGTGGGCTTTAGGTGGGCTTTCTTGAGTTTTAGATTGCCCACAAAGGACCCACACACATTCCTACAAGTTTGTCTTTGGAACTAGGGTTTGGTTCTACGGTTGTTAGTGAATATCAATACCAATGGGGTTCCCTCTCACAGGAAATGCCATTGCAGTAAAACAGTTTGCAAGAGCTGCCTCTGCCTATGCGATTTTCCTTAAAAAACGACTGTGTTGGCCTAATGTTGCTAGGCATGTTGGTTCATTGCCTTTGCATTAAGGAAGTTTTTATGTTTTTTTGAATGTTTCACACGTATCTTATGCAAGAGAGAGGCTTTTTCCCACACAACGTAGTAAATGAGTCTGTTGTGTTATCAGCGTATTTGTTTCTAAGGAATTGAAAAGGGGGACGGTTTTGTCTTAGCAAATGTTAGGAGAAATGTTGGTTCATCATTGAGTTTCGTGTATGCTGGTTAATTTATAACCATTTTTATCACCAGAGTTTTGTAAGGGACTTGAATGGAAAATAAATGTGATTATGTGATGTTTATCGTTGCATACTATCATATATGAGGTGTTTATTGGTTGTAAGGTCGTGGTTTTAGTGTGGGCTTTGCATAGAGATCTGTATCTTGATTGTTTATTGTTTTTGATTTATAGACCGGAGATTCACGTTTTGAGGTTCGTGAACGTGTGCAATATACCAGAGATAAGCTTTTACAGCTTCAAGAGGTAATTGTTTGTTCTTGAAATTTAGCTTTATTTTTATTTCTATAAATCTGTTTCTGAATAAGCAGAATTTTTTATTTTCTTTTAACAGTTCTTTGATCTACTGTCCTTTTTTTTGTTATTTAAGCTTTATACTGATCACACCTATCTTCTGCTAAAATCTAGTGTAGGATCAGCATTCGGTCATGGCTAATTGATTTTTATTATTTTATTATAGGATCAGCGGTCTATCTTTTTTTTTTTTGGTGGGGGGGGGGGATTGTGTTTTGGTGCATTAAAAGGCTATATTACCTAAGTCTCGAAATTTTTCTTTTCGTGGTATTTCTCCCCCTTTGCACTCCATACTAGAGAAATCTGCTTCTGAATATTATGGTTCAGTATTCTTTTGTGACTCGTGTAAGCATCTAAACTAATACTGATGTTTTAACTGTTATCTAATTTGTTGAAAATTTTCTTTTGTAGGTTATTGTTGACGTCCCTGATGATACTCTGAAAATTAAGCAAGATATAGAAGCTGAACTTTTTGGTGAAAATCAAAGTTGGGGAGGACGTGCTGACAGCAATGTAACTATCTACTCTGCCTTCTTTATAGTTTTGTTAAGAACCATAAATCATCTTCCATCCCATTTGTAAATTGATTAATAAAGTTGATTTATTTTTTGGTGGAAAACGTACTTGTACTACTGATCTGATACATTTGTTCTTTTGACTGTAGCAATTAATTATTATCTGTTTTATAAATCTATCTGTATTCATTTTTACAATTTATGTTATGTAATATTGTGCAGCCTCCTCATCAACTACAAAATCGGTATCCCGAGACAGATAATCGTGATTGGCGTGGTCGTTCTGGACAACTTCCTGCTAGCCCAGATGAGAGGTCTTGGGAAAACCTCAGAGATAACAGTAGTCAGTTTGCAAGGACACAAATGTCTTCTACCCAAGGGGTAAGCATTGGAAGAAATAAATCAGTTTACAAGAAAATGTTATACAACTGTCTTACTATTTGTTTTGCTCACAGCAAAAGAAATAAATGAGATGAGATTTTTCCAAAGGAGTGATTGCTATACATACACTTATTGTTGCTTTATATATATATTTTTATTATCATAATTTTTTTTTGCTACGTATTCCCTGATGAACCTGTGACCAATATTTGCATGATTTTTTTTTTCTAGTTTTTATCTATGTTACTCTTGGACATGTGATGCGGTCATCACCACATAAATAGCTAACTTACATACATGATAAGTTGTTGGCTTAGTAAATAAATTTTTCTTGCTTTTCTTGTCTTTTCTTAATTTGTTCGTTACAATGTAGCTTCATTTGCTTTTATCCATGTATCAATGGCCACTGCAATTTTGTAGTTGTAGTGTGTTTTTTTAGTTGGCTGCAGATGATGCAAACCAGTTGAAGAAGCATGTGTTAGCATGGATCTAAATGAATGTTAGTTGGGTTGTTTCAATGGAGATCCCAACACCACTTATAAAAATTACAATTATTAGAAGATATTGTGCTGAGCTACTATTAAAAAACGGGAGTTATTTTTATTTAGTAATAAATGTTTTTGTATGTTCTTTTGAAGTCTACCCGTTCCCCTTAGACTAGTAATTCATGATGAGTGAGTTATGCTGCTGGCCTTATCAGAATTACTTGGTTAATAGATTAAGAGTATTTGTCATATGCTATTACAAGAATTTTTGCTTAATATCATTGTTATTTGACTGTTTACCTATTATTAGATTGACGTGATGAATTTGTATTATTTTTAATCTGCTGTCTATTTATTCAGGGAGGACCTACTCCTACACTAACCAAGGCTGAGGTTCCTTGGTCAGCCAGAAGGGGAAGTCTATCTGAAAAGGATCGTGTCTTAAAGACTGTGAAAGGGTAAATTTTTGGAGTTGTGAATTGCCGTTAGGTGTGAGTCCCATTAGCCATCGGGAAAGGATTCTGGGTTGCCATGTGTGCTTGAATCTTAGCTTCTGTAGTACATGTATCGTGTAGTAATTGCCCTTGATGCTGCTAGGTTGTAAAATGGCTTCAGCCATGCACAATTGGAGGGTGTTGACTATTAAATATGAAAGTAAAAAATAAAAAAATAAGTCAGTTTTGTTTACAAAAGATTCTACCTTTCCTGTATAAATTAATGAGCCACTTCTGAAGCTGTTTTTAAGCCTTTTTCACATTATACTCTATTAATGGTCTTTGGACCTGTGTTGCTTCTGCTATTTATATACAATAATAGGATAGCTCCTTCTATTTATACATATTTTCAATTGGATGGTTCTGGCTACTTATACGTTGTCTTATTTTATGCAGAATACTGAATAAGTTAACTCCTGAGAAATTTGATGTCCTGAAGGGTCAGTTAATTGATTCTGGCATTACCTCTGCTGACATCTTGAAGGTCGTCACTTTTAAATTGCCGCTGTTAATCTATATCTGTTCACATTCTTGTTCTAAATTTACTCGCTTTGCTTTGTGAGTGCAGGATGTCATTTCACTTATATTTGACAAGGCTGTTCTAGAACCAACATTTTGCCCAATGTATGCTCTTCTGTGTTCTGATCTGAATGAAAAACTGCCTCCATTCCCATCTGGGGAACCCGATGGGAAGGAAATCACCTTTAAGAGAGTATTATTGAATAATTGCCAGGAGGCATTTGAAGGTGTGGAACTAAAAAGGATGGCTGTCCCTGAGCAGGAGACGGAGCGTATGGACAAGGAAAGACTGCTCAAGCTTCGGACTCTTGGAAATATTCGTTTAATTGGTGAGCTATTGAAGCAGAAGATGGTTCCTGAAAAGATTGTCCATCACATTGTTCAGGTTTGAAGAACTTGAGATGTCTACTGTCACTAACTAATGTTAGTGTTGGTTCATAAATATCCACTTACTTGTATGCTTTTTACTTTGAGCAGGAGCTTTTAGGAACCCCAGACAGCAAGTCTTGTCCTGTTGAGGAAAATGTGGAAGCCATATGTCAGTTTTTCAATACTATTGGCAAGCAACTTGATGAAAGTCCTAAATCGCGGCGTATAAATGATATGTACTTTAGTCAATTGAAAGAATTGAGCTCAAATCTACAACTTGTACCCCGGCTTAGGTTCATGATTCGAGATGTTCTAGACTTACGTGCTAGTAATTGGGTTCCTAGACGGGAAGAGGTAATTTTTTGTGATTTTTTATATTCTGACTCAATATCTTTGTGTTTAGTGCCTTGTTATTAAGTTTTAGTGCCGACTTGTGTAGATCAAAGCCAAAACCATTACTGAAATTCATTCAGAGGCAGAAAAGAATCTTGGTTTGCGACCAGGTGCCACTGCAAGTATGAGAAATGCCCGTGGTGGTGTTCATGGAAATTTCAGCCCCGGGGGTTTCCCTATTTCCCGACCTGGTACAGGGGGTCTGATGCCTGGAATGCCAGGGAGCAGAAAGATGCCTGGGATGCCTGGATTTGATAATAGCAACTGGGAGATGCCTAAGTCTAGATCTATGCCAAGAGGAGACTTCTCAGGTGTTCAAGCTGCTGGACCCAACAGCCCTTTACTTTCCAAGCCCACAATCCTTAATTCAAAATTGCTACCTCAAGGGAGTAGTGGTATTGTAAGTGGAAGAAATAGTGCCCTAGTACATGGAGCTGCTACATTTTCTGCTCGACCGGCAAACTTTGGTGTAGGTCCTGAGACAGTATCTCAGCTCTCTTCACTTGATAAAACAGTTGCTCCTGTTCCTGTATCCTCTGGGAAGTCACAAGCACCATCTGGTGGATTGAATACTGATGATCTTCGACGCAAAACTATCTCTCTTCTACAAGAATATTTCAGTGTTCGGCTTTTGGATGAGGCATTACAGTGTGTGGAGGAATTGAAATCTCCTTCTTTTTACCCTGAGGTTGTTAAGGAAGCCATTTGCCTTGCACTTGATAAAAGTCCACCATGTGTTGAACCTGTAGCCAATCTCATGGAGTATCTATACATTAAGAAGATTCTTACTGCTATAGATATCGAGGCCGGCTGTTTGTTATTCGGTTCTCTGCTGGATGATATTGGCATAGATTTACCTAAATCACCTAGTAATTTTGGTATGATAATTGGGAAACTAATTTTGGCTGGGGGATTAGATTTTAAGGTGGCGAGAGAGATTCTCAAGAAGGTGGAAGATGACATGTTCCAGAGAGAAATATTTGACAGTGCGGTAGGGGCCATTAAATCTTCTGCATCCGGACAAGCAGTGTTGGATTTACAAACATCTGATATTAAGGCCTGCCAGAGTCTGCTCAAGTGAGTCAATATGATTCTGTAACTGGACGAACCTGTCTTCCTTTGCTACTTTAAATTACCCCTACATCCTCACTTTTTGAGTAAAAGATTTTTGTATTAAAGTATGTTATAAAGTGGAGATTTGCCAGGTATTTTTCTTAAGCTGTAAAATTTTATTTTTGATTGAGATTTTTTATGTTTATTGAGGAAAAAGTCCCTACCATAAAGCTACGGATATTATTTTCCGGTTAGCTAATCAGGTGCGAAGTTTCTCTGGAAAAGTGTCCCATTAGGGGTCAAATTTTATTTTATTGTATTTCAGTAGTTTCGATTTACTTAATTTCGTTGACATAGTGATTGTTCAATTTGTCAGTGCATAAATAATCTATATTTGAATATTTATGTTGCTAGATAGTTCAGCTTGATCTTGCTCATTCTGCTGCTTGATTATCCTTGTCTGGAATGATGAGTGGCCTGACAAAAATTATAATTACAGTTAATCATACATTGTACTCACTGTACCTGTTAGGCAAAATCACCTCAATATTATTGGTTTACTTGTGATCTCAATTCTTAATCATTTGATTTTTCTTTTTGTAATTTTACAGGAACTATGTACCTTTGGTTCACATTAATGTAATTTAAAATTAAGATGTGAAAAGTTGTTAATTTCTTAATTTAAGCGGAAGACCATATATAAGTACGGACAAATATAGCCATTGGGGAGTTACAAATTTCAAAATATATGATTTTGTGTTGTTTTTCTAAGTCAGTTTTAACTGAAGTATAAAGTACACTAGAACTGAAATGTTTCATATTGTGTCGTTAATAAAGTTTTGCAGACATGCTGTGTTTTTGTTTTGTTAATTAGGAGTTAATTTATCTCAGTACATATGTAGGTAGGAGTGTATGGCAACTAGCTAAGTAGTGAGTTGATTGATATTTCTGTAGTTATGCAAAGAGATTCTTTTCTTGGTTTATTTTGTGTTATTTTCTTTTTGTATGTTTTGTCATGTGATATTTGTGTTCTTCATAGTGTGATAGTCAATATTCTTTCTCGTTTAAAAAGATTATCAAAGTTGAGAAGTTTACAATAATTATAATTGAAGATAATAGATAAATGATCTTTATATTTGTTTTTATTAATCTCCCAGTTGTTCTTTCCGTAAATGTTTTATACTATAATTACAATAACTATTATTTACTATCTCTTATATTATAACAAGTTTTTATACTATCATTCTAATTACAAGTATTCTTTATATAACTTCTAACCGTTGTTAACTTTTTCTGAGTTTAAAAATCCAAATATTCGTTTTCACCGAATCATTTTGACTTTAACAAATAATAAAGTTTGATAGATACAATACCAGCTTTCAAAGAGTAGATGCACAATGAAGTTTAGAGCTTTTAAGGATCAAAATGGAAATCTAATTATCATATCTAACTTGAGTATATTGTTATATATCTATGTATACAATTTATTTATTTTTAGTATGAATAAGTTATTCAACTAATGAGTAAAGTTTTAACATAACACCCTTTAATAATCAACTTCGGTTTTATTTTATATAGATGACTAAGTAATAATTTATTATTGGAATCAAATCCATGAGTTTGTTAGTTATTGTTGTGATAGTTCATCTTGTATGCTGCATAAACGACGGATAAAATAAAAATTGTTGTTGAAAGTTTTTCAATATAAAAAAATTACAGACTATGAAGGTTGTGATTACAATTGTTATCTTATTCTTTCTATTTTTGACGACAATTGTCAATCATTACTTAAAATATCTTATTTTCAAAGAAAACTTTAATAATAATCATTAAAGAGTACTAAAGAAAAAGTTGTTAATTACAAATTAAAGTTGACTGTGACTGTGATTAGATGCATAATCAGTTAGACTCTTATCCACAAAAAGTTACACTAAAGACAATAAAAATGTTAAATTTTAAATAGTCAGAAAAGTGAAACTTTACCTGGGTTTCTTCCTTAAACCTTACTGGAATGTATAATTTTACATGAGTTTCTTCCCTAAACCTTTTTTCCCATCTCCTTGTATCCCTTATTTTAAGGTGTTACTCTCCTCTACACTGTTTTGTTTCAGCTCTGAAAGCAACGCTATATGCTTTGTCTCGGTTGACCGTGTGTTTACTGATCTTTGTGCTTATTTGTCATGTTTCTCGTCGATATGATAGATTTCTTCAATGGTGTCCTTAGTCCAATGGTGAACGTCAATTTTTCTTATATGGGTCGAGAAGATTTCCTCTCTAGTCCTGGATTTATCATACACTCCTTTCAGGATGTTCTCGTCGTCCTTTTCTTGATTATCTTCCAGGATAGGATGTACCTGTAAAATGTTCTCCAATGCTCAAGTAAGCTTTAATAGTTAAGAGTGATAAATGTTATTAAAAAGTAGCATTTACCTATCTCATGTCAACCTATTTATAAGGTCGTATTGGATCTCCACAAAGATAGGTCTGGATTAGTACGAAATGATTGATTAACCTTGTATCAACTTAGTGGTACAAATGATTTAACGTGTTCTGATTAAGGGGATTAATGTAATTCTTAATTAATCGTTATGTTAAATTTTCTATATCTACCGCCTAGATGGCTTGGACCATATATGATGCATTTTATAATTTATTAAATATTGAATTTGGACAAATAATTTATGGGTAATTAAAAAAAATATATTTAAGCATAACATTAAATATGATATAGATTATTAATTATAAATCATACTTAATAAATAGAATACATTATAATATTTAATTTACAATAATATAGCCTTAAATATATATATTAATTATTCTAAGTAATATTATTTAATTTTTCAAATACTACTATTAATGACATTAAATATAAACATTAAATACAATAGAGTATATATATATATATGTGTGTACGTGTGTGTTATATTTAATAATGTAATAAATAACACTTTGAATCTAATATACGTCAGTAACATTAAATACATACATATATCAAATTCTTTCATATTATAATTTCAATTTTTGTAAATAAGAAAATTTGTACTTTAATCTTAATACAATTTTATATAACAATTTAGACATTAGTTTATAAATATTACTAATAATAGAAATTACTTTAAATATTAATATTTTTTAGCTTAAAAATAATATCTAATTTAATTAACTAATTATTTTTATTCTTTAAAATAATATGTTTTGTGTGTTAAGTGTTTTATTATGTTTATAAAACAAACTAAAACAAAAAAATAAGAAAAGAAAATATTTTATAAATATTTATGATATCTTGAGATCAAATCCTCATTAAAATAAAATTAAGTATATCACATGTAAACAAAAAATAATAAAAATAAATATAATCATAATAAATATTTTGCACATGTGTATCCACATTTGTTAAATATTTTGATATAATATTATTACGCTATAAATTTATAATTAATTAATATATGATAATTTGATAATTAATTAATATAGGATAACTTTACAAATATCATTCTAAATAATAAAATATTAATTTGTAATTTTTTTTAACTAAGAGATCAAATAAAGATTAGTATTCATGATGTGTTTTACTTCCTACTATTCATAAGAAACAACTTTTTTAAAAAAAATATACTTATATTTATTAAATTACAACAATAATTTAATAATTTTTATATTATTTAAGTAGAAAATATAATTTATCTTTCAATTAACTCTGTGTAAAACACATCATCCTACTCTCTTGAGATTTAAAAGACTACATCAAAAGCCACTAATGTAATACATTTATGACACATTAATACTATATAATATATATTAAAAGATTGAATAAATAAATTATAAGATCATAAAATGCATATATTTTGTTTTACAATAAGATTATTATTATTATACCCAAATTTATATTATTTAAATAGAAAACATAATTTATCTTTAAAGGAGTTTTCTTACTTTGGTGTAAGACACATCATCATTAATTTATTAAAGTTTTAATGTATTTGTGACACATTAATACTATATAATATATACTAAACGATTGAATAAAGAAATTATAACAACTTCATAAATACAAATATTTTGTTTTGCAAGAAGATGATTACACTACAAGAAAATCATTACGCAGAAACTAATTTCTGAGACCTAAATAATTAGTTGCTATTTAACTAAGACAAAAACCATCTTTAAACTAAAAAAATATTAGTATCTAAAATAGTTTCTATTATTAATAAAAATTTATAAAATGATTTTTTAATTGGTATATAAAATAGCTACCAAGGTTTTAGTAACTAATATTTTAGTTTCTAAATTTGTCTATAAAAGACAAATAGAGACTAATTTAGAATATAAAGTAGTAAGTAGTTAAAACATTGGTAGTTAATGGTTAGATACTAATTTAGAAATTATTTTATAAATTTTTATTAATAATAGAAACTACTTTAGATACTAGTAATTTTTTAGTCTCTAAAATAATATCTAATTTAGTCAAAATAGTGACTAAGTATTTTTGGTCTCTAAATTTGGTTGCTATTTAATGATTTTCTTGTAGTGTTATTATAACAACTATGAGTTGATATGAATTTTTTTTTATCCTAATACTACGAAAACAACGAGTTAGACTAAATTCAACAATGAATTGGAATACATGTAAATTTGATTAATTAAAAGAATTTAGAAAGTGTATATTATATATTATATTATTATATATATATATATATATATATATATATATAACCTATTTATCTTTTGAGAGAGTAAGTCCTTTTTTACCAAATTTGAAAATTGAGTTTTATATGTTGTTATTGTGTAGTCCCACCAATGAAATAAATTTGCAAACAATGAATTTAAAAGGAAAAATATGATTCATATGAATAAAAAATGTTGTTGTCATCATCATTATGTAAAATTATTATCAATTGACTTAATCAATTCGAGTGATTGATCATCCTTATGAGTGTTTTATTGTTTACAAATAAATGTCAATTATCAATAAATTGTAAAATAAAATTTATGTATATTGACAATTGCATGTTATAGGAAAAAGTATAAATGTTTTGTGTGTTTAGATCTTCATTCAACTAGTCTCCATTATATTTCCCATATGTAAAAGAAAAAGACAAAAAGAATAAACATAGAAGAAGAAAAAGACTAAAGAAAACATAGAAGAAGAGAATGAAAGATTGTTAGTGATGGTGTTTGTTTCATATTCTTAGGATTTCAACAAAAGAATGGACAGATGGTGTGAGAAATGTGTTTTCATTCTCATTTTTATCCTTTTAAGTTCAAAAGTTGTGTTTTCTAGTTGTTTTTCAAATTCAAATTTTTAGTTTAAAATTCAAAAATTGTGTTTTTTAGTTTTTTTTTTCAAATTCAAATTTGTGATATTTTTAAATTATAAAGAATAAAATTGAGAATATGTATAATGTATACACATAATAGAACACTACAAGAAAATCATGAAATAGAAACCAATTTTAGAGACAAAAACTAATTAATTGCTATAGTGATTAGATTAGGGACCATTTTAGAGACTAAAAAAATTAATGGTTTCTAAAGTAGTTTATATTATTGTTAAATAGTTTTTAAATTGGTATGTTACTAGCTACCAAGGTTTTTACTACCAATCTATAAACTATTTAACAATAATAGAAATTAATTTAGAAACTAACAATTTTTTTAGTTTATAAAATTATCTTTAATTTAGTCACTATAGTAACTAATTATTTTTTGTCACTAAAATTGGTTTCTATTTCATGATTTTCAATCATCATTTGAATATTTAATACAAAAACATTATTAAATAAAAATTAATTTTAGAAACCAAAATAATTAGTCATTATATAATCTAAATTAAAGACATTTTATAAACTATAAAAGTTATTGATATATAATTAGTTTTTATCATTAATAAAAATTTAAATAAACTAGTTTCTAAATTGATATCTAAAACTAGCTACCAAAATTTCAGAGCTTGGTAGTTACTTTAAATATCAATTTAATTTTTTTTATTATAAATTCTTATTGATAATAGAAACAACTTTAGATATCAATAATTTGTTTCACTACAACTATATTTTATCTCTAAATTTAGTAATTATTTAATGAGCATTTAATGATTTTTTAAAGAATTATTATATATATTAAATGTAAATTTGTCAGTTAAACGAAAATGATGAGTTATATTAAATAGTATTAATTTGTGCATTTAATTAATATTTAATGCAATGGCATAATTAGTTTTCAATTATTGAAACTAAGTTGATATCTATAAAAGGAGATGCAGGGTTGGTTGTTCTACAAGGGATATGCAATTGATCTAAACAGATATTGAAGAATTGCATTGTGAGAGAAAAAAGATGTCTTCATCAAAGATCCCTGAGGTGGTGCTCCAATCCTCTTCCAACCATCCCAAAATGCCTGTGATAGGATTGGGCACTTCTTCAACATCTTCCACCAAAGAGGCAGTGTTAGAAGCTATCAAAATAGGTTACAGACACTTTGATACTGCTTCAGTATATGGCTCTGAGGAACCCCTTGGAGAAGCCATAGCTGAAGCACTTCAACTTGGCCTCATAGCCTCCAGAGATGAACTCTTCATCACTTCCAAACTCTGGTGCACCAGTAACTTTCCTCATCTTGTTCTTCCTGCTATCCACAAATCACTTCAGTAAGTGCACAACTCATAAACCCTTCTACATCTACACACACATATTCAAAATGATTTTGTGGAACATTATCAGTTTTACTTATGCTATAACTGTCACATGTATTTCAACAATACTTTTTTTGTGATTCATTGAAATTTATTAAAAATCAAGTTTTGGATGGATCTTACCTTTTCTTTAATGATTAAGTCTAGTAATTTGGAAATTTTAAATTATGAGTCATTTTAAGATATTTTAATTTAAGTTATATAGGTTTTACTGTGTCACATCATATTTAAGAATTTTATTATAATTTTTATTTTAATGTAAATGTTTTCTAAGATTCATATTTTTATTTTATTGTTGGTAAAAATACATATTTTCAATACTAATTTTTTTTTTAATTTTTAAAATTCATGGTCTACTTTAAGATTCTTGATCTTATTTTTTGTGTCATATTCACATATAAAGAAATCTTATAAAACCTAAAATTAATTTTATGACTCAGTATATATAACACTCCTGCCTTGATATTTGAAAATGATAAACTTTCTCATTATTTTTTCCTTTATTTTCATTATATTGTAAATAAAAAATGTAATTTACTAAAATTTTTAATTTCCAATAAATTTGACTAAAAATTAAAAAAGTGTCTGAAAGAGTATTTTAAAAAGTCTTTTACTAACATTTTTCTTATTTAGACGTATATGCATTTGCTTAATTATACACGAGGCTCGAAAAAAAATAAAAAAAAAGGAAAAGTGAAATGTGAGTGACCATTATATATAATTATGGGTTGCTGATATATATATATATATATATATATATATATATATATATATATATATATATATATATAATTGTGGGTTAGTCTGTTTAGACAGTGCTTTAAAAAAAGGTAATTTATTTATCGAGTTTTATACAAGTGGAAATTGTTTGTGTTGGGTTATAATTATAAAAAGTATTTTTTTCTTTCATTGTTTATTGTATTAGTATCCCATTGTTGGGATAAGTAGTTTAGAGTAATTTACGAAAATATAAGTAATTTTTTAGTTTATTTTTAACTTTTCACTTAATTATTTTTTAAATATATATATATATATATAATTACGATAATTATTATTTCTATTAAAATAAGTACCTTTCCCCCCCTAAAAGTAAGTGGAAACAAACCCACCTATATGTCTATATCTATGCAGATATAATAAGATTTGAATTGATCAATAATATTTTGATAAACAATTAATAAGTGGTTCTATAAGTAATATTAGTTTTCAATATATTACTATCAATAAAATTAAATATGTAATATCCACTAATTAATAGATAGAGATAGGTAGAGGGATTCATGAATTTTGAGGAGTACTTTTTTCGGCCCCCCACAGTATTCTTACATTCTTACAATAATACTAATAAATAAAACATTAATGAAATAAATAATAATGATAATAATATTTACTTCTTTCTTTTCTCAAAAAACCATATAACATAAAAATTTAATATCAAATTATTTTATTTTTACTTATTTTCTTTTTAAAAATTAGTTTTTTTTTTTTTTTGTCTTTTTTCAAACATAGTATTAATGTTTTCTCTCTCTTGATTTTGTAATTTTAATAATTTATAATTAGTAATAGATAAAATGGTATAGTGTAATTTTGAGTAATAAAATCACTTAACGGGCTTTGTGGGGCCCAAAACTGATACAGGTCTTTGAAGTTGGAATATTTGGATCTTTATTTGATTCACTGGCCCATGGCTGTGAAGGAGGGAAATTGGCAGGAATACCCTTATCCTGAAGAGGCCATGGCATACTTTGACTTAAAGGGCGTGTGGCAAGCAATGGAGGAGTGCCAAAAGCAAGGATTAACAAAATTCATTGGAGTTAGCAATTTTAGTAGCAAAAAACTGCAAAATTTACTCTCTTTCGCTACTATTCCTCCTTCTGTCAATCAAGTAAGCCCATAAATTTGTAATCATGTTTTCACAATTACACCTTGTTTTCAAAGATAATATGATTGTTAAAAATATAAATTTTTGTAATTGTAAAAAAGAAAAAAAGTGTCAAAATAATTGTATAAATTTATTAAATTCTCATTATATCATTTCCTTATTTTTATCTTTTAATTTAGATAAAAATGAATTATTGATAATACCATGAAACAGATTGAGTTGAATCCTACTTGGCAACAAAAGAAGTTGAGAGAATACTGCCAAAAGGAGGGTATAATTGTAACTGCATACAGTCCTTTGGGATCAGTAGGAACCTTGTGGGGTTCCAATGGAGTGATGGACAATGAATTGCTCAAGCAAATTGGAGAAGCTCATGGCAAATCTGTTGCTCAGGTAACAATTTTTACTTTAACTTCCTTTCTCAAACCAGTGATGACAAAATTTCCAATCGCCAAACGAGTATTTGAATCATCTTTTGATGAAACATATAAAAATAAATCATTTAATCATGTTTCAAATTTTAAATGTTTGAGTTAGTCTTAAAGCCAACTTCATAATATGGTATCAAAGTCATTTAAAGTCATTATTATCGGATCATCCATAATATGTTATCTCACGCACGAGCTGTCACTCTCGACGTGATGAGTGTGTGTTGGAGATCACACACCGACTAGAGATTAAAGTATTTCATTGTATATAAGTGGGTAAACATAAAAGTTTACTTCTTAATATGCGCTTCTAGAGAAACAAAGAATTATTTTACACAAAAATAGTATATTTTTTTTTAAAAAAAAATATGATTTTAGATGATTTTTTTATAAGAAAATATGGTGTATGGTTTAGAGTGAAAGTGATATATAATTTGTAAGATTTTAATATAAAATGAAATAACTGAAGTCATACATAACTTGTATAACTTTAAGTGTCATATAATCTATGTTTAATGAAATTCACAAATTCGTACTTGTGGAATACTTATACTTGTAAATTTATAGAGTAGTGGTGTAAAATGATAAACAATAGCTAGAACATGAAAATATATGACATAGTAAAGTATATTTGTTGCTTATCATTGACAAATGTTTATATATATATATATACTGAGGCAACACTAACATAGTCCTTTCTGTTTATTAGGTATCTCTTAGATGGTTGTATGAGTTAGGGGTAACTACTGCGGTTAAGAGCTACAACAAGGAGAGAATGAAGCAAAATATAGAGATATTTGATTGGTCATTGACAAAAGATGATTATAAAAAGATTGATGAGATCAAGCAGAAAAGTATGTTCAGCAATGGACCATCAAAGTTGACTGAAACACTTTGGGATGAAGAAAATTAATGCAGTACCATCAATGTTTATCGTAGCTTCCTGGATTACTTTGCTATAAACTTTGTTTTGATATCATAAGTTAATTCAGGTTAAATAAAGTATGATAGGAGAATCATATGTTCTATCATTTGCTACATGAATCTAATACAAACTATTATAATTTTACTCTCTTTGTTTTGTTTTACAATTTCAAAAATGACAAGAAGTAACTTCAAAAGTTTTGCTCTCCAATTTTGAAACTATGAGAAGGGTAACTGGGGGAAGTAATTGAGTACTCAAGTATCTTTAAAAAAGTAAAAATTATATGGAAAAACTTGTAGTAATCTTTTTGATATAGTTTTTTTATTATATATGTGTACGATTGGGTATGGAGATATGATTTATTGAGCTGAGCTGAATTGACATCATGTTTCAGTGAGTGAGCTTAATCATTGTGTTCTTTATTATCTCTATTTAAAGAGATCATTGGCGACCGAACCACGTTAAATCTTGTGTCGTTTATTTTTCTGCAGTTCATTCATGATTGTGTGTGTTGTTTAAGCGTACGTTTTTTCCATCATGTACATAACACATGAACATAATATATGTTGCTTTATAATGTTATACATTATTAAGTGTTTTTCATTTCTATAAACTCTAGTTTTTTTTTTATAATTTATATTTTTTATCATTATGATTTTTTTATAATTTATCATTTTTATTATTATCAAAATTTCATGAACTGTTTATATACATAAGATTATTTAGTGAAATCTTAAATTGTCTAATATCTCAATATCTACAAAAATCTACAAAAAATTAATTTAAATTAAATATAATAAATCAACATTAACTTATTCATCCTAAAAATGGAGAAATAATCGTTCGCCTACCTAAAACAACTACCCAAAGTTTCGAATTCTGTAGACTTATATTACCTACCCACTACAAGGTTAGTAAAATATTAATTCATCAATTATTAATTAAACTCTTTTTAATAACTTATTACCAGTAATATATGGTATTTTTTTATAAAATGATAACATAATATTTATCTCTTATCTTATTTTATCTTTATCTTCTTTATCTTATTTATTAAGAGGTAAAAACTTATAAAAATATATTTATTTTATAAGAAGTACTCGCTCATTATTTAATACTTTATTATTATATTTTTTATTCTCTTAATTCCTAATTATTAATACTTTATTATGTTTTTTATTCTCATATACAAGATTTTTTAAAGAATCTTCTACTGAATATTTCTTTGATAGTCACTAACAATTGAAAATCAAACAACCAAATTTGAAAAACTGATAAAAGTCGATTATTTAATATACGTGTACAGGTAAGTGAGTTCAGATAATATTTAGGATTGATTGTACAATTGCTGATATGCTGGTTGTCTTCTCGTTCATTCCTTTAAGTCTGCTTCTTTTATTGTTGGTGCTCAATTAGAGTTGACATGAAAAAAGGTACTCGAACGATCAAGTAGGTACTTTGTGTAAAGATGTGACAATCAAGTAAGTAATATCTGATGATCAAGTAAGTACTCTTTATAAAAAGTATATATTTGTAAAACTGATTAAAGTGTACTTTACACATTTATAAAGGATTTATTTGTAATGTTCAGTCATGAGCTTAAATTGTGATGAGTCAAATATTAGTTGTTAGCTGTTGTGTAGTATGATCTCTGATTTATAAAGAGATATCTTAATATATTTGTATATTTGTTTTTTAGAAAATATCTTCAATATCTTTCGGTTAATAAGTGTTTAACTGATTTATTGAAGATATTATCCGTATTAAGTGGGACATGGTCGTGATGGTTGTGATTGATAAATTTTTATAAGTGTCATTATTATTATTTATTAAGTGTCTTAAAATTTCACCTTAGACGAATGACGTTTTTCGTAAGAACATATTTCATAAATTTTCTGAAGTCTTAACCTCAAAGAATCTGACTTGTAAGAGTGTGAATGAAAAATTTCTATAATAAAAGCCACCTTAGATGATTATAACCTTTTCAATCTTGCATTCTAATCTAAAACTTAAAAAGAAAAAGTACTGGCTTGGGCTTACTCAAGAAAAAAAATGGTGGTTTAGTGGAACCAGGGGCTTCCGTGGTGGGGATAATGCATTGGATTTGTGGATACTTTCTTGCATGCAGACTTTGAAGTGATGTTTGTGGAGGTTAAGTTTCTCAACCAATTATAACTTATTACATTCACTTCTCATTTAAATAAATTATTATTTTATTTTAAAAAAATAATTATTTTTATTATATAGTGCGTCAAATAAATTTATTCAATTTTCTCTATAAAACTTTTGAAAGAATTTTTGTTTTAAGAAATCGGTTGTAAAGAAAAACTTTTGAAAGAAATTTTGTTTTAAGAAATCAGTTTTTAATAAATTAAATTGTGATTTTTATAATTTATAAATATTTTTAAAAAAAGTTACACGATATAGATTTTATAAATTCATTTTAATTTAAAAAGATTGAATTTTATAGAGATAAAATACTATCAGTGCAGTGTCTCCCTTTTGGTGTGTTCTGGAATCTAATTGTGTTGTAGTGCAGAACGAAGGGTTCTCAAAGGGCAATTGGTCACACTGCTACGTAAAAGTGGCCACCGAGGAAGCCTTATCATTGTTATCAATAACTTTATTCATGGAAAAAGAAAATGAAAAATATAACTTTTATATGATTTTGTATAAGTAATATATATTTTTAATTTTATTTCAATAAATTCAAAAGTTATATCTAAAATGCATTAATAATAAGTAATACATGTTAGGAGAGACTTTACTTAAACTCAGATAAAAAAAAACTACTAAACTAAGATTCACTTAAACAAAGTAAAATAAAAATGTACTCTAATGATGGATAAAAAAGTTATTATAAAAAACTCTGTATGTAAATAAATATATGATCCAATAATTAATTATCCTATTAGATAATTTTATTCATTTAAAATAATCAATTATTCATTTATTAATGAATTTTCTAACTCAACCATAGCTTGAAATTAGGGATTAGTTTAGTTTATACTTAATTAATTGCAAAAGAAACATACAAATAAAAATCCTATAAGTACTTACATGGATGAAAATGGAAGATAGATTGAAGAAGTTAGTGATGTAGTACAAACTCATTATTTTGGACGGTTGATTTGTTTAAATTTGTCTGCATAACTAGCAATCCATCCATGTGTGTTAAGTACGGGATTGGTCAGGTTAGTTTGCTAATTTCATAATAATAAAAAAGTGTTTCTTCCTATATCCTTTAAAAAATGTTTTGCACTCCATTAATTGTAAAAATCAAATTTTGAAAGTCAAAATAGTTGTTCTATATATTCTAGAAGGTAAAATAACTATTCTTGAAAAGGTTATTCCAGATTATTTTTTCTCCTCTAAATTTTCATAATTAACTTTTATGTTATGAAAATTAAATTTCAAAAATTGATAAGGTGCACGAAAAAATTTGATGGGGTGTAGAAAGAAACACCCTAATAAAAAATACAAAATTACTTCCTCTAACTTTTGCTTCCCATCAACAAAACACGTTAATATTTTTATTTTTAATGAAATTTTAATTTTCTTATGCAGGCTACTCCAGAGACCCCCGGATCATCACTTATGCATAACAAGTCAATAGATTTAGCTCACACTACATGAGTGGCACAGGCCAACCGGACTTACATCTTGTGGGCCTGCATTATCACCCCTAGATTAATCCCATTTTAAAAACACTTTTTTGCAAACCTTTCTTTTGCAAAGATAACTTAGACAATAAGAATTAGATCCAAATGAATGATATAGAAAAACCTATCAATGAATCAAACCATTAAATTGTAACACCATTTTACTCCTAGAATTTTTGTTTGAATTAATAATAATATAAAAAAAATTAAATCTAAATAACTCTTATTTTTACGTAAAAGAATTCACATATGCTACTTTGTTATAAAGTATAACTCACATTGTAAGAAATAATAATTATAAAATAAAATATACTTAATTTCCACTCTCATGACATTTTTAAGTTGTTTAATATTTAAATAAAAGATAATATTCTTTGTGACGTGTGTAGAAAAGATAAGCAAGTTAAAAAATATTTAAAAAAAAAAAAGACTTTTCTATAGAAAGACCTCTTGAGTTGATACACTAGATTAAAAATAAACTTATATGTGGTAAATAATAAGATTAAGTCATGGTAGACGGTTACTTTAGAAGAACATGAGTAAATTCTTAAACCACAAAAATTAGGATTTCAAAAATTCTTTTGAAAATTCTATAAACATGTACAAAATTAAAGAGGTGTATCAAATGTTCCAATCAGAAATGATCATTGAGGAGAATTATAAAATGAACACTTTTAAGTCTTTTGCAAATACCATGGTATTAACTATAATTTATCAACTCCAAGAACACCTAAGAAAAATGACATTGTAGATGGGAAAAACCATTCTGTACAAGAAAAAGGCTTGAACGATGCTTAATGCAAACACTACTCTTGAATACTTATGTGCAAAGACAATTAATACAACTTGTTATTTACATAACAAAATTTACATACCCTTGATAAAAAAACTCATTATGAATTGTGGAAAGATAGAAAACTCAACATATTTTATCTCTAATCTTTTTGGTATTCAATGTTTAATTCTCAACAACAAGTAGATCCAGTAAGGTTTGATTCCATAAGTGATGAATGTATCTTGCTTGAATATTCAGAAACATCAACAACAGGGAGTTTAAACTCTAGAAAGCCAATTGTTGAAGAAGAGATTCATGTTGGTTCAATAACCATAGTCTTTATAGGGAATTATCAAAGTTAGACGATTCTTTTGCATATTTAGACTTTTAGGAAAAACAACAAAAGAACAAGGCTATAATAGAAGACCCAATAGACAATCCATCAAAATAAAGAAAAGCAGCAAGAAGGAACTCTCAACTTACAAACAATCACCTAGGAAATTCCATCATAGGAAATATCAAGGAAGGTATAAGAAAATCATTGTCATAGAAAGATCAATCTACCTTTATTTATGAGATTGAACCAAAAGGTGTCAACGAAGAGTTAGAAAATGAAAGTTAGATAAAAGTAATGAAAGATGAGCATGAATAATTTCATAAAAATTATGTTGGACATATTGTGAGTCCTCCCAAGAACAAATTCATCATAGGAGCAAAGTGGATGTTAAAAGAAAAACTTGACAAATAATGTAAGGTCATGAGAAACAAAAACTAGACTAGCAGTTAAGGGCTACTCAAAGCACAACATGTGTGGGGGACTCTTATGTCCCTGGGATTGGAATCCTTAGAGCTCTCGATCCTTTTTCACATATGTGGTGACTTACGTCCTTAGGGTCAAAATCCCTAGGGCACTCAAACCCTCTTTTGCTTGTGTGAGGACTTACATCCCTGAAAATAAAAATCTTAAAAGTACCTGACCCTTTTCTCATATATGGGGGACATACATCTCTAGGATCAAAATCTCTAGAGCACTTGGCCCTTTTCCGCATGTGTGAGGGACTTACATCTTTAGGATTAGGATCCCTGGAACACCTATCCCTTTTTCACATATATAGGGGACTTACATTCCTAGAACCAGAATCCCTATGACATTTTTCCACTTGTGTGGGTAACTTACGTCCTTGGAATCACACTACAAGAAAATCGCGAATTATATACGGATTATATCCATATGTAACTTTGGCACCATGAAGCGGAAAGAAAAATAAAATCGGCAGTGGATGGGATTCAAAACCAAGTTCCTTCAGTGAACAAAGAAACTTTAACCACTACACCAGACAAATTCTTTTGTATTATTATGATTTTTATTATACTTATTATTATTAATAATATTACCTATGACAGTTTTACATACAGATTTTTGTTAGTATGTAACTAATAATATTACCTACGACAGTTTTACATACGGATTTTTTTTCCGTATGTAACTATGTTTTACATACGGATTTTGGCTGTATGTAATTCCAATTTTTCTTGTAGTGTCAAAATCTCTAACCCTTTTCCGCATGTGTGGTGGACTTATGTCCCTAGGATCAAAATCCTTAAAACACTTGGTCCGTTTCTACATGTGTGGGGGACTTACGTCCTTGGAATCATAATTCCTATAACACTTGACCATTTTCTGCATGTGTTGAGAAAGTATGTCCCTGGGATAAATCTCTAAGGCTCTTCATCTTGTAGCATAGAAGTTGTAATGTGAATGTCAACATAGTAGGGCATGAAAGTTATAGTATGACGCAAAGATTGCATAAGGGCATTATAACCGACGTAAGGGGCTAAGTTTGCTTTTAGGTTGGTGAAAAACATTTAATGTGAGTTTGTTTATTCTTTTAAGTGGATTATGAATGAGAATTCTTAAGTATTGATATAAAAACTTATAAATGTTAATTAGATGTGTAGAATGCTATTAAAAGATATAAAACATGTAAATTAGATATATGTATGAAAGATTAATAAGAAAACAATCTAGTTTATAGAAGAATAACAATTTAGTACTAATATATTCATACTATAGGACAACAATTTTAATTGAAAGCAAATATTTGATTAAAGTAGTATAGAAAATAGAAAATAAATTTATACATCATTTGTCACCATGTAATATCACAACAACTATTTTGCCTTTCCGTTAGACTCAAGAGTTTCCTCTTAAAAATGAAACATCAAGGAGTATTTTATCAATTACCATATGAATACCAAACTAATTAATAGATATGAAAAATCCTCATTACTCATCGTGTTTTGTATACTCGATTTTTTCTTGTCCTATTTGTAAGCAAGTATTTTCTTGAGTTTTTAATTTTTTTTTCAAAGATTAAGATCCATATTCCCCACTTTTTTTATTTTATTGATTATTACTTGAATTTAATATTTTTATTATTATTGTATTAAGGTTACTATACATTGTTTCTAGCTAATCTTGTATGTATGCAATGCAACAAACAATTGATTACACGAATACATTGATTATGACAATTAATAAATAGGTAATAAAAATTATAAATTTGAGTAGCCAATTATCCAGCACTACATTCGGCTGACAAACTTGTTCCCAACTCACCCAAGCAATCCTTTTTGCATTTCCACCACTGACCGATACCACTTTGAGTTCCTATCAAGTTTTTTGTGACTTCCTTTGGCTCTTTGGAAAACGACAACAAATATAATGGTAAACTTCATTGATACCACTACTTCTTCCACCTCATCACAAAATTACTTTCCAATATGAGAGTCTTTTTCATAGCTTTCCACTAATATTTCAACATCAATTTTACAGTCAAAGAAAATTAAATCACATTTTTCTACATTATGCTCTACAAAATTAGAGGCTGTGCTTATGATATTATCTCCTCAACATTCAAATTGAACGCCTTGTTGTTATGAAAGTTGACTTTAAACAAAAAAAAAATCAAAATCCACACACTAGTGCACTTTGTATCCGAGTGATTAATATTCACCCAATTTTTTTTTCATCCTATAATTCACAAGGAATGGATGACGAATAAAGGCGTAAAAATATTAAATTTGAATCTTTTGGCGAGGTAAGAAAGAGCACAATAAAAAAGTGGTTTCAAAATAACTACAATTCATAAATAATCGATCTAATTATTTTTTTTAAATTAAAAGACAAATGCATAAACTTATACATTTTTATCAATTAAAAAAATTATAATTTTAATCATTCTCATCACATCACTTACAAATTTTTATAATTTTTTTTTTACATATTTTTTACTTTATTTACCTTAATCCAAACATTTTAACTTTCTCCACATTTTTCCACTCCCTCAATTCAACTCCCTAATTCAAACAAAGCATACCAGAAAACTATTAAATATAAATCAATTTTAAAGACAAAAAAATAATTAGTCATTATATTGACTAAATTATATACTATTCTAAAAACTAACAAAATTATTGTTATCTAAAGTAGTTTATATTATTAATAAAATTTATAAATTAGTTTATAAAGTAGTATATAATTAGCTATCAAGTTTTAGCTACCACTTTTAAAATTTAAAGTAATTGGTAGTTAAAACTTTTGGAGCTAATTAAATACCAATTTAAAAACTATTTTATTAGTTTTATTAATAATAAAAATTATTTTATATACCATAATTATTTTAGTATCTAAAATAATATCTAATTTAATAAATATAATGAGTACATATTTTTTATTCTCTAAAATTAATTTCTATTTAATTATTCTCTTTTACAACTTATTTGGGTAGGTTTTTTTTACATGGTTAAATAAATGTTTGGTACTTCTAAAGTTATCCCCATTGAAACCTACAAAATATGTTTAGTGTTTTTGATGTCTAATAGTTAAATTTGAATTTAACAAAGATGTAACTAAGATTGAATTAAGACTAACAAACTTTGTCTACATCTAGGATATTATGAGATAAAGCCAAACAATAAAATGGAATCAAATTACTCTTTTTCCTATTTAAACCATAAATTCTGCTGACATTTATCAAATACTTCCGTAAACATCTTTGCTTTGCAGAAAGAATTTTGAAATGATTTTAACGTCATTGCTAACGATAATATAATAGCTCTACTCATTTTATACTGAAAACTGCATAACGTAACTACACGACACTGTATTAGAAGGGTTAATTTTTGTAGCCTGTGATTAATCCTTACGTACATAATGATAACATGTAAAATAACCAAATTTTACAAGCAAAAGATACTCATGACACAATACATAAAAATTAAACTCTAAAGTCAGTTCATTGCATTTTATAACTTTTTTTTGTTTGTGTGTGTAATGAGTAATGTAAAATTTTATGCTATAAATCTTATCATGTGAAAATCTGTAATTGGATTACATGTATTAAAAAAATTATAATCGTTACATTCTATTGAATTATCAATGTTAAGGCTAAAAATATCTTGTTGGTAATTTATTTTAAGAATTTAAATGGTTGGAATAATTTCCACAAATGGTTGGATTCCTATTGATAAAAATGTTGTTACTCAACACTTTTAATGGAAAACTGAAAGTTTACCATAGTTTTCTTCAAAAGTCCAATTTTTAGAAAATTCATTTAACAAAATTATTAATAGAAAACCTAAAATTACTATACAAAACCTCCCCTACATTTAGAGTTTTTGTTTTAAATTAATGAAAAATAATTACTATAGCACTCTTCAAAAGTCCTATATCTCAGAAATTTTACATTAATTTAAGAAAACGATTTAATTGAGAATGAACTAATTAAAACTCTGACCTATGCAATGACATAATTAGTGTTGAATTATTGAAACTAAGTCTATGCCTATAAAAGGACATGCATGGTTCCTTGTGTATGCAATTGATCTAAACACATTTTGACGAATTGCATTGTGATACAAAGAACATGTCTGCATCAAAAATCCCTGATGTGGTTCTCCAATCCTCTTCCAGCCATCACAAAATGCCTGTGATAGGATTTGGCACTGCTTCAACATCTTCCACCAATGACACCAAAGAGGCAGTGTTAGAAGCTATCAAAGTAGGTTACAGACACTTTGATACTGCTTCAATATATGGCTCTGAGGAACCCCTTGGAGAAGCCATAGCTGAAGCACTTCAACTTGGCCTCATAGCCTCCAGAGATGAACTCTTCATCACTTCCAAACTCTGGTGCACTCATAACTTTCCTCATCTTGTTCTTCCTGCTATCCACAAAACACTTCAGTAAGTGCACATCAATTACACGTGAACATGCATTTGGATGGATCTTACCTTTTGTTTAATGATTAAGTCTAATAATTTTGGAAATCTAACAGATTTTAACAAATAGTTATGTATTAAAAAGAGTGTTTGAAAAATGTATTATTACATCTCTTTCACACACTGAAGCAACTTTCCTGTGTGGAGCACAAAACTAATGCAGGTCTCTGAATTTGGAATATCTGGATCTTTATTTGATTCACTGGCCCATTTCAGTGAAACCTGGAATTTGGGAATTTCCTTATTCTGAAGAAGCCCTAACATCATTTGACTTAAAGGGTGTGTGGAAAGCAATGGAAGAATGTAAAAATCTAGGCCTTACAAAATGCATTGGGGTCAGCAATTTCAGTTGTAATAAACTTGAAAAGCTGCTATCTTTTGCTACTATTCCTCCTTCTGTGAATCAAGTAAGCCATAAGTTATATCAGATATGTTTCTATTTTTCAAATGATGACCCCACTTTTGGTTACTTTCTACCATCAAACAGGTTGAGATGAATCCTACTTGGCAACAAAAAAAGCTGCTACAATATTGCCAAGCAAAAGGAATAATCATAACTGCATACTCTCCTTTGGGGGCACCAGGAGCCATGTGGGGCTCCAATAATGTTCTGGATAATGAATTGCTCAAGGAAATTGCAAAAACTCATGGCAAATCTTTTGCTCAGGTAACCCTTTCATACTTCAGCTTCATTTTTCAACCAACTATACAAGTTCAATCATAAAGACTATATAATTCATATTTGGATGAAACAAATGAAAAATAATAAACCAATAATGTTGATGCAATTAAGTGATTTGGTTTCACTTGAGGGATATTTATATGGCTCCAAATCAAACATTTTTCTTGGTAACATTTTGAAAGTGAAAATTTGCTGTAGATTACAAAGGATTGAATACGTATTCATAAAATATTTATAATTTTATAATAGTTGTGTATAGAATAAACACTAATTACCTACTAATAAGTAAAATATTTATGTATGTTTTTCGTTTCTCAAATTGTTTTTTTTTTTATAGTATAAACTTTAGACTTTTTGATTTGCGGTTAGAAAACTATTAAAACACTACAATAAAATCATAAAATAGACATCAATTTTTAGAGACTAAAATAAGTAGTTACAATACTAACTAAATTAGAGACCATTTTAGAAACTACAAAAAAAAAATTTGGTTTCTAAATTAGTTTCTAAATTGATATCTAATTAGCAACCAAGATTTTTGCTACCAAATTTAGAAACTAAATAATTGGTAGTTAAAACTTTGGTTGCTAATTAGATACCAATTTAGAAACTATTTAACAATAATATAAACTAATTTAGAAACTTTTTTTTTTCAGTTTATAAAATGATCTCTAATTTAGTTACTATTGCAACTAATTATTTTGATCTCTAAAAATTAATTTCTATTTCATGGTTTTCTTGTAGTGAAATGACTTCTTACCGTATTTTGATTTGTTGTAATAAATTTTCAACATGAATTGTATTATAATATTATAATATTTATATCGATGATAAATTACTATTAAATATTTTAACATTCTATTTTGTACTGAAAATTATTTTATTAAAAAAAAACTGACAATAATTTATTTCAATAATTTTTTTTATAAATATTGAGAAGATATAAAATTTAGATGCATGAATAAAAAATATATTTATCCTTAAATAATATAGATATTAATACTATGTCTCTCTCCTAATAAGTATATGCACTTATCATGATCAATGTTTGTATGCGTGGTTATCTAACTCTAATGTGGTCCTCTATGATGATAGGTATCTATAAGATGGTTGTATGAGTTGGGAGTTACTGTTGCAGTGAAGAGCTATAATAAGGAAAGAATGAAGCAAAATATTGAAATATTTGATTGGTCACTGTTTAAAGATGACTATGAAAAGATTGCACAGGTCCAACAGCATCAGATGTGCAAGAATGGACCAACAAAATTCATTGCTGACCTTTGGGATGGAGAAAATTAATATCACACTATGAATGTTACTAATTTATAACACTATGCTGCAAAAGCTTTCTCTTTTCTGAAAAACTTTACTTTGGATATCATAAATTTTAGGTCTAATAAAAATTCTATGAAGAGAAGGTCTAATAAAATATATATGAATTTTATAGGCACTGTAACAAATCTTTCTGTACGAATACCTCTTTGTGTAGAGGTGATAATCAATGAGAATATTTTCTTCCTTATCTTTTGTTCTTGGTTCATAGCTGTTAGTGATGTTTAAAATTATAAATTTTACCGTTAAAAATCATATATATATATATATATATATATATATATATATAACATCATGTGACAAATATATTCTAAATACTGGTATATTTGCTAGAAAAAAATTACTAGCAACTTATATATTCTTATTTTCATTTAGTATTTTTTTGAAATTTAAAATTGTAACAGAATGTATTTTTTTATCATCATTTTATAATACTTTGATAATTAACATCTCGAAATATGACATATTTTATTATTACAAAAAAAAATTATTTTATCAAAATTTTCAAAATTCAAAACATACTTTATAATAATATTTAAAACTATTTTATAATAATATTTAAAACTATTTTATAAAATTTTAATAATAATTCTAATAACATATTAAGCTTGGTGGTAAGAAATGAAGCACACATTTTACAAGCATCTACATTTTCATGACATTGGAAGCTATCGAAAAAAATAATAATAATAAAATTTGTGTAACTTGCATCTTCTGTTTGTTCTCGTTCTTTTTCATAGCTTCGTCTCTTCTTTCAACTGTTTCTGTTAGGAAGATGGACATATAAAACTGTTGACCGGCTTCGTCTTCCTCATGCTTGTTGGGAAGTCATCTTGCACTTCAGCTCGCTCTTTTCGTCTTCATACTACTTCTTCAAATCTCGATTGTTCTATCCTAAGTGAATGTCGAATGAAGTGTTAATGAACTAGATATGTCGGTCGGTCCGCATGAACATGCTGGATTCGATTAGCTCAGTCATAAAGACATGATAGTGATTGTTCGGTCTATACCAATACAATTTTACATTTACTTTTTGTACCAATGATGGTGTTGTCGATTGATTCACCCCTTTTCACAAATAATTTACTCAACAATTGTGTGAAAATGACCTCAAATATCAACAGCACCGTTATTGTCACCTCTGACTTGACCTCTAATAATAGCGTATCTCACTACCATTTCTACCTTTTTCTATTTAGAAAGATAAAACATAGTTAATGTTTAGATTTAGGAGTCTAAGAATAACAAGTGAAAAAGAAAGAGAAGGACAAAGGGGAAGTCACATTTTTTACAGACTATTTTCCTCTCGATTGTGTCGTAAATACATAGGTGCATGCATCTATTATGCAAACTCTAATTAAGATAATTAATTTTGAATTATAACAATTCAAAAAATCATTAAAGTTGAAATTACAAAATTAAATATTCATTACACCAATTTAAAGATTGTAACATATTTTTATATTATTAGAAACTATATTGCATTACATAATTATACATGCATAGTAAATAGGTCATTAGGTCATGTAGCACTCAATACAGTAGAAAAATATATTGTATTTCATTGCTGATTTAAACTGATCTTAAAATTTTTAATCACTCTACTTAAATTGATACTAGTAATTTTGTTTCCTTGTAAAATGAATATTAAGAAAATGAACTAAAACGATATGAAAATATAAAATTATATTCAAAATTTAATTATTCTTTAAATCCATGTGTTTTAAAGAAATGCTATCGGCAAAAAAAAATTAAATATTATTTTTACACTTTTATAAATTAATTACTTTATTTAATCAATTTTAAATCTTAACTAATATCCAATTATATTAAAATCCTCCTCCTTTAATTAAAATTAATGTTAAAATAACTCCATTTACGGTTAATGTTATATTTTAAAAATAGAAATATATAAGTCAAATATGTTTATACATAAAATCTTTTTAAAACTTGTTTGAATTTCAAAATAATTTTCCAATTCAGAATTAATTTTCTAATATATTAATTTAAACCATGAGACTTATTATTTTCAGAGAAGAAAATTGTTGTCCTCCATTTTGAGGTTGAAGGTATGTAGAGTAAATGATGGTCCATAAAATTTTCCATGGTGAACAACAAAAGATGACGAGGAGGTAGACATGATTAAAAAAAATTAATATATATATATATATATATATATATATATATATATATATATATAAAAGCACCTAACAAATGTAGACATATATATACAAAACATATTGAATATATCTAGTTTGACATGAATTATTTCCATCATTATTATTGATGTAATAGATAATCTCAATATTTTGTTATTCAAATTATTTTAACATGTCAAGAAGAGAGCATGAGCATCGTTCCTAGCAATGACTTGAAAGGTCTGGTTGCGAAAGACGAGACAAATAATAAGTTATCATTGCAAATCCAAGTTATGAAGACTCAATCTTCCGTAATAGTCGTTTCTCAAAAAGAACCTCTTCTTGCCTCAAGCAAGAAAGATTGCGTCAGAAATTATAGACTCAAAATTCTATTGACGAATTTGGAGAAGCTTTGATGCAACATTTGTGATGAGAAGAATAGGTGATTCGTGAATAATGTAATTGGAGTGAAAAAGCACAAGTTGTTTTTCTCCTCATTCAAATCTCTATTTAGATCGCCCACACAAGACATACGAAGATGGTGACGTAGGTCACCGTCACAGATTGAGTCAGCAGTGAAGAAACCGCTGCTGCCATTTATTCATATTTTTTTTCAAAGAAAGAATAAGAAACCAAAAGATAAGAATGAATAACAATTATGATTTTTAAGAGAGATATGGGTAAAAAACTACTTCACATTCTACAAAACATTTAATAAATTGCTCCACATTCAAAATTTACTATTGGTAATTGTTTTTTACAAAATGATAGAATATTAGTTTAAAAAATAAAAAAAGTTTTCAATTAATTATAAGAACAATTAATTATTTATTAAATGCTTAAAAAGTAATAAAATGATTGAAATGTCCAAAAGATAAAATAATATAATAAATATTAATATAAAGGTAAAATTGATAAACACAAAAAGAATCAATTAAGAAAAAATAAATTTTATATATAAGTATAGATAAAAATAATAAAAATTACTTGTTGATTTACTTTTATTTCAATATTATTTTATACAAACTACAAAATTTTAAATTTCTTGATAAACAATTACAAGTAAGACGGTAGATAAAATAATCATTACAACATCTGGTTAACGAAAAAATAAAATCATTAAAATTAATTAAAAATATAAAAATTTGAGTTCTTAAGAAATTAATAAATAATATAATAAGAACATAATTGAAAATTTATTAATAACTTAAAACTTAATTATTAATATAAATTTGACAAGGTGGTGTGTGAATCAAAGTCAAATGGAGTAATTAACTATGCTTCTTGAAAAAAGAAAAGGGATTTGTAGAAGTTTTAAAATGCTTTTCCATACAGTATTTTAGAAAATTTTACATTTTACACAATATATTTTACAATATTTTGAAAACTTTATTATATGATAAAACAATTATTATGGGATGTCAAGAACTATTAATTTGGACTAGTGAAAAATAAATTCTGAATTATATTTTTTGAAGATTATTTAATCAGATTTTTAAAAAAAATTATATTTCAGATTTATTTTTTAAAAGGTTTAATCTAAAATTTATTTTCATTATTAGGAGATACACAAAGAAAATATGAAAATAACTAATGGAGGGAGGTGTATTTATAAAACATGAAAATATACGAAGCAATTGACTTTTTAATAGCGGGCTTATTAGAGCCCGTATTGATGGGCTGCGAGCAACAAAATCACAGAACCCGATCCAATAATAAAAATACTTGGTGTTTTAGTTGCTTCAACTACCAGGGTTTGGTTCAGAAGCAGTGGAACCTGCTTTTGCGGTGCAGCGTGTTCGACAATCGGCAGCGAAAATGGTTAGAAAAATGTCATTCGTTTACTTTTTATGCTAATCGGAACCAGTCTACATTCTGAAACGTGCCGTTTTTTTTTGCAGCCTTCCCACAAAACTTTCAGGATCAAGAAGAAGCTAGCGAAGAAGATGAGGCAGAACAGACCCATCCCTTACTGGATCCGCATGAGGACCGATAACACCATCAGGTTCCAGACAACCTCAATCATTAACTTGTTCTAGAAATTTCTAGAAGTTTTTTTACTTTCTCTCACTGTTTTTGTGATTGTGTCTGGTCAGGTACAACGCTAAGCGCAGGCACTGGCGCCGCACTAAACTTGGATTTTAAGGTCGATGCGAACCCGCCATTCGAGATTTGTATTTTTTTTTTCTAGAATGTTACAAGGATGTGGAAATGATGTAGCTTTGGTCAAGTGGTTACAGAGGGATCATTGTAGAGTGTTTCCACAATCCTAGTTTTGTTTTTTTGTACCTTTTTGCTTTTAATGTTAAACTTTTGTTATTTTTATTGCTTTAGATTTTTATTTTCTCTTACTTTCATATTTTGAAACTTAATTTTGTGGAATTCTTGAATGGTGCTTAATGGAACTTGTATGTTGGAGATTTAACTATCAATAATTTTCGCCCAAGAAATAGACAGATTATAAGTGTATTCACTGTAAATTGAATTTGCATATTAATGGTATGTTTGGGATTTTTTTGAAGGTACTGTATGATTGCTACAAAGATTTGTCTGCAGGTTGTTTTGCATAATATCTATATTGATTGTTTTGCAACTAAAAAGTGGTAAATTGAGTGAGGTTGTTTGTTTTATATTAGAGTTGTCATGAGCAAGGGAAGGTCCCTTAAATGACTTTGAAATCTTCTACTCTGCTCCCTGATTTTTTATATCTTTATAATAGATGTAAGCTTTGTGCCAATAAACCTTTAGATAGATACTTGCCAGTTGAACAAAGAATGAAAAAATGTGCAGAAGTTTATTTAAAGAGTTGGACATGTTCCTTGCCATGCTTAAGAAACATTTTTTCATGTAAAAGTGTTTTAAGATTCTTATATGTCCATATTGGGTTTTCATGGGAAAGACTCATCTCCATAGAAGAAAAATGACTAGGAAATTTTCTTAGGTAATGTGCTCAGATTTTGTATTTTGTATTATTTTAAACTTCCATAATAGATATATATTCTTTGTATAAAGAATGAAAAAAAAAAACTTTGGATTGCTACTTGCAGATGAAGAAAGAATGAAAATTTAAGTGAATTTAAAAAGTTTGTGCTTAAATTTTTTAGACTATTTATATTGCAAAAATCAAATTTATTGAAAAGCCCAGGTCTCATTTGGTGAAATGGGATATTTTTATTCCTGTTGCATAATTGAGCCATTTAATTAATAAATGGCCAAGATTATGTAAATTAGAAGGCATACTGAGGCTTGTGCGATTGATTATTATATTAGGTGTATAATTAAACTTATATATAGTTGATAAGTTCATACCCACAGATTCTGAGTGCAGTGTAGCAAAATTAAATTTAGGTTTTTTCCTTGATAGATCAATAAATAACTAAAATAAAATAAGAAACCATGTGAATATAAGTTATACTTCCTCTGTAAAACAAGAAAGATTATTAAACATATTTTTTAATAAGAATTATAGAGGTACCTAATAATGTATTTAAATTATGGAGAGTCTACAACTACACACATATCAATATATTACATGACAATGAATTATCATGAATCAAATGAAGATATTATCTACCTATAACTATGATGTAGAGGAAGAACATATAAATACAATATCGATAATATGTCCAGGGGGATCACGTGTCATTTGGCTTCTAACTTTGGCGTACGCTTGATATATGTATTTTGCATAGTGTATCTTAGTTTAATTATCAAATATGGTGTAGAAAATCCAATTATTTCATTTAATACAAGAAAGAGTAAATTGTACTCCTTGCAAATATTGTTATGATATAATTTAAACGTACTCAGTAAAATGTTTGTAAAAATGAGCTTGTTGAGTGTATCAACAATAGTAAAGGCTAAAACTGAGAAGGATATCAAGAATGAGTAATAATTTTTAGTCACTTGGTAGTACTTGATTTTTTTGATAAAAAATATATTCTTAAGGCTCTAGTAAAAATTAAGTATGAATTGAAACAGATAATTCTTCATTACTTTGGATGAAAATCACCATAAAAATTTAAAACAAGTAACTCTGCTTGTTCTGATAATAAACTACTTGTTTTAAAATAAATAAGCTCTTGTAAGATTCCTTTGAAATAATAAATAAATAATAAACTATTGTAATGTGGATCAAGTCACAATCGGAATATGACGCTTATACAGTTAAGTTTTGAAGTAGAAATAGTCGCACTCTCACTATTATATATAACTTTTGATCTAGTATTAAAGTACTCGATCAAACAATTGATATTAGAGGTAAAATCATGAATTCAATTTATAGGAAGACAATTGTTGAGTAGGTGATTGTTACATGTAAGATCAATTGTCATGTGTTGAAGGTCAAGTAGGTCAAGTCACAATCTAATCATGTGCTTGAAATGCTAGTTCTTAAATAGAAACAATTACACAATTATAATAACTTTTAATCTATTGACAAACGTTGGATCCAATGAAAACAACTAAAAACAAAGACTCCTATACTTCAAATATTAATAATTTTTTCATCAAAACCAAATGATCTACAAAGGTCTAATTTTTTTAATAAAAATATAAAGTTAAAGAAAAACAACTAATTAACCCTATGCAATGAAATTTATATAATATATCATTTCATAGAACGAAGTCTCTCTTAGCATATCATGATCATTATGTTGACTAAAGAGACCCTCCCACAAGGCTACAACAACAATTCATTACTCATTGACGTACCAATAGCTTTTCTTGCTGATTAGTTATATCTAGATGATTTTTACCTCCATGTTTTCTTTCCGCGTATGTAAGCTATTTGGGGGCATGTTATAGCCATCAACCCAAAATGTAAAAAAAATGCTTTGGAAAATTATAAGGACAAATTTATAAACACAAATCAATAAGTTATCATAGATAATCATTAAATCATAGAATGTAAGGATAGTGTTCCTGCTAGGGAGATAAGACCTAGAGAACTATTGAAGTCTTCTTCTCCTTCCTTTGGTCGGTCAAGTTACTGGGTGATGAGCTAGGATTTTCCTCGACCTCATGCTTCTCCTTCGGCACTCGGTCTCGGGTGAACACCGGATGGTGGGGTACCAGCGTAGGCACTCCGACGCTCAAGTCATTAAAGCGGGTGGTCAGCTCTCAGGTAGGTGAACAATAATAAATGACATACCTTACTCATCGGGATGCGTGCTATTTATATTATTCTAATAGGCCTACCTTGTTGGGCCCGTTTATCGAAGTGGATACCGCTTAAGGTTGTATTACCTAATTCTTAATGATGGATTAACTTCACTGATCTTGGTTTGAGCGTTAACGGTAATAGGGGTCGGCCATCGGCCAAATTCCCATGGTCTCGGTCGTCTCGGCCAAGTCTTCTAAGGTCTCGGCCAAGTGGGTCATCGACCTCGTCATCTTGGCCAAATCTCTCTAGTCTCCGCCAGGTTCCCCTGATCTTGGTCAGGTAGACTCAACCTCAGGAAATCAGGTGGGTCTCGGCCTCGTCCATACCGATAGATATAGGTTCTCTTGTTTTCACCCATTTCCATGTTGGTGGGTTACTAAACCAATACAAGTTAATTGATTAAAATATTGATTTATCAAAACTTAAGTTATGTTGGATTGGCGAGTTTGTCCACCGAAACCTAACACCTCTACCTTAATGACCTAAAAAAACATGTTGGTAACATGATCAGGACATTAAAAGTTATGAAATTGATGGAAACAAGTTAATAACAAATTTAATTAAAAGAAATTTCATAAGTAGAAATTTGTGAAACTTTTATTTAAAAGAAGTTTGTTATTATTATTTGATATTTGCTATATCGATTTTAAAATTTATATCACTTAATATGAAATTATAATATGATCCTAATTTATTTTACATTGTTCCATACGATTCTAAATTTTATTCCAAAAATGAATGATGATATGGTAATTGTTATTGTTGGCTTGAGTTTTAATAGAAAACTCATTCTTACATCATCTAGTTTTTTTTTTTCAGGAAGCAAACATGACTTCCTAAGACCTTATGGTTACATTAAATGAAGTAGGACATGATGTAACTAGATACTATGGGTTTAGGGAGTTGTAATACTTTTATTATAAAAATTAAATACAGTTTGTATTTTTATACAAATATTTTACAGGATATTTAAAAAAAAAAAATTTTATTAGGCACTTTAATATTAAAAAAATACTTATTTTATAATAATATTTTAAAATAAAATATTATATTATTATAAAATAATAATTTTTGTAGGTGTATGAACACTATAAGAAAATCATGAAATAGAAACCAAGGTTGCTAATTAGATACCAATTTAAAAACTATTTAACAATAATAGAAACTAATTTAGAAACTTTTTTTTTGTTTAATTTCTAAAATGGTCTCTAATTTAATTATTATTGTAATTAATTTTTAGTTTTTAAAAATTCGTTTTTATTATGGAAAAGTATCTGGTGTGATTTCCTTAAATAATTTTTAATATATATTCGTGATTCCCACAAAATCTATCATCTTTACAAATAATAAGGCAATAGAGTAAATATGAATGAACGTGCATGAAACAAAGATTTTTGTTAAAGGTCAGTTACGTATTAAAATTGTAGATATTTTTTCAAAATTATGGGCAAAACAGAGATGGTGGAGTTTGTTTGTAGAAGGTGATGAAATCCATGTCGTAATTTTAAAGAGGCAAAGAATAGCGAGAATATTGGTAAGCCACAAGACAAGAAGCAAGGAAGCCATTAGAAAAAAAGTCCGAATAAGACGAGCATGAAAGTGGTCAACGATTGTAGCATTACACGGGCAATCACAGGTACCCTTCTATTGTGTCTTCAACATTATACTATAAAATGAAAGGGAAACCTTGGCAATGGTTGCTGTCTCACTTTGGGGTAGCTTATATATATACATATATAAAGCATCTCTCTTTTCCACTGTCTGGCTTCTTCGTTCACAGTTTCTTTCTACCTGCCTATGGCTAGCTAGACAGGGGACTGAGAGCGGCTAAAGAAGACAGATAAATAAAACAAAAAAAATAAATAAATAAGGAAGAAGGAAACCAATTTTTTTTAAGGGTTTCTTTCTTTCATCATGGCCTCTGACATCTCGTTTGAGGACCTCAAGAAGGAGAATATTGATCTTGTGAGTATAATAACTACGATAGCTAACATATCACAGTTTGTTTTACTCATTTTACAGTTTGTATTGATTGCTCTTTCTTTTCCATGTCACGTTGTTACACTCTAGGCAAAGATTCCTGTTGAAGAGGTCTTTGAGAAGCTAAAATGTAGCAGACAGGGTCTAACATCCTCAGAAGGAGAGAAGAGGCTCCAGATTTTTGGCTACAACAAATTAGAAGAGAAAAATGAGTCCAAGCTCTTAAAGTTCTTGGGTTTCATGTGGAATCCTCTATCATGGGTTATGGAGTGTGCAGCTATCATGGCCATTGTATTGGCCAATGGAGGGGTAATTATAATTCTCTACAGTTTATAGTCTTCTCTGGTCAATTTGGAAAATGGAAACAATGCATTCATGTTGGTTACTCTACTTGGAACATCAGTAATTTTATGTTAGTTTTATATTACTATGTAGATTATATGATAGTCATGTCTCTTAATATGTTTTTTTGTATACATGTGCTACCTTTGTTATGTCTGTGCTTTCTAGTCTCCAACAAAAGCTGTTATATGCGACAGGGCAAGCCACCGGATTGGCACGATTTCACTGGTATTGTAGTGTTGCTTATCGTCAACTCAACCATCAGTTTCATTGAGGAAAACAATGCAGGCAATGCTGCAGCTGCTTTGATGGCTGGTCTTGCACCCAAAACCAAGGTAACAGTACATTTGTTCAGTCACTTCAAATTTCCATGTTGATTGGGTTGGCTAACAAGAACAAATTTGGCAACGTTGTGTAGGTGTTGAGGGATGGAAAATGGGGAGAAGAAGAGGCATCAATTTTGGTACCTGGAGATGTGGTTAGCATCAAGTTAGGAGATATTGTCCCTGCTGATGCCCGTCTCTTGGAAGGAGATCCTCTGAAAATTGACCAAGCTGCTCTCACTGGTGAATCCTTGCCAGTCACAAGGTACCCTGGTGATGAAGTTTTCTCTGGCTCAACCTGCAAACAAGGTGAAATTGAGGCTGTTGTCTTTGCCACTGGTCTTAACACCTTTTTTGGCAAGGCTGCTCATCTTGTAGACAGCACCAACAATGTTGGTCACTTTCAACAGGTATCATATCATGCATACATATATTTAAGCTTTAGATCACTTACTTGAGACTTAAGATCTAATGAATGAGTTCTTATTTGAGCATGATCCAAATTTGGACTAATTTTTGGGATTTTCTTGTATTGCTTCAATTAGGTGTTGACATCTATTGGTAACTTTTGTATCTGCTCAATTGCTGTGGGCATTGTGATAGAGATCATTGTCATGTACCCCATCCAGCATAGGTCTTATAGAGATGGCATTGACAACCTATTGGTGCTTCTCATTGGTGGTATCCCAATTGCCATGCCTACTGTCTTGTCTGTGACCATGGCTATTGGGTCTCACCGTTTGTCCCAACAAGGAGCCATCACCAAGAGAATGACAGCCATTGAAGAAATGGCAGGGATGGATGTTCTCTGCAGTGACAAAACTGGAACTCTCACCCTTAATAAGCTTAGTGTGGACAAGAACTTGATTGAGGTTAGTGACTCAAGTAGATGGTTTTATATGCCCAAAATATTACCATTCATTGACAAGTCTTGTTTTCAAATTTTCTAAGATGCATACTTTTTTTTATTCCTGAGCTCAATGGTTTAAGACCAGAGGATATGTTTAATGATTCTAAATAATGCAATAACAATATTAATATTCCATTAGGATTAGATTACAACATTGATTCTAATAATGGATTTGTTTTGTAATACAGGTGTTCTCCAGGGGCATGGACAAGGACACCCTTGTCTTATTTTCAGCCAGGGCTTCCAGGACTGAAAACCAGGATGCCATTGATGCATCAATTGTGGGAATGTTAAGTGACCCTAAGGAGGTACTATGATTCACACTCTTTTATGCTAACATGAAATAAAAGCAAACTAAGTGGCTTAACATTGTAATTGGATTCTGTTGTGATGTCTCAGGCAAGAGCAGAAATCACCGAGGTGCATTTCTTGCCTTTTAATCCTGTGGACAAGCGCACTGCTATTACCTTCATTGACAGCAACGGTGACTGGTACAGAAGCAGCAAAGGTGCTCCTGAGCAAGTAAGGTTCTGTATATAAGCACTACAATGTGAATTGCAGTAAAATATCTGTTCTTGAAATAAACAATGCTATCTGATTAACCATTTATGTGTATCAGATCATTGAACTTTGTGGCCTTAAAGGAGAGACCCTGAAAAAGGCACACAAGGTTATTGATGAATATGCTGACCGCGGTCTGCGTTCCTTGGGTGTTGCTCGCCAGGTCAGTAAAGGGTGTAAACATGAAAGGAGAAGTTATTATATAGTTTCCATCAATCTTGCACGTAACCAAATTTGATTAGCCTTTTTATGAGGATAAAATCTCAGTTAGTAATCGATCAAATTTGGTTTACAGTTTAGGATTTACTCCTATAAAATTTGGTTGGAATCACAGACACAAGATAATCCCAGACTATATGATAATTTCTCATGCAAAAGACCATGAATTCCTTCATTAATAGAAACAAATATGAGAAAATTCTAGTAATTGAAGTGCACTATATTTGTTGGCAGACTGTTTCAGAGAAGACCAAGGAGAGTGCTGGAGATCCATGGGAGTTTTTGGGTCTTCTACCTCTCTTTGATCCTCCAAGGCATGATAGTGCAGAGACCATTCGTCGTGCTCTTGAACTTGGAGTCAATGTTAAAATGATCACTGGTGACCAACTTGCCATTGGCAAAGAAACCGGTCGCAGACTTGGAATGGGCACCAACATGTACCCTTCATCCTCCCTCCTTTGTGATTCCACAGATGGAGCCCTTTCTTCAATCTCAGTTGATGAACTCATTGAGAAGGCTGACGGATTTGCTGGAGTCTTCCCTGGTAAGGAGTTATGTTTATTTATGCTAAGCATTCTACTCAGCCTATTTTTTTCTAACAGTTAAAGAAATTGGAGGCAAATGAAATCATAGATCATTATTCATAGAACTTTCAAATTAAAACACTGATTCTGCAACCACAATTTAAAGAACTCAATTACAATGTACATCTTTACATTCACATGAAATCATAACTAAGGTGCGGTTTTGTGCATGTGCAGAGCACAAGTATGAGATTGTGAAGAGGTTGCAGGATAGAAAGCACATATGTGGAATGACTGGAGATGGTGTGAACGATGCACCAGCACTGAAGAAGGCAGACATTGGCATTGCAGTGGATGATGCAACTGACGCTGCAAGGAGTGCCTCTGATATTGTTTTGACCCAGCCTGGACTGAGTGTGATTGTGAGTGCTGTGTTGACAAGCAGGGCCATTTTCCAGAGGATGAAGAACTACACAATCTATGCTGTTTCCATCACAGTCCGTATAGTGTTTGGCTTCTTGCTTGTTGCTTTAATATGGAAGTTCGACTTCTCTCCCTTCATGGTTCTCATCATTGCCATCTTGAACGATGGAACGATCATGACCATATCAAAAGACAGGGTGAAGCCATCTCCTTTGCCTGATTCATGGAAACTCAACGAAATCTTTGCCACTGGAGTGGTTCTTGGAGCATACATGGCCATCATGACCGCAGTCTTCTTTTACCTTATTCACGACACTGATTTTTTCTCTGTAAGTAACACCCCCGACTTCATTGAAACTACATAACACACAGAACAGAACCCATTACAGAATCAGCTGATGAAAGTGTGTTTTGTCATCTTTCAGAAAGTGTTTGGTGTGAGACCAATTGCAGAAAGTGAGGAGCAGCTTAACTCTGCTCTCTACCTTCAAGTGAGTATCATTAGTCAGGCACTGATCTTCGTGACCAGGTCAAGGGGCTGGTCATATTTTGAACGCCCTGGCACCATGCTCCTTGTTGCCTTCGTTTGTGCCCAGCTGGTAAGTTTCTTTCTACAATGCAAAACATTTTTGTCTGTTTGAATTTTGAATGATGAAATGGGTGTGGTTTTAACCTGCAAACTTAATTAGGTGGCCTCTGTGATTGCTGTGTATGCACATTGGGACTTTGCCAAAATCCATGGAGTTGGGTGGGAATGGGCTGGAGTAATATGGATCTACAGCATTATTACATACATCCCTCTTGACATCCTCAAATTTCTCATCCGCATTACAGGCATTGCTTCCCAAAACCAGGCTTAGAACAAGTATTCAATCATTACCTAATTCTCCAATTTTTTCATTTATACAATTTTTTCGGGGAAAAACCTGAAATGCACCAGGTTCTCCAGTTCAATAGTAACATGTCAACCTCATTTTATCCAGAACAAGATCTTAATGAAAGTTAATTTATATTTGACAAAAAATTCATCTGTCTCATACTTTTTATACTCTCTTACATCTATTTTTACCTTCTTTTCTTCTTATTTTTATATTCACTTTCTATCATAGATTACTACTTATCACTTTCTCTCTTTACCTTTTCTTCTTCCACCCAAACTTCACCTCCATACCTTTTTCTTTCTCCTCTTCACCAAACTCTATAATTTTCCTATTTAGTTTAAAGTTCATAAAAAAAATTATTATTTAGTTTGAAAACTTGATAAAAGGAATATTAAAACTTAGGGCATATTGTTTTTTTTATAATTTTGGTTAAATAGCCTTTTACTTATGATTTTTTCAGTTTAATTCCACTATTTTGAAGGCTCTCATTTTGGTATCATTTTAAAAAAATGGGTCGGTCAAACGACATTACTACATTAATACGTGAACATTCAATGTTCGTATTCGTCAATAACTTACCTTTGACTGAAAACTTATTATTTGTTGTTCATGTTTATTGATTTTTTTTTAAATGACACAAAATTAAAAATATTTAAAATAGTGAGATGAAATTGAAAAAGTTATAACCCTAAAAAATTACAATTAAACCAATAATTTTTCAACGAAAAGTATAATATTTCTATCGATTTTCAATTTTCAATTTTCTATTACTCATATTCTTTCTTACACATTCACTTTTTTTTTTCTTTCGCTATTATCATTCTCTAAAAACTAGTTTTTGAAAATTGTTTTATAGAGTAAACCTTGTTCTCTTTTTGCTCAACCATCAATCAATGTGTACGCATTCACAAACAAGAAGGATTACAGTATGGGCGAAAAGGAAGCCCAATGGGCCGTGGCCCAACTCACAGTGCACGATCTTCTAGCCCCTGGAATCCCGAGAACAAGAACCATAAGCAGAAATTGCTTACCAGGCCCAAAGATCTGCCGAGGCTACAAGGTCAAGTATCATAAACTTAACTTTAATAGAATGATTTCTTACTGCACCTCCATATCTTCTTCTGCCACCTCCATACACAACTTGAAAATATATTTTTATCCTTCTTGTGTCACTCCCATAGAGTAGTTTTCAGATTATGTAATCCGAAAACTCATTTGAAAAAAGACTTCCAGATTATGTAATCCGGAAAGTAATCATGCATCTGAAAAAAGGCTTCTGGATTACGTAATCCGGAAGCTAATTACAAATTTGAAAAATGAATTTTGAATTACATAATCTGGAATATTATAGAGGAGCATTTTTGGAATTCGAAAATTTATGGAGGTGCAGGAAAAGAAGGTATGAAGGTGCAGGAAGAAACAGTCTAGAATGATGCATTAACACCCAAAATAAAGTTACTATTGATAACCCAAAATATTAGTACTTTAATTATATATTTTATTTAAAACATTTACATGTATTATTATATTATTAAAATGGGTTGTCAAATGAATGTTTTTTTTTAAATGTAAAAAAAGTTTAATTTTTTCTAGTGTTAGTTAAAATGTGGTGGTGATGCTTGAGTAATGTTGATTTGATGTTATAAAATTTTGCAGATTGAGAGAGCTAGAGACCCTCAAGGAACACATTGGATCGGTTGACATTGAAAGGTCTTGAGATTGATACAATCCGGATGAAAAATTAGCCGATTCATATTTGTATAAAAAAACCAAACTTAGGATCTAGTGAAGGTTTGATGATATAGTTTAAAGAAAAGAAGAATGAATGAATGAATATACTTTCACTCTCTAGCTTACTTTGGCCTTTTTTTTCTCCCATAATTACTAATCCATGTATCAACTAAATTATATCACTACAAGAAAATCATATAAACCAATTTTTAGAGATCAAAATAATTAGTTGTAATAGTAACTAAATTAAAGAATATTTTAGAAACTAAAAAAATTTGGTTTCTAAATTAGTTTCTATTATTGTTAAATAGTTTCTAAATAGGTATCTAATTAGCAACCAAGGTTTTTGCTACCAAATTGTTCTCTAATTTAGTTACTATTACAACTAATTATTTTGATTTCTATAAATTGGTTTCTATTTGATAATTTTCTTTGTAGTGTATACTATATTTTAAAAAATATAAAAATTATTAATATTTAAAATAATTTTTAAATTAGAATTTAGTTAATTATAATTTTTTTTAAATTGATAATTAAAATTTTAATAGCTAATTAGATACTTATTTTAAAAATTATTTATTAATAATAAAAATTACTTTAAATATTAATAATTATTTTAATATATAATTTAATTAATATAATAATTAATTATTTTTTATCTTTAACATTATCATTTATTTAATAATTTTTTATAGTGAATTTTTCCTTTTTTTAACACTCAGTCGAAAATTGAGAAAGTTTTTTCATGCAATTTTATGAGATTCATACATGGACATTTTATTCCCATTTTTTTTTTAGGAAATCATATTAATGTTTAGTACTACCATGACATTTTTTTCAATAACAGGGATAAACTTTTCCAAAGCAAAGAAGCTAAGTTTTTTTGTTTTGTTTTTGGAAAGGTTTAAAAGCACCATTTTAGGATTATAATGAACAACTAATTTTAATTTGTAGAATGAGGGAGCTTATTATGAAAGTAAAATAAAATTATTATTAATCCAATAAAGAGTATAAAAAAATATTTTAATATCTATTTATCTATATTGCTAAAAGGGTATTCGTAATAGTTAAATATCATATAGGCAATGAGAGAAAAGAACAAGACATAAAAGCAAGAAGTATGTTCTGGAACAAACTCTCAATAAGGTTCAAAACAAAATATTTATGGATCAATTCTATAAAGAAAAAGGAATTTTTTTTAGAACAAACTCTTCTAAATTTTATGAGAGGTGTAACTTTTTTTTCGATAGTTGAATCGAGAGCTATCACTCTTGTACTTACAGATTGTAGTATTAGAGAAAAAATTTTGTTTTAAAATCATCCAATATTGAAGATTTCGTTCAATACTTCCAGAAAAGTCCAGAAAATAACAGGGAAAAAAAATTAAAAATATTGTAATCTTCTTTAAAATTATGGGTAATCCAAGAAAGAATCAAGAAAGAATGGGATACAAAGAAAAAAAAATTAATTAAAAATGTATTATGAATTGTGAGATCTAAATATTTATAATGTATTTCTAAATTTAGAATTATATTTTAGATCATGTAATTTTAGACTTTTCTTACTTACTATGAAAATGTATGAAGAATATTACTTACTATGAAAATGTATGAAGAATATTACTTACTATGAAAATGTATGAAGAATATTTAACCTATGAAGAATATTTTGTATATCTGGATTTCGATTTAGCCCAAAGAAGTCCTACAACAAAAAATATTAAAGGGTAAAAATAAATTATAATAGCATATTTCTTCATACAATATTTAATGTAAATTTTCTACTTCAACAAACAGTTTGACACTTAATATAAAGTATCGAGCATTGATTAGATAACTTTTAGCTCTTCTTGAGAGAAAGTTAGGAGCGTACATGGTTGGTGAACTATGCAGAGGTGATAAATTGTCCTTTAATAGAAGTTGTTGGCGTAAACCAACTATGACACACTATTTGAAAGATATTACAATGCTGATATTTATTGTGAGAAGTTTGGTGGTCAGACCAAAAAAGTTTATCTTCAAAACACAGTATACATATTTATAAGTCAAGAATGTACTAGGAAATGTTAATAACAATAATTTATTGGATGTCTTTAAGCTTGAACTTTTCATACGATGATAAGATTGCAAGGTGATATAGTGTCCATTGACTTCAAACAAAGCACTTGTGTCTATTGAGATTTGATATTAAAAAATTATCTCATGTTTTAAAAATTGTTGTAAAACACTTAACCAAAATTAATTAGGATAAAGTTAAGTGTATTGATCTTTTCTTTAACACAAAGTTTTATACTTGTTACAGAAGATAATCTGAAATCAATACAAGCAGAATCTTATTCCAGCACTTTGATCAATCACAAACAACTTAGCAATCTCAACACTTTGCAAAAACTCTCTTAGAAAAACTTTGTCAAAGATTCTTAATTCTTAAATCTGTTTTTATGAATATATTCAAAGATGTAGTTTGTTATCAAATCTTAACAAACTCTTAAATTGCATTAAAAGATTGGTCAAAGCATTTAATGACTGGAGCGTAAACAGTTAAATCATTTAAAGCTCAGTCAAAGAAAACAGTTTTTCTGTTATGGTCCCAAAACAAACAATCGGTTGTTTCCTCGAATCAATCGGTTGTTTTGGTACTTAACAGTTTAACCATTCAAAACAATTTTTAAACTTTTTCTCAAAACACCTAAGTACAAACAATCGGTTGTTTCGACAAAACAATCGGTTGTTTTTACTTAGTTTGAAATCATTTTGTTTTCACAAAGATTGAGAATGCTAATGCTTTAGATTTAATCATAGGGTGGATTACAACATATAAACTACCCCAGAACAAAGCTTAAACCAGCACAGCAACATCAAGCACAACAGAGGCTTCAACATCCTTCAAAGGATTTGGATTCTTCAAAGCTTGAACACCACTTGGTTCAACAATCTCCTCCTATTTGATGAAGACAAATCCCTAATGCTTGTGTTGTACCTGATTAAATCTGAAGCAGTTCCTGCAATAGAACTTTGAGCAAAACATTGAACTTCTGATATTTTGTTAGGATACAGATTAACAGTTAAAGATCAAAACACTTAATATCATAAACATATTACATAACCCAAACTGTTTTATCAACTGAAAACAGAAACTTAAATCACAACAGCATATATCTCCCCCTATTTGTCTTCACAAATAGACAAAGATAAAAGATAAAACAAAATATTGTTTTCATTACATCAGAATTAAAGCAGCAACAGCAGAAGGAAGGAAATAAAAACCAGAAAGATTAGCCAAAAACAATCGATTGGTTATCGAAACAATCAGTTGTTTTTCCTTCAATCTTCTTCATCAGCAAACTGAAGATCAAAGATTTGATTCTGAACAGCTTCAATCTGTTCATCCAAAGTCATAAACCTTGCATCCATGTTGTCAAATATGGTGTCAATCCTTTGGAAATTACTAACACAGAGATCATGGAGGCTCCTTTGATTTTCAGCAAAGCTATCAAGCCTATTCATCATGAGTCTTTCAAAAGACGACATGGTTGGCATTCTTTTTCCTTGATGTCCATCATCAACACTTGGTCCTGCATATTGAAAATCTTCAGGTGGATTTTCATGTTGAACATCCATATCAGCAGGTTCATCTTGTTCAAGATTTGCAGCACCACTAGATGAGGCACCATGATCACCATCCTTGCTTATCCATTTTCCACCTACTTTTGTAAAACCCATCTTGCTGAGTGATCCATTGTTCAACTCTTGAGTTGACTTGACCAGCTCAGAAGTTTCATCTTCAAGATTAACTTCAAAATAGAGTAGAAATTTAGATATCAAAACAGCATATGGATAGTTATAATCACCTAACCTCATGGCTTTTTGCATGTGTTCTTTGATTATATGAATCCAATTGATCTTGATTTTCTTGGTGATGCAGAAGATATAAACCAGATCTTCTTCAGTTAGCACAGAATGATTACTCCCCCTTGGAGTTAGAATCCAAGTTATAATGAGAGCAAGCAATCTCTCATCAAGTTTCAAACCTCCAACCGAGCATGTACTAACTTGAGCATGATTATTCTTCAAGCAACTTTTGTAGAATTGGATTTTGTTAAAATCCTCCACCACAGCAAGGTTTCCCTTGTTGATTCTTAGACCAGAAAACTTAAGTCCAGCAACAGCAGTCCAAACTTCATGAGTTATCTCCATTTCTACACCTTTCACATGAGAAACTAGATTGTTTCCCTCAAACTTCAAGTTTGTGTAGAATACTCTCACCAAATCTGGATAAATGTTTCCCTTCATCTCCAGAAACTTTCTGAGAGATTGATCCTTGAGCAGCTTTCTCACATTATCAAGCTTTTGACTTTTCAGCCAATCAAAACATACAACTTTGGGGTTGTTTATCTTCTTGATACTCGTTTCATACCTATACTTCTCAATGAGATCATTATCTCTAGAAAACCAGCCTTCTAGCCTTCCTCCAGACCTTACAACCCTTGTTTTGACTTTTTTTGAGGTGGAAGGAGTTGATTCCATGACAGCAGAGACGAAAACAGAGGAAAACACTCTTCACAGATTTTTGCAAGAGATGTTGCAAGAGATGTTGCAATTGGTTGTTCTTTGTTGAAGAATTCTGCACTGGATTTTATAGCAGTAAGAGAATCAAAATGAATTTAATTTCATTAAAGGGTACCTGATTTTTAAAGAGAGAGGACTTGACTCTGCTCTGCATAAAAAAAGTCAGAAAAAGCTGAAAATCACATGGTCTTCACATGTGATCTTTGACTAGTCATTAAGGCTCTTGAATTTCCAAGACTTTGGAATATTCTCCTTTAAGACTGTTGTAACTTCTCTCTGAACGTAATCAACTTTTAATTACAGGTTCTTTGACCAAGATTCTCCCTTTGAATTGATCTACAACGAATAGAAATTCAAAATAGCAATTAAAAGAATTTCTTCACAGTGCTGTCAGACCCAAAACAATCGGTTGTTTCGAAGAAACAATTGGTTGTTTTTCTGCAGCAATTAAAACTGTTTTTGAATTTTAACCATGAGCAGAAGCAGTTCAAAGCAGATGATATTAATCATAACAAGATTGTTTTAACCATGAGAAGGAACTTTGAAACAGAAATTAAAAAAATAAAGGAAAGTCTTATCCTTATGTTGATTCTTCAATGAGCCATGTGCTTTTTGATCAAGAAACTTCTTTTCACTGTTGATGTCTTTTGCATAGTATTGATTCAGCTTCAATGACTGCCTTTTTCTTCAACAGCTTGATCAGATGACTCAGTTCCTCCTTTTCTCTTTATTTTTCCTGCATAAGCAATTTCAAGTAGCAAGATTTGGTCCCCTTACAAATTTGGGTCTGTTTGACTTTTCTTTGCAGATAGAAACATCACATCCATTTGGAATCCATTTCATAAAACCTCTTGGAACAGAATATTTTCTAATTTTACAGAACCTAACAGAGTGGCCTTTCTTCATGCAGTAAAAGCATGTAACAACCGGTTGTTTCGTCTTAACAATCGGTTGTTTTTCTGATTTTCTTGAAAAACTTTTTGAAAATCTATGTTGATTGTTCTGTGGATTAAAGCCTAAACCAGTCTTTCCAAAAACACAGCTTTAAGATGCCAAAACATTCTCAAAGTTTGATTTCCCCTTTGAAAGCTTGTCCACAGTTTCAACAAGATAGTGAACCTTTTTCTCAAGATTTTCACAATTTGTGCAAATGAGAGTATCACACTTGCAAGAGGCATTTTTGAAATGATTTTCCAATTTTTCAAAATCACTTTTTGCTTTTTTCAGATCCTCTTCAAGTGACTTAACTCTCTTTTCAAGCCAACTGTTAAGATCTTTCAATCGGTTGTTTGAAAGAACCAATCTATTAGCTTCATCATGTGTTTCTTGAAAAGCTTCAAGCAATTCACTATAATTTTGTTCATTTAAGGAAGCACATGAACTTACCTCACTTGAGCTGCAAGATTCATCATCATTTTCAGCTACCAAACATATGTTTGCTTTTTCATCTTCACTTGATGAAGAACTTGATGATGACACCTCATTTTCATCCTAAGCTATGTAGGCTCTTTTTGTCTTGCCTTTCTTCTCCTTGTAACTAGTCTTTTTCTCTTTGCTCTTGTTGGGACAATCTGCCTTTATATGACCTTGCTCACCACAACCAAAACAAGTATAGTTATTTGAATTGAATTCATTGGGTTTCTTGTTTCCATACCTATCCTTGTTGTTGTCTTTGTTGCGGTTTCTCTTTAGGAATTTGCTGAATTTTCTTGACAGCAAGCTAAGGTTTTCCTCATCACTATCATCACTTGAATATTGCTTTCCCTTGTGTTTGGATGCTTTCAAGGCTATGCTCCTTGTGTGCTTATCTTCACTCTCTTGAACATTGAATCTATTCATCATGTTCCCTAAGCTTTTCAAACAAAGAAGCAACACTTAATGATGTTAGATCTTTAGATTCGGAAATAGCAGTTACCTTTGGTTGCCATGCTCTATCAAGACATTTCAAGATCTTGATGTTCAACTCTTCTTTGTCAAAGGTCTTGTCTAGGCTCATAAGGTGATTGATGATGTGCGTAAAACTTTTCTGCACCTCATCAATTGTTTCTCCTTTAAGCATTCTAAACATCTCATACTCTTGGATGAGAGCATGCTTTCTAGCTCTTTTCACCTCATTTGTTTCTTCATGAGTGACTTCCAAAGTGTCCCACATTTCTTTTGATGATTTGCATTGTGAGACCCTGAAAAACTCATCAGAATTTAAAGCATATGTTATAATATTTTTGGCAATGCAATCGAATTTGGCCATTTTGCTTTCTGCATCAGTCCATTGAGACCATGGCTTCTCAATGACAGATCCATCTTTTTCAAACTTTGGGATAAAAGAGCCATTTTCAATTGCATCCCAAATTCCTTCGTCAAGAGATTCCATAAATATTTTCATTCTTACTTTCCAAAATTGGTAGTTCAAACCACAGAACAAATGTGGTATGTTAATTGAAGCACCTTCCCCAAACGGTAGTCTATCAGCCATTTAAAAAGATTTTTAGGATCAACTTGAATAACTTTCAAGAACCAAGCTCTTGATGCCAATTGTTAGAAAAGATGGCTTTAAACTAGAGGGGGGGTGAATTGTTTAAAAGGGTTTTCGCAAATATTTCAAAAACTAGAATGAATTTATCTCAGGAACCAAATGATTCAGCAATTCATTTAGCCAAAACAGCAAGCAAAAGCTATAGACCAGAAAAACAATCGGTTGTTTCGTAGCAACAATCGGTTGTTTATACCAGTAAACAACAAACAAACTGAATTTAAAGAGTTAGAGATAGAGAGATTGTACACAGTTGTTTATACTGGTTCACTCCAAACCAAAGCTACATCCAGTCTTCTCAGAAACCCTGAGGATATCCACTAAGCAATCACCACTTGATTACTTACACAACAACCAAGAGAATGACCTTGAACACCTCAAGAAACACACTCTCCTTGGCCAACACTAAGATTGCTGATCTTAAACACCTTAAGAACACACAACCAATCTCAGCAAACACAGAAACGAAATTGTTCAACAGAGTACAAGGATTACACTTGTTACAGAAGATAATCTGAAATCAATACAAGCAGAATCCTATTCCAGCACTTTGATCAATCACAAACAACTTAGCAATCTCAACACTTTGAAAAAACTCTCTTAGAAAAACTTTGTCAAAGATTCTTAATTCTTAAATATGTTTTTCTGAATATATTCAAAGATGTAGTTTGTTATCAAATCTTAACAAACTCTTAAATTGCATTAAAAGATTGGTCAAAGCATTTAATGACTGGAGCGTAAACAGTTGTTGATTTTTCTCGACAAGTGTACCGAATCAACTGTAATATAGTACTCTTTAAAGTACGAATGTCGAACCCACAAAGAACAATTCTAATTAAGATGTTCTGTTGTAAAACTCATTAAGTATAGAAAATAATTTTGAGACTTTGTTCTTAACCAAATTAAAGATTTCACAAATAACTCGGAGAGTTAGGGTTTGATTCAAGACGTAACAAAATCAACTTATCAAATATAGAGAAAGATACTTGGGATTGAATTGCGTTTATCTCAATCATCTGTATTTTGAATAATACAATATATAATACTCAAAACTACTTATTCTTGATGCTTAATTTAAAGTCATTCATCTTGATTCCTCACAGATGAAATTCATAAGATAATTTCTCAAACACTGATTCCTCAGATATTTAACAAATCATCCAGCTTTAGGAACAAAATTATAATGCAATCAATAACCTAGAATCTATTCCTAACATTACAAGTTATCAAGTATTTTCGTTTATTTCAGATCCTTAAAGGTACTTTCCAGTTAAATTTAAGGATCAAAATCAAGACTCTATTGATCAGACAGAATCAAACAATAAGCATAAAACGAAAATACCAAGAACAAGTAGAAAAGATAATTATATATATATATATATATATATATATATATCACCAAGAATACATTTGATCAAGATAAATTACATTCAATCCCAAGTTAGAAAGAAGGGCTGATCTGAGCAAGTTCTTCTCCTAAGAACAGAGGTTTCTTCTCTTTCTCTCACTAGTCTCTCTCTATAAAAACCTAATCTGTTTTCCACTGCTGGTTTTGAGATATGTTTTAGAATTTATATAATCAACTTTAGCTCAAGCTAGCCCGTTTTAGCTTGAGCTAGATATTTTTGTGCATTTTTAGCTTGAGTTAGCGATTCTAGCCTGAGCTAGATCAGTACTGCACCTTTAATCAACTATGGACAGTTTTAGCTTAAGCTAGCAATTCTAGCCTGGGCTAGAATTCTACTGCACCTTTAATCAATTCTGGACAGTTTTAGCTTGAGCTAAATCCTCTAGCTTGAGCTAAATCTTCTTGTGATCCAATTAAGTTTTTACTTTTTTTTCTTTCAATGCCAGCTTGAATACATTCTTTCAGTGCTTCATATTCATCTGCAATTTACACAAAAATTGAGATTAAATTTCTTCATTTGTTTCTTGGTTCAAAAAATATATAATCAGATTCAATAATTCTCAGATTAGGGTAATTTTCTTACATTAAGCAACAATTAAGTTCCAAAGTGTTCAATTTTCTCAATCATAAAAACTACACATTGGCACTTATCAACAGTTAAATCACTTAAAGCTCAGTCAAAGAGAACAGTTTTTCTGTTATGGTCCCAAAACAAACAATCGGTTGTTTCCTTGAATCAATCGGTTGTTTTGGTACTTAACAGTTTAACCATTCAAAACAGTTTTCAAACTTTTTCTCAAAACACCTAAGTACAAACAATCAGTTGTTTCGACAAAACAATCGGTTGTTTTTACTTAGTTTGAAATCATTTTGTTTTCACAAAGATTGAGAAGCTAATGCTTTAGATTTAATCATAGGGTGGATTACAACATATAAACTACCCCAGAACAAAGCTTAAACCAGCACAGCAACATCAAGCACAGCAGAGGCTTCAACATCCTTCAAAGGATTTGGATTCTTCAGAACACCACTTGGTTCAACACAAATATGTTAAACAAGCTTCATTCCCTGTGAAAAGCACTATGATCAATATTATGATCATATTGATAAGGTTTTTCGTAACTTGTGATATGAGTCAAATTTGGCATGATAAGACTTAACATATGATGAATGACTTGAAGATGTCGTTACGAGATTAATCTTAGGATTTTTTAAGACTTTGGTGAATGTGTACTCAAGGATGTTTTTCACATGACACAAATTTATGAGAATAATTAGATTACTTAAAATTAGATAATTTTAAATTTTTTAAATAAGAAATTAAAATTATTTATATTCACAATATTGTTTATTGATAGATTTTCACACAAAAATGTTCACAATTTTTTTTTTCATAGTTGACAAATTTCTATTAAGGTTATTTATTGTTGATGTAGGTTAGACTTCTTTTTCAACTAATGTTAAGTTAAGATTTTCTTGATAACATTAACAATGTTTTTTTGTTCATGTCAAACACAATTTTTTTTTTGTCAATTTATGTTATTTGAGGTTCTTCTCCAAATTGTTGTCAATGTTACTTAGGATGTTTCCTAACCAATATTGAGAGGACTACTTTTCAGCAGATGTCTATTATGGTTGTTCTATAATAAAAGTTTTTCTATTATTTATTATTGTTTAGATGAGAACTAGATTTATTTTATTGATGTATGGCATAGTTATTTTTTTTTGTTGATTTCTATAGTGCTTTTTTTTTATCAACAATACTAATGTTATTCTTACTCAATAGTTTGTTAGGATTTTCTTCTAATGTTGATTGAAAAAACTTTCGATCAACATTGACTAGAATATTTTTCTTCAATGTTCTTCTTGGTGTTTCTCGTGGAAGAACTCATTTAAATGGCATAAGAGTTGTTGGTTTGTCTTGATAATCAATTTAGACGAGTATAATATAAAGACGAGTATAATATAAAGTAAAAGATATGAAATTATATTTAAAAGAAATATTGTTAGAAATTTAATGAGTTAAAAGTGAATATCAGGCGCTACAACACTAAAGTAATCCATGTCAAATAAGTTCGAACGACCTTCAACAAATAAGTACCCGTACCCAAATACACAATAAATATAAATATGCAAAATAAATAATATATAATAAAAAGAAATTTTTTTGTTAAAAATAATGTATTAATATCTTATATAGATTATCCATAGCTTTGAAGTGAAATTTTCCTAATATCTTTTTTATATAACCCACACTATATATAGTTAAAATTTAAAGAAACAAAATTTAAAGGAGAGGTAACCTATGTAATAAAATCAATGAAAATAAGTAAAAATTTGCTATTAACAATAATAAACCTCTAAGACTCTATAATTGCAAACTAATTTAAAGGCAAGGAAAAATTATAATAAATTCAATTGACTGAAGATAAATAATAACCATTGCGATTAAAAACATAATTTTCGAATATTATTTCTTATTCGTTGATGAACTAAAATATCTATTAATTTAGTTTTCAAATTATCCAACCAAACAAACATAATTAGTCGACATAAGAGTAACAATGAATGTTTTTTAAATAGAAAATTATATAAAATCATCAATAATTAAAAAATTTAAGATCAAAATTGTCTAAAAAAATTCAGGAACGAAAATTATGGATTTTGAAAAATAAAAGGACCAAAATTGACTAAAAAACTCACTGACGTAAAATTATAGGACCAAAAGTCATTAATCCAAAAACTAATTTGAAATTTAAAAAGAATAAAATACGTACTTTAAATTAAAGTACATTAATAAACATAATTTTAATTTAGATTAAATAATTTGGTACATAAGTTATAACATAATCAATTATATGTTATGATAAAATAATATTAATTTTATTTTTTAAAATAATTATATTATTTTGAAAACGGATTAATCCAACCTAAACTCATAATATCAAAATAACTCATAATAACAAAAACTGCTCCTTCAACAACTATACAACCAATCTCATTTGCAACTTTCTCATCACATAATAAGCTAACAAGATTCAAATCTCAACAAAATTTCTCCTCTAAATTGAACATTCCTAGAACAGAACACTACATTTTGGTTCAGTGGCTTTCCAAGATCTCAACTCAGATGGAATTACTTCCTCATTAAAGGAAAGCACAGCTTGTGCCATCAAATTACCTAGCCAAGCATGGTATAGCAATCCTCTTGAACCGAGCCCACCAAATAACCAATACTTACAAATATGATTTCTGCCTATTACATCATTGATACAACCCAAAAGTGGAAGTGATCCGAGGGTGGTGAGTGGAGGCATTGCCCTCAGACCAGCTCTTGCTCCAGTGAAAACCCAATCCTTTATTCCAGGATAAATGGTAGATGCCTTTGGCAAAAGCTCCTGAAGAGCTTTTGAAGCTTCATCGCTCGAGACATTTGGTGATGAATTTACCGACTTCCATTCCCAAGTTGAGCCCAAATTCAGACTATGAGGGCCCTGAACGGCAATCCATGCATCTGATAAAATTGAGGGCCCCCTATAACCTCTGGAAGACAAGGCCAGAAAATTCTCAAATAAAAGTGATGACATAGAAATAATCTCAAAACATTCCAACATAGAACATTGAAACCTTACTTCGTATCATCATGCAATTCCAGTTGGGCAATTACACCCCTACATGTCCTTAAAGGCAGCCTCCCAGAAAGCTCAGGAAGCATGTTCACCTTGGCGCCAAGGCATACGATGACTGCATCATATTCCCCTGAGACATAAAAGATATTATATCATAGTTTTGAACCATCAAAAGCTCTGCCAAAAGTATGGTCATCGTTAAATAATATTATATGCACACACAGACACATATATACATATATACTAGGAAATAGAAATGTTGACCTACTTCCACAGGAGATATAACGTATAATCTTTTTAATGTGTTGATAGAGCATAATAAAACATTCATACTTTCCTGTCCTCTAAAATAAGAACTTGAAAAAAGGGAATTATTTTTATTCAAACATCTCCTTTCCTTTTTTATTTGTCTACTTTCATTTTTTATTTTGAATACTGATACTAATTACATAAATTTTTTGTTTGTTTTCTATTATTTTTTTCATTTTTGTGCAATTTCTTACTAATATAGTAAGTGATTCCATAAGTCTATGAACCCCTCGAAGCATTTTCAATAATTTTTTATCTTATTATTAATGAAGAATTTCGTATATATCTAAACCCATGTGTGTGTATATTAAGGATAGTTTAATTTTTATGCTTTTGTCATATTTTAATATTTAAATATGGCTGGTAAAAAGGCATTCCATTAGTGTAGTTGATCTCGTAGAACAAGTTTGAAAGTTTCTTGCTACTCAATCATATGTTAACATCATTCTTAAAAGGTTTGCCTTTCTCTAATTCGTCAGATCTCCTTCCTTATGGATCCTTGATTCTAGTGTCTCACATCACATGCCATATGATCCGTCTTTTGTGTCCTTAAATTTTGTCTCACCTATTTGTTGTGATTGTTGATGACTCTGAATGTCATTAGCAGGTCCTGGATCTATCTCCACATCTACTTTATCCTTTTTAAATGTTTACTATATTCCTAATCTCACTTTGAATTGTGCGTCTATTGGTCAACTATGTGGCTCTAGTAACTCAATTTTGTTTTCTTCCACTGACTGTCGTGTGCAGGATCCTCAGTGAGGAAGGTTAATTGAGACAAGCCATAGACAGGGGACTTTGTATGTTGGATGATCTGAATGTCCCAGCTGTTGTAGCATCCACGGTTGATTTATCATCTTTTTATTAGAATTTTGCATCATCTAGTTTCTATTTATGACATTATCGTCTTGGACATGTTTCTTCCTCTAGATTAAACTACTTAATTGCCATTAGAGATTTAAGCAAATTACAAACAAGTGATTTTTATTGTGGTGGTTGTAAAATTGCCATATTTACTGTTTTACCTTTTACCAAGAGTGTTTCTACATCTCATGCACCTTTTAACTTTATTCATTCTAATGCATGGGGTCCATCATCCTACCCAAGGTGGATCCCACTATTATATCTCATTTATTGATGATCATACTCGTTATTGGATTTATCTTATGAAACATCATTTTGAGGTTTTTTTATATATATCTTATGTTTTGTACTATGCTTAAAACTCAACATGATGCGATTATTAAATGTTTTCAGTTTTGCGAATTACTTGGCACTAATGGTACTCTTCATCAGACTTCTTAAATTGATACTCCTCAACAAAATGAAGTTGTTGAAAGAAAACCTTTTTGGTTCTACTTGCTTTGTTCTTCGTCCACAATTGTCCTCTCGTTCTATAATGTGTTTTTCCTTGGTTATTAGGATGGTAAAAAAGGTTATTGTTGTTTTGATCTTACCACCACAGAATCTCTTATTCTCATCATGTTTTCCTTGGGCACATTCCATTCTATTCACGTTATTTTAATTCTCGCAATCCTACAAGGTCTGATCTCTTTTGTATTGAACCCTTTTCCAATAAAATGATGTTGTAAATAATCTTGAAATTGAGAATTGTAGGAATAATATCGGTACTACTACAACTTAAGATGTCCTCGCGACTTCCCAAGCACCTCCTATGATTGTTGATCCTCCACCTCTTTGATATTAACCACATGTTTGTAAGTCCACCCAATCACCAAATTTTGTTTATTCTTCTTCCTTTGCTTCTTTCTTAACCACAATTCAAAGTTTGTTTAGGTCGTCTTCCTATCAAAAGGTTGTCCTAATCCACTTTGGCAACATGCTATGCAAGAGGAACTTTCTGCTTCAATCAAACAGCTATCTGGGACATGGTTCCTCCAGGAAAACAAGTAATTGGCTGTCAATGGGTCTACAAGATTAAAACCAAGTCAAATGGGTATATTGAGCATTAGGAAGCTAATTTAGTCACTAAAGGATTCTCTAATGCTCTGTTTTGATTGAGGAGGGGATTTGTGAGGAGGGGAGGGAGTGGATTTGTGTGGATTTGTGAGGATTAGAGAGAATGTGTGAGGATTAGAGAGAATGTGTGAGGATATGTGAGGTTGTTTGGATTGAGGGATGATAGAGTGGATTTGTAAGGATGGTTTATTGTGAGTTTACAAATTTACCCTTGTTATTAAAAAATATTTGAATAATGAATTACGATTTTTTTGTGTAGGTTTGAATTAATTAAATATTTTTAATATATAATATTCATAATTATTTATATTTTTTAATAAAAAATTAAAAAATATAATAGAAAATATTTTTGTGTTAAATTGAAATAAATTTATTAAATATATTAAAATTTATGAAAATAATATTTATTATTATATTCATTTGTTACTTTATATAACTATATATATTGTTGATATTATAATTTTATTTTGTTATTTTATTATTTTTAATTATATGTTGTTATTAATAGTATAATTAAATATTTTTAAAATTATAAATAATAAATAAATTTATGTAATATTTATTTTTGTATATTTGTAATAAAATGTGCACAAGGATATTTAGGTAAAATACAATAATCCTACATCATCTTCACAAATCTTTTCATTTTGTGAAGAGTGAAAAAAACCATCCACCCTCCCTCCCATCCATTCCCCCACCCTCAAAACCCTTGAAACAAACACAAAAAATCCCCCCTCCCTCCTCCCTCTTGGAAACAAACACACCCTAAGGAATATGGTCTAGATTATGCAAAAAACCTTTGCTCCAGTTGATAAGATGACTACCATTTGTACTTTTACTATTGTTGTTTCTCTTTGTCAATGGGATATTTTTCAAATGGATGTTAAAAATGTTTTCTTAAATGGTGATCTAAGAGAGGAAGTCTACATGATACCTCCTCCAAGTGTTTCTCTTAATCCAGGAGAAATGTGCAAGATAAAAAACTCTTTATAGTCTCAAACAAGCTAACTAGGCTTGGTTTGAGAAATTCTCAATAGTTATTGCATCTCTTGAATTTCGTTCTAGTGATTGTGACTGCTTTATTTATGAAGACTACTTCTAATGGTCGTATTATTCTCTCTTTATATCTTGACGACATGATTATCACCGAAGATGATGTAGATGAGATTATAGACTTAAAATTCAATTGGAAAATAGTTTGAAATGAAAGATTTGGGTCCTCTTCATTATTTCCTGGAGATTGAAGTTGCATATTCTCCTAAAGGTTATCCTTTCTCAATCTAAGTATATTATCACTATTCTAGCACATGATCATCCTCGGGTACTTGCATATCTAACATCCCTATTGAGCTCAATGTGAAATATACTCCTTTTGATGGTGTCTCTCTATCTGATCCCACTATGTATTATACTATTGTTGGCAATCTAGTATATCTCACCATTACTCTCCCTAATATTGCTTATGTTGTGCATGTTGTGAGTCAGTTTGTTGTTTCTCCTACTATAATACATTCGACAACTATTCTTTGCTCTCTAAGATATGTTCGTGGTACTCAATTTCAAAGCCTTTTCTTTCATTCATCATCTTCCTTGGAGTTGTGTCTTTATTTTGATGCTAATTGTGCTCGTGACCTTACAGAGCAAGAAACAAGATATTGTTTCTCGTTCCTCCAGTGAAGTTGAATATCCTATCATGGCTCTAACCATCGTTGAGGTGGTTTGGTTGCATTGGCATCTTTCTGACATTTGTGTTCTCTTTTTAGACCAACCCTATGTATTGTGACAACAAGAGTGCTATTCAAATTGCTCATAACTCAGTCTTTCATGAGCTTACAAAGCATATTGAAACTAATTGTCATTTCACTCATCATCATCTTCAACATGGAGCCATTACATTGTTTTTCATTTTTTTCAACTATGCAGATTGTTGATTTATTTATAAAAGCTCACTCTATCAAGCATTTCAATTTTTTACTCTAAATGTTTTGTGCTAATGCATTGAGTTTGAGGGGGATGCTAGATGATTATATATATATATATATATATATAAGAGTAGTTTAGTCTTTATGTATTGTCATATTTTTATATTTATATCTTTGTTGTGTCTTGTATCTTAGACTCTCCATTAGGACTAATATAAAAAAAAACTATTCCTCTTATTTTCCATGTATTTTCATCCTTTGTTTTATTGTTATCAATCGTGACTTATAAGCTAAAGCTATCACAAAATAAACAAACAAAAGTGTTTCAAAGCCGCTGGTAAGAAAACCATTGAAATTGACCCTATTTTAAAAAGATAAACATCTACTAACATGCATAAAGAAATTTCATAGAACCAAGTCAGCCCAACAATGCCTTTTAGATGCAACAACAGAACTACTAAATGAAATTATAAAAGAATCACAAGTGAAAGATAAAAGGTAAATTTAGATGCCACAATCTCCGAGGGATGATGAATTACCTAAGTAAAAAAAAATATTCCGCTAACTTTAAATTACCTAAACTTTCATGACTTTTCTCATGTTACAGGCACTTGAGATTCGGCCTTTACTAAGATTTAAGACACAATTATCCTTTAACCTCTTTTGTTATGTTTTGACTAGTTTACCCGTTAAAGCTAATGAGTCCATAATTACCAATTCATATAGTTTGACATAGTTGAAGTAAAGATCTTCTGTAAAGTCCTGAATTCAATATCATTTAAAATTACTCATTATTTATTGAGCTACATCTTCTTGAACAAAAATGCTAAAATATAAATGTAACTTTCACTTAATTTAAAAAAGAAAAAAGGAGACAGACAGACATTGCAAAACTGTCAAGTTAACAAGCAAAGAGCAGCACACTGAATGAAACTACAAGAGTCCATAAGAATAGCAATGCATTATTACCTTCAAACTCAGAAAGTCTATGAACAGATCTTTTGTGCAAACTAAGCTGTTTCTGTGAAGAATCAAGAGTTGATGATTCTTTTGCCAAAATTTCACATCCTCGGAAAAGTGCCTAATAGAATTATCAAAATGGGTGAAAGTAAACTCCTAGAAGGGAAAAAAAGCAAAACATACACATTAAACAACGGAAATTTTTGCAGTAGTGATCCAAACCTGAAGATAGTGGCGAGAATTGATATTTAGAGCTTCAGGCATATAGAAAGCTGTGTTAAATGGTAAATATACGCCAGGTAAAAGACTTTGAGCCTCTCCATTGTTAAGTGTTTGTACTCTGCAGCTAGGAAGACAAGTCTTGACATTCTAATCACATAAAGGTTACATCATTCATATCTGAAATCCAAGTCTAATAACCAATGTTTCTGAAATTTATTAGATCAGAGAGGTTACTTCATTCAATTTGATCATGTTCTTCATATCTGTTGCCGGTCTTAAGATGCCCCTGAAGTCAGCTGATCATCAGCAGTGTAAATCAACTTAAGATTCCAATGGAGAGTGTAAAATGTATAAAAACAACACAGCAAAAAGAATTATTCGAAAGAAGAATACAGAACTTTACAAGACTTGGGGAATTGGGGTGGGACAATATTCAGTTGCTAAAAGGAAAAAAAACTAAAGAACCTTTTGTGAACTACAAAAGCTTCCATATCTTCAGCAGATTCTTCAGTTCTGTAATCTTTGCAGACACTAGCTTCTTCAGCAGCTCTCAAAAGCTCCATGCTCTCTTTCCAACACTGCGCACCCTCCCAGAGAAGCTTAACTACATTACCATTCATCCATCAGCAGATTCCACAGGACACCACATCATAACACAAGACAACCATGGAAAACAACAATCCACTATATCTACACTCCACAGTAAGACATCTCAAGATTAAAATGCGAAACCTTTTGGGGAATAAGGGTGAAGAAGACCTCCGGACATTCCAGAAGCACCACCCCCAATGCCCACTTCATCGTATACATCAACTCTCAGATTCAACTCTTTAGGACTTTGCTGCAAAATAATATTTCAACAAAAAAAATGAAACAAAATCAGCCGCTGACAGACAATTATGACTCCATAATCTCTTCTCCCATAAGAATATAGGAAAGAAAAGTAAAATAAGTTTTACAAAACTTTTTATCTTTTAGAAAAACTAATATGAGAAAGAAACTTCATTTTCTTTCTTCATTTTTCACCATAGAAGTAATTATCAAAAATTTATTTAAACAAGTCCCAAGTTATGTTAATGCATCTACAATGTCTGATAAGAAAATTATATGGTGTCTTATTTTATTCTAAATGAGTCTCATTATCATCGTGTTATATTATTTTTAACCAACTCAAACTATATTTAATAGTTTTATTCTAATGGTAAGGTATTTTAAGAACCCACAATTTATAACTTTTTATTTAACTTTAATTGTTTACAACTGAGAAGTTATTAATAAATTGAAAATGGTATTCTGAAGATGGATGTTGGTTTTAAAAAATATTACTTTTATATAGTCAAGACATTGAATCTTTTATAAGATAAAGTTCTTAATTTCAAGACCTCTATCTCATAAGCTTATAGAGTCTTCAATTTAAGAACTCTGTAGTGGAGATACTCTTATTTTTCATATATTAGCAGGCATACATCAATATTAGTGAAAGGTTACCTTCAACAAATGCCAAACAACAGAGAGGCCAGCGAATCCAGCACCGAGCACTGCACACCTGAGGAAATTAGAATCAGAAGTCAATATTTTAACCCAATATGTTTACAAAGGGAAATGGATGTGTGCTTATTGATGAAAGAGACAACTGAAGCAAGATGCACCTGAAAGGGTGCTGAGTCAGAGAACTATGGCACCGAACTGAAGAAGGAGAAGGAGGAGGAACAAAACGGACATGGCTGAGTGTAGGAGATGTCGAACGGAACGGGAAAATCCTGCCACTAGGGTTCGGCCACACGTGGAGGTTCTTCATTTCCGCCTCTTCCTTTATCTTAGCTGCTGTTTTCTCTGCCAGCCGAATGCAAGGCCAAACTGTTAGAAGTAGTTAGAAGTGTTCAAAAACTAGCTCATAATTAAAAATAATCTACTATAAAAATGTTTGATAAAATTAACTATTATAAAATTATAAATAAAGATATAATTAATTATTCAATATATTTGTATATTTAAATTTTTTAAACTTTTTATGATATAATTTTTTCCATAAACAAAAATGTAAGTAATGTTTGTGTAAAAGTTTATTCTTCATTACAATTTAAAATAGTTACCATTATACGAAAGTACGTTATATACTTCTTCAAGTTTAGGTTTTCTGGATTCGTGATTCAAAGAAAAATGGTCTAGAGGGTGAATCGTTAAGGTTTGTATATTGATTTTAATTATTGATTATTTTGTTTCGGTATTTAGGTTATGTTAAGATAGAAGAATAATTATTTGATAAAATTCATGAATCAATAGTAAAATTGTTAAATAAAATTTAATTTATTAAATATGATGAGATAAATGTTTTCTTTATTCATGAACATGGGTGTCAAAGTGAGTTAATTGGATTGGTACACTATGGATTGAACTAAAAATAAATGAATTCAATTCGATTATTTTTTGTCAATTTGAATTTTTGTAATCTGACTTAATATTGTAATATACAAATAATTATAACTAGCACATTATTATAAATCTAAATTTTTCCATTTTCATTATTTATACTTGTACTTGTATGTACAATTAGTATCCACTGTACCATGTAAGATTCAAACCCTAAACTCTCAAGTCTAATTCCTAATCATAATCTCAATACCTAAAACCCTTGAACCTTAAAACATAAGCCTTAAACACTACACATAAATTCTACACATTAATCATAATCTTAAACCTTAAAACATAAATTCTAACCACTCCCTCTAACCCTTAACTCTAGTAATTAAATTTCAAATCTTATCTTTTTAATCTTTTAATTTTGAATTTTTTTTTACACTTAACAAGTTGAAGTCATTTATGAGTGATATAACTTCAATGTAAAATAATATAACTAAAGTCGCATATAAATCATATAATTTCAATTATATTATTTTACACTAAAATCGTATATGAGTAACACAATTTAAATTAATCATAAATTAAAATTTGAAGTAAAGTTATGGTAATCTTACAACAATTGAACCAAAATAATGGAAGAATGACACAACTTTTGTATAAATACCACTTTTATATTGACTTGTCTCTTTTTTTACTATTATAGCATTCGTTTTTTTTAAGTTTACGACTTACCATTATAACTCCCTCTTCACACACACTATATATAAGATTTTGCATATTGCTTGTGACATTTTAGAGAGAAAAAAACAGCATTTGTTTGTTTTATACAAGCATAATAAAGAAATAAGTGTATTAGTACATAAGATTAATATTTTTTTTGTTTTTCTAGAGAGAAAAAATAGCATATTTATTTGAATTAAAACTTATTGAGGTATTAATATTTGTTATATTCTAACACCCTTATCAAGTGGTCATTTAACATAGTTTGGTCATGATGCTGACCAAACACTTGAAGATTTGGTTACAGAACCACAGTCACCCAGCAATGAACCCAGTATCTCACTCAAAATAAATATGTTTTGATGAAGTTTAGACACTTATCTTAAATAGCGTGTCAGTGTCAGATACTAATATCGGATACTGACACTTGTATGACACTTATAAAACATATATTCGTGAAATGTCTAATTCAATAAGTATTTGTTGTATTTCTGACAATTTTAGTATGGTTCTAACACAATTTTAAAAAGGAAAAATACATTAATTTTCTAAAAACTCAAACTTACTGTATCAATTTTTATTATGATTACAAAAATAAGAAACAAATCTTTTTAAACCAGTCATGAAAAACATTTTTCTGCTCCAAAAAATAATATGGAACATACTTGTGCACATAAATCTTTATTGTCAATTTATATAATTCATAATTATATAATATATAGATTTGTATCCCCGGGTCCTACATATTTTTATATTATACGTATCTTCGTGTTCGTGTCCGTGTCGTATGAGTGTCTGTGCTACATATTTAAAATACAATAAAAATATGTTTTAATTAATATAATAGTAATAATAAAATCTTTAAAATATTATCATCTATAAAAATATAATAAAAAAATAATTCTTCTTACATTTTATACTTTTATTTTACTCTTAATTTTTAAGCTGATAGTTTTTTTAAAAGTGTGAAATATATATATATATATATATATATATATATATATTTTGTAACATCCCTAATTTTACTCATATTTGTTAATATGTTATGCATGTAATATCTAATTAACAGATAAACATATATTGTTTTCTCATATTTGTATCTCAAAACAAAAGATATCCCTCTTCATAGGGATTTAATATATACATCAAAAAATTTAAAAAAAAACAAAAACAAAGCAAAACATTCAATTTACACCTATCTAATCCTTCTGCTGCTGAGGATCTCTATTTCCTGCAATCTCATCTGCTCCCGTGTAAATACACGATCATCACAGTTAGAGAAACAACACAACCAAATAACAGGGTAAGCTAGCCATATAAAACAAAATTCTATAAAATTTCACTCTGAAATTACTAAAACATAAATCATAAGTCTCATACAAATTCTCAAATCATCAAGTGTCATACAAATTCTATATTCATCTTTCACATGTCAGACTTCCACTGACTCATATAACGTAGACACTTGACTCTACTTCCAGAAGACTCGTGTATTGAAATTAGAATCCTGAGACCTGCACCTATCATACTACTCGTTGTGAATCCACACAACCATGCGCATAAACATCTCAATATCTCATCATCTTGTATGACAGGGTAAATTCATATGACCTAAAAGACCAGATTATATTTCAAACCCCAGACAAAGTCATATGAACCTCCATCGACTCTCACCAACTGAATAACTTCATCTATGTGATTCCATTATATCAGTAGAGTCAGGATGTCTCATTACGGGCCTGACAGATCAATACACCCTAACAACCATCTCAACACGGTATTTCTTTTCCTGAAAATATTATGTCTTGATCACACTTTCAAATCATTGCACACTTCATTTATCACATCAATACACCATTCAATCATAATATATAATTTAAACTTTCTAACAATCCAAATATATCCAAAAAGTTATTTAACAATAGTAATCTAAAATAAACTATGCTAAAATAATAAAAATAGCAATATTCATATATGTATACAAAATTTTGGTTTGAACAAAAATATTTTACGTTGATCGAAATCACACCAGAGAGCACCCAAATTAACAATGTCCCTGCTATAGCTAAATTACTCTAATCAACATCAACCACCAATACTCAACAACATTATAATTGTATAACAGCAACCATATATCCAATTTCACCTTCAAATCTTCTAGTCTAGTGTTTTATTGGAAATTAAGGCTAGCTTCCCTTACCTGAAAATTAGAAGATATACACTAAGAGCTCCAAAACCACCAAGAACCCAAAGGTAACTTAACCTGTATCACAGAGTCCTAATAAAAAATCCAACTATATCACTAGGGCCCTGAGCTAACAGAGATTAACCCTGAAGCTAAAAGGGTCACATGCAAGCAAGGACAAAAACAACCTAACAAGTTCCAAATTTGACTCAAAGAGAAGAGCAAAAATATTCTGATCGGGCAGTCTTGTAGTACTCACTGCCACGAGTCTGATGGTGGACTCTGATTGTCGAACCGATGAACGAGGAAGTCAGAATGGTAGAGAGAAGGAAGAGGAAAAGAAAAGAACTTTCTAGAGAGATGGTGGTTCTTTTTAAAATGAAACCTGAATAACTAAATTTCTATTTATATGCCCTTTTCATTTAAAAGAGTTATTTAAAATATACCACTTCTACTCTAAAGTAATTTTCTAGATCCTTACATATATAATGATATTTTATTTTAATTCTTAATGCATACACATTAAAATTATATTCATAAGTTATCATCTTCTGCCTTTTCGTCCCTTTGTTTACACTTTAACATCAAAATCTATCAAATTTAACACAAAACTTAAAATTTATCCATTAATAATATTAGGTATCCCTATAGGAAATTAATAATACATTCTACTTCTGTCCAATATTACCAATCTATATATGTGGTGAATATTTTATATAAAAATGAATTATTAGAACTTTTAAATTATAATTTTATATTATCATAATTATTCATATTAAATTTTGTTAAACTAAACAAGGTAATATTAATAATTTTATACTTTAATATATTTTAAAGAATATATATATTATAAGAAAATTATTAAATAGTAACTAAATTTAGAGATAAAAAATAATTAATCACTATATTGACTAAATTATATACTAATTTAGAGACTAAAAAGTTATTAGTATCTGATATGGTTTCTATTATTAATAAAATATCATAAAATGATTTTTAAATTAGTATATAAATTAACTACCAAAGTTTTAAATTTTAATATTTTAGATTCTAAATTAGTCTATAAAAGATTAATAATGACTAATTTAGAATATAAGTTGTTTGTAACTAAAACTTTAGTGGCTAACCTACTAATAATAGAAATTATTTTAGAAATAATAGAAATTATTTTAGATATAATAATTTTTTGTTTTATAAAATGATCTTTAATTTAATCAATATAATAACTAATTATTCTAGTATCTAAAATTTATTTTTATTTAATAATTTTTTTATAATATTACGTCCATTTTATTTTACAACATTGAATAATTTTGTATTGATATAAGTTTTCATATGTTAAATGAAATAAACTTTTAATTTAATTGTAAGTTTAAAAAGCATGATTCAATAAAAAGATATTCAACTATATAATATTGATAAAATTTATAATTGTTATTGGATTTATTTCCTTTAATTTTTATCTATCTATATTTTGACCTATCTATGTATTTTAATTCATGTATCATGATGTCAAAAAATTTGAATGAAATAAATAAAAATTTATTTTTGTCTATATGTATAGTTTTCTTTCTATAAATAAAAAATAATTATTTTTTATATTATTTTATAACTTTTATTATTCTTATTATTATATCATTATTATTATTAATATTTTTATTTAATATATAATAATATAAAATAAAATTATTCGTACTACAATTATGATAAATAACAATAAAATAAATAATATTCTTATTATAATAATCATCATAATTATTTTAATATTATTATTATCTTAATTATTATTATTATTATGTCAAACAATTAAATTAATATTTTCGTTTTAATATGTATTAATACAAAATAAAATTATTAGTATTACTATTATCATAAAATATCATTAATAAGAAAATTATTAATATTATTATCATATTTTTTTTGTCATAATTATTATTATTTTTATTATTAGTATCATAATTATTCTTATTATTATTATTACATATAACTAAATTACTACTTTGATTTTAATATATATTAATATAAAAAAAATTATTAATATTACTATTACCATAAATTATTATAATTATTATTATTTTTACATCAAATTATTAAATGAATATTTTTATTTTATTATGTATGTATATAAAATAAAATTACTAGTATTATTATTATAATTTTTTTATTAAAATTAAGAAAAATTATGATTATTGTTATTAATTTTTTCATAGGTATTTTTATTATTATCAACATTATTATTATTATTATTAATATTATTATACTAGTATTATTATTATATTTTTTTTATTAAAATTAAGAAAAATTATGATTATTGTTATTAATCTTGTCATAGATATTTTTATTATTATTAATATTATTATACTATTATTATTATCTTAATTAATACTTTTATTATTATTTATTATTGTAGAAAGTTACCAATGAATATTGATTAACATGAGATTATTGATGTGTATTATCAATGAATACAAATTGACTTTAAATTACTGATAGATATTATAATTTATTTATTAATCAGTAATTTAGAACTACTGACGAATAAATATTTATCGATAAATTCAATTTTTTTTATAGTATATCTATTTATCTATTTTTTATTAATATGTCTATTTATTTTTTTTATTTTTTTGTAAGTTTACATATCTACCTACTTGTTTGTCTATTTATTTATCTATATATACTTCTTTGGATTTGTTTGTGTGTCTATATGTTTATTTACATAGGTATCAGTTATCCATCTATTCTATCTATCTTTCTAATTCTATGCATATCTATCTATTTATCATTTGTTTATTTACCTATTTGTCTAATTATTTATTCATATATAATAACATAGTATGTAATACGTCTTCTCAATAATCGATTGAAAGAGTCTAAATTATCTGTGAATAAACTAGACGATATAGTGAAAACAAACAGACTAAACAATCTAGTGTTAGACAGTTTACTCAAATAAATAAGACGGTCAAAAAAAAATTAGATGATATAATGAAAAATCATTTATAAAGAAACAAGACAATTTAGCAACAATAAAAATAGAAAAAAAATGATTGAAAGAGTATCAATCTGCCTTTTTTTTTTTTTTTATTTGTCCTATTATGTGTGTACATCTTCTTGTTTTTGTGACTGATGTTTATACTTATTATATCCAAAGATTGTTATCTTTGTGTGTGCATCTCTCTCTATATCTATAAAAGTGATTAAATCTAATTTTATATCAAACCTTAATTTTAATTATTTTATATCAGGCTAAATTTTTCACCACGATGTTAACTCGAGTTTCGGTCAAAACTCCATTGAAGACCCGCCGCCATTTGTCCTTTGCATATTCAGAGTGGTCCTTTTTTTTAGGCCTTCTTTCAATTATCATATTTGTTTCAATTTTTCATGTAAAAAATAAAATGTTATGTATATTGTTTTATTTAAATAACATATGGCATTTCTTACTGCATGTTAATAAAAAGTGTGTATCAGGTGATAAAATAAAATAAAAATTCGGAAATAAAATACAAAAGATTAGAATATATGATTGAGCTTGATGATAGTTCTTTATTTTTTATCCTTGCATAGTTCCTTAGGTCTTATATTCAACTAATTTCTCCTTAAAATGTATATATTATTTAACTTATGTTTGTTAACTTTAATTAATACTCCGTACTATTCATTTACTTTTAATGAATGCCGTGATTTAAAACCTTCTTTAATTAAGTTTGAGGCTATGGTTTCAAATCTTAATTAAAGTCATTATTTTATACACCTTTTTCTTTCCTTTATTTCTTATTTTATAGTTCTCTTGTAAGCAAATTCAACATGAAACAAACATTCTTGTGAAATCCTAAGTTTATTTTTATATTTAGGGTGACAAGTTATGAAAACAACTATAGTTTCAATCTTACTCCCACAGAATTCTCTATAAATTATCGTCATAACTTATCGTAATATAAAATTAAATTTAGATTCTTATAATTCAAAGTTTTATAAAGTTCTTATAAAAAAAAATTATTTCAAAATTTATATATCTTATTTATTAAACAGACGTAAATCTTCTTAAAAGACATGTGAAATATTTAAATAACTTTATATACAAAAGTTACATTAGCAATGAAGAAAATGAGCTTAAAAAATTATTTAGCCTGATTACTTCGGTCGATAAATATAGATAAATTTGGAGTTGTCATATGTTAAGTTAAATTTGAGTTTGTTTTCATCTAACATGCAAAAAATAATACTATATGATGTATTTTCATGAGCTAGTATGCAAATCTATTTATTTTCTTTATTCCTTTATTCTTTTAAGTGAAACTTTTGATACTCTTAAATAAAATACAATAAAAATTATATTGACCTCTTGAGATCATATCATCCTCTTTTTTTAAAAAAAAAAAATTACCTTGATGATTTTATTTTTTATAATTATCATATTTTCTTTTCACTTTTATTTTCGTAAGGAAGATAAACTTATAAAATGAACCGGAAAATAAAATTTATGAATAAAAAATGAAGAAAAATGTTTTCGAATTATTTAACTTTTAATATTGGACCTACATTAACTGATTTAGGCTAGTGTATAATTACACGAAGCATTTGTTAGGAAGGAGAATATGAAAGGAAAGAAAACGTAATTTTCACAATCTCGGCATCTCATGCCAACTTGCTAACTTTTTCTTAAAACAATATTGCAGAGAAAATTACTTTTAGCACCTCACACTTTATTCACCTATTTTTATTTGCAAAAAAAATAAATTATTTATGGTTAGTAAATATTTTAAATTGTATAATTTGAAAATGTATTTACGTTTTTTATATGTAATATGAAAATGCATTTTGGATTCGTAATCTATAAATTTGGAAATATATTTACGTTTTTGGATTATGTAATATAAAAATGTATTTTGGATTTGTAATTTAGAAATTTATAATATATTTTCGTATCTTAAAATGTATTCTTATATAATCCAAATACATTTTTAAAACACTAAATCTAAGATGTATTTTCTGATTTACAAATGTATTGAGTTGTGCAATTTATGAGATGTTGAATTTGGCAATAAAAAAAATCTAAAGCTTTAACATTTTAGACTTTTACAACAACTTCATGCAGAAAATCACAAGATTAACACACACAAAAATTATTAAATAGAAATAAATTTTAGAAACAAAAAATAATTAATTATTATATTGACTAAATTAGAAACTATTTTATAAATTAAAAAATTATTGATATCTAAAATAATTTTTATTATTAATAAAAAATTATAGATGGAACAATAACTTATAGATGAAGGAGCATTCACAAGACCTTCAAGATTTTTGGATGAACATTTTTCTTACTGAAAAGATAGAATGAAAATGTACCGAAAGTTCACACACTATCAATTATGACAAATCATAACCAATGAAGATATATTATGGTAAAAGCTCCTAAAAAAGACTAGGAGGGAGAGGAGTTCAACCCATGCAATTGAATAACAAAGCAAGGTAAACCCTTATATGTGTTAGAAAATAATGAATGGCTTGTATAAACCAAGAAGGGTTGAATTGTTATTAAAACCTTTTTAGAAAAAATTATCTTTCTTGAAGTTCTTTTAAAACTCATTTTCAGATTAAAAACATAATGCAATTAAATTTGAAACAAAATTGGATTGCAGGACAATAAAAAAAATACAAGAAAAGAAAGATTGTACAAGAAATATTATATTGGTTCAGATTAACAAGATCCTACATTTAGTCTGAATTATTCAACCTTAGAATAGTTGGTTCCACTATCTTTAAGAAGTTTTTACAAACCAATAAACTCTTGAACACCTTCAAGAGAATATCAACCAAAATTATTCTTGATACCAAGAGGACCTCAACCTTATTAACTCTTGATCAACAAGAAACAACCACCGAAACACTCCAACAACAACAAAATACAAAGAAAAAAAATGTTACAAATTGATTAGAGTAAAGCACATACAAGGTTCAACACAAGACAACCTTGATTATCAAATCTTGTTATGAAAATGCAAAGAAGAAATCAATTCAAATTGTTTTTGATAAGATGTGTAATTATTCAAAACATTGAGTCAAATGCTTTATTTATTAAGTTTACAAAGTGCTGATTAAAAAATGTTACTACGTATTTAAATGATTATGCAAGGTGTTAATCGATTATTCTCAATTAAATTTTGAAAATCACTTACAATGTTTTTTGTTTTAATCGATTATGATACATGTTAGTCGGTTATAATCTTGAGATATAGTTTTCCAACTCTCTAGTTTAATATATTAAAAAAGAGATAACCAATTATCATGTTCTAAATCTTATTAAGAATAATTTAATCAATTATTCAAAAACATAATTGATTAAAGAGGTCATAAATCATTTTAAAAAAAAAAAATTCACTTTTCATAAATAATTTTCTTTTTAATACTTGTTTGTCATAGTTCAAAACATGATAATGTTTCATCTATCAAAGGCAAACTTCTTGTTAAGCATACAAACATGTAAGATACAAGTGATTTTCTGTCAAACGATATAACATTTTGTTGTCTTTGCTTCGTCTAATAAGTAGAAGTATTTATCAAATGATACAAACACATTTTTTAAGCAAACATTCTTGTCGAATATCCTATGCTTATATGTGTTTGTAGAGAATATCTTTGTCTCACAAGAAGATCTCAAAAGCTCACGTCAACATCAAATATCTTTATTAAAGACGCGTTTAAATTTGTTTCACGCTAATAAGCATTTGTGTAGAATCTTTGACCTAGCTAATCGTGCCAGTTTTTTAGGATGTTGCTTGAAGATGGGATGAACATTCAATGTTATTGGAAGAGCATTTAATGCATCTTTCCATCAAAATGTGGATAGGTGATAGAAAAAAAAATAGACTATCTCTGAAGTTCCTCTCAATGGTTACAAATGAAGTGCCACAACTCTTTTTTCTTCCAAGCTTTATATATAAAAGGTCTCTTTGAATAAGGAAGGTTGGCAACCATGATGAAAGACTTACTACAAAAGTGCACACAAGATCTCAAGTTTCCAAGCCTTGTAGTTGTGAGAAAAACTAAGGTTCATATTCATATAAAAATCTAAAAGAGAGCTTAACCATTGTACAAGTCGAAAGACACTACCCCTCTTTCTAGTGAGAAAACCCATTGATATGTTAGATCAATTTATTTTGTAAACCTGTTTGATTTTCGTCAAGAGTACTTGTGTCCAAAGAATACTCTATTTAGCTAGGAGTTGTTAATTTAAAATAATGCTTCGTTTAATTAGGAGTGGTTGAATTTAAATAATATCCATTTTAGCCATGAGTGGTAGGGTTTAAATAATACTTGATTTAGCCACAAGTGAATACTCGTTTAGACATGACTGATTGGAGTCAAAGAATACTTAGTTTAGCTAGGAGTGGTTAAGTTCAAAGAATACTCAATTTAACCAGGAGTAGTTGGGTTAAAAAAAATACTCAATTTAGTCAATAGTGACTTGATCTAAACAATACTTCGTGAGTTAGTCAGGGAGTGACTGAATTCCAAATAATACTCGGGGTTTTTAGCTAGGAGTGGTTGTGTTCCAAATAATACTCAAAGTTTTTAGCTAAGAGTGGTTGAGTGTTAAGTAATACTTGAGTTTTTTAGTTAGGAGTGGTCGAGGTCCAAAGAATTCTCGTCTTGTACTTCGCAACATTAGTCTACTTAGTAGAACTTGACTAGTTGGTCAAGAATTAGATGTAGTCTGCACTATCAAGTGAACTAGTATAAAAATCACAATGTAAATCATTTCCATCCCTTATCTCTTTATATTGCATGTTATTTAAATATAACTAATCTTTGAAGGAGATTATTTGAGAAAACATGTTTTGAAAAGTGTTCTTATATAGTGCATTTGTCAAACTTGAATTTGCGTATGATTTCCTCATCAGATGCAATACCTTTTGAAAAGTCTTTGACAAATCATCTATCATGTTGAAATTTTTTTGTATGAATGTTCATCATTAAACAATACTTGTGAAAAATTACAAAAAAATTTAAAGCACAATTGAACCCCCTCTTGTTGTGTTTTTCCTATTTTTCACAATGATACAGAACAAAGACTTATAAACACCTATTATCTTTATGCATAGAATATTTGACTCTTCATTTCTCTCAAAAGGATCTCAACATCATTATTATATCTTGAAGTGTGTGCTTAAACTTGAACCACACAAACAAGCTTTTTTAAATAGGTGAAATGTTAGTTTTGTAGAGTCATCCAATAATGTTAGGGCCTACGTTTTACACCAAAGAAGAAAGAAGCTCCATGTCTGGGCTTGATAAGCCATATCGTGTACCAAAAACGTTATGTACAAAAACCACATGCATTTAATGTTGCATGAAGAACATTTATGTGACTACGTGCTTGAACGTGGTTAGATGATAGCCAACGGGGATGAAAGACTCGTATACTTCACAATGACTTCAAAGGAATTTGCTTGTATTTGTGAAGAATAATACTTTTCATGTTCGAGAGTAACCTAAAATATTGTTTATCACCTTGTATCCATCCAAGGATGTTTATCATTATTAGTTAGTGAAACATGTCATCTTGTAGAAACCCCTTATAATCTAAAGGTGTAGCAAATAATTGTTGGGTCCAAAGAATACTCAAGTCTTATCCAGATTGCGATTCAAAGAATAATAATGCGTAACCAGAAGTGGTTGTGTCCAAATAATATGTGGTTTTAGATAGGAGTGGTTGAATCCAAAGAATACACAGGTTTAGTCAAAGAATGTTTAGGTCCAAAGAATACTCAGATTTAGCTAGGAGTGATTGTGTCCAAAGAATATTCGTTATTTAGCAACAAATTGGTTGGGTCCAAATAATACTTTTATCTTGCAATAATAGTCCGTCTTAGTGAAAAGTGATCATGTTGATGAAGAACTAGGCATAATATGAGTTTAACAAATAAAACAATATAAAAATATCTTATATAAAAATCTCTAATCCCCTATATATTTTTTAGATTATATGTTATTGATATGTAATTAATCTTTAAAGGTCATATTTATGAAAATGATCTTTTGAAAGAATTTGTTTAGAGAAAACATTTGTGAGCTTGAAGTTTGAGTATGACAACTTTTCATCAAACACAATTCTTAAAAAAAAAACTTGTTTGAAAGTATGTTTTTTCAATATTAAATTTTATTTGTTAGATGAAACTTCGTAAAAAAGTTTTTGAAAAAATCTTAAAATACAAATTAACTATCCGTTCTTATAATTTTAGCTTTTTTCATAAAAATGCCTACATATTCTCCTATTTCATTCATTTTTCTTCATCCCCACTCTTTTATTTGTATTTGTCTCGTTATCTTTTACCTTTATTTAACTAAGGGCAATGTGAATTTTTATGTTGTGGGAGTATTCTTAGTTGCTTTTTATACTTGCTTTGCATACTTGTCAATGGACTTTTAATTGTTTTAGAATCTTTCGGAGCAACCTTATTTTCATTATTCATATTTACAAGTTTCAAATATGATTTAGGCCTTACTTCATCTTTCATTGATTTCATTTGTAACCCCTTTGAGTATATCTAAACTTTTTCTTGATTATTTTGCAGTTCATTACAAGCTTAAGTGGAAAATCATGATGCACTCAAACATTGGGGATTAAAGGAGCTTTCAAATTATTTTGATAATGGATTATAAATAAGTGTGTGGATGCGCTTTAAATTTTGGTATATATTGATGTTTTCAATCAATAATTGAAAATAGCTTTGAAATAATTTGAAAATAGCTTGGAAATATCTTGAAGAGAAAAAAGAGAGAAAATGTGTGTGGGATAGTAGAGAAAAAAAATTAAAAACAAATATTGAATTTTGAATGTCCGAGTTGACATTAAAACTCAAATTCAATAATAATAATAATAAAATACTAGCTAATATATTTAATTTATAAATTGAATAAATATTATTCAAGTTCTCTTTAAATTGAACAGTAAATTGAATTAACAATAAGACTAGAATTTGGATAAAAAATAACTTATTATTTTTTAATTTAACAAGAAATAATAAAACTGTAATTTAAGTTTGACGGCACCCTTCGTTTGTATAATATAAAAATAAAAATGTGAATAGAAGAAAAAGAAAAGTTGATATTGTAAGAAAAAGTTAATTTATTTATTTATTTTGTTAGGCCGAATTATATCACTTTTCACCTTATTCAAGCATATTTATGTGAGGTGGAAAACAAGTTTTAGGTACCTACCCTTCGTTTTGTTAATTAATAGTTAGCTTATGTGTAAACACGTCACATATATATATATATATATATATATATATATATATGTGTGTGTGTGTTAAAAGTGACTATAGCTTGTTTCTATAGGTTAGAACCTTGTTTAATCAAAATAATCTTGTACGACACACTAATTTATTTTAAAATTGAAAAGTTTAATTTTATAATTATAGTATTGATACTAGTTGGATGCAATAATTAATACTTAACCTCATTTATCTCATCCCTAAACATAATTTGAAATTTAGACAACTAGATTAAGAGATACTAAAGTTAGCAATTGTGTGAATCGGTGTTATGGTAACCAATTTATATTTTATATTTGATAGGTGTCATTTTGCTGTCAAATTGATAATTCTAGCGTAGATCTGTTTAAAGTTAGAGAGATGATAATATAATTGTGGTCACATGACCCCAAGTTGTATCCCAACGAATCCAATATTGAAATTGGTAAATCACTGTTTAGAATCCATCTACAAACAATAAAAGTTAGCAATAACAATAAAGATAAAAGGGGTTGAAATAATTGTAGAACATATAAAAGAGATTAAAATAACAATTAAAAAGCGGTTGATCCATAAGTTCTTCCATAAGTGAATTCCTCACAAGTTCTCTAAAGATTATTCCTTACTCAATCCTCAAACAGAGCTAGACTAGATTGAACACGCCTCAATATAATTCAACTGAAACTCACCTGTAAAGCATGCGTCTACTAGTTTAATATGTACTCACTTTGTTCTATGCGAATACTCCATGAGAATGCTTATCTCCTCTCTTAATCATGTGCGAACTAACTAAAAAATCAAAGTTTAAGATAAGAAAGACTCTTAATCATGCGTTTAAGTACATCCTCTCACAAAACCCAGTTTTCTATGAGATTAGAATATTAAAACAATTGTTGTAGAGAACTAAAAAACTCAACTTTTATTGATCAAAACCTCAAAACTCAATGGGAAATTACAAAGGAATCAACCAAAAAGGATTATCTTTCATGTGGACAAAACAAAAGAGTTACAAAGAAGAAAATAAACTAAGAAAACTTTATGAAGTTTCCCCTTTCTTCTTGATACCTGTGTCTTTTTATAGGTTTGTCTGCTCGAAAGATCTTAAAAAAATATTGTAGTTTAGATTTTGTTAATAGTTTCCAACCTTTCAGAATTCTTGTATTTTGCAGAAAATTTGTTTCCATTTTTGTTTATGTGACATTGTAGATTTTATTTTCACCTTCTTGTCCTCAGATTTTGTTTTCTATTTTGATTCAAAAAAGGAACTTGACCTTTTTGCATATTTCGTCCAAAACAACTACATTAGCGTGATACATTTTCAAAAAAATTAAGGAATCAAAACTAGTGTAAATGGAAATCCTATTATTTGAACAATAAGCAGGTAATCGAATTCAAATATGAATCAAAATTTGATAAACTTCTCACTAAACACTACTCTTAAGTGTTTTTGGGTTTGTATTTACTCTAAATATATTTTTTCTACTTCTTTCCATTTTTTTTTCTTAAAAAACCTTTTATCTGCTCTAAAATTCTTGAAGATCTTGCTTATGTGTCTATAGTGTAATCCCAAAATAACAACATAATTTACACTCATGATTAAATTGTAAAAAATTAATAAAATTTAAAATTACAAAAGTAATAATAAATTTTTAAAATAATACATTACAAATTATTCAAATATCAAAATTTCCCTTTCAACTATAAACTTATACACTTAAATTCTAAACTTTTTTGTTAAAATCTACTATCATAATTTATAATATAAAAATCTTCTCATCATCATCATTTTATACATTAAGCATTAGCAAGTCAAGAAATAGTAAAAAAACAAGTTTTAGTCTAAAAGTAATATAAAAAATACTTATATTTTGATAATAATAAACACGATATTTTTAGTATATCTATAATTATTTAGTATGTAACATAACTAAATATATATATATATATATATACTAAAAAATATTATATAAAAATTAATTTAAGAGACAAAAAATAATTAATTACTATATTAATTTGAATTAAAAATTATTTTAGAGATTAAAAAAAATTATTAGTATCTAAAATTAATTTTTATTATTAATAAAATTTATAAACTATTTTTTAAATTGATATCTCACATTAATTATTAAAATTTTAATTATTAATTATTTTAAATTTTAAAAAGTAAATTTTTTACTATCTTAAAATGTCAAGGTACAAACTTGTGGTTTAATTTGAATAAATAATTTCGTAGGAACGTTTATTTAATTTACACTTCTACTATGGTATTTTTTAATCATAAAATTAAGAAAAAAAATATCAAAATGGTGTAATTCTAGTTGAATTTTTACTTAAAACTAGTAAAATTATAACCAACAGAAAAGAGACCTATCGTTACACATGGGATGACTTCTTCTAAAAAGGAAAAAAAATAATCAAAATTTCTAAATATGGCGTGACAGAAAGATTTCACTTTCTAAATGGTTTACCCTCTTTTTTTAGGTTACTCTACCTCTCATTTAAGTTAATTTGAGATTAAATACTATCAACATCTCAATACTTTTTTAAGATTTCTCTACTTCTCATATGCTGTAAAGACAATGAAATCTTTCAATCACCACTTATCCAAAATATGATTATCCAAAATTGAGAGACTGTATCCAGAATGTTAGCACCATTAGATAGTCATACAATATTCGTTAAAGAAGTAGTACCACACCATTTATCATTCCAAAAATTAGTAAAAGAACCTCCTGTATCAACGGTCCAAGAAGTATAATCAAGTATAGTAGAATAAAACTGCTTAATTTAGGTCAAAGAGATGAGGATCTATAAACCATTCGAAACTCGTATTTTGATTTAACAACTCTTACTTTTAAGAGTCACTACAAGAAAATCATGAAATAAAAATCAATTTTAGAGACAAAAAAATAATTAGTTGTTATAGTGATTAAATTAGAGACCATTTTAGGGACTAAATAAATTTTTGGTTTCTAAATTAGTTTATACTATTGTTAAATGATTTTTAAATTGGTATCTAATTAGCAACTAAGGTTTTTGCTACCAAATTTAGAATCTAAATAATTGGTAGTTAAAACCTGGGTAGCTAATTAGATACTAATTTAAAAAATATTTCACAATAATATAAACTAATTTAAAAACCTTTTTATTTTAGTTTCTAAAATGGTCTCTAATTTAGTTACTATTGCAACTAATTATTTTGGTCTCTAAAAATTGGTTTCTATTTGGTGATTTTCTTGCAGTGAGGAAAGACCAAAGTCTATTGTTATAAACAAAGTTTCAAGCAAACTTAAGAAGATATGCATTATTTTCATGGTAAAGGTTAATAATTTTCAAACCTCAATTTTCAAGAGGAAGAAGAAATAGTAACCCAATTAATAGTAGTTATACATTTTTTTTCATTTTTATATTTTATCCTTGCCAATAACATATATATACATATTGAAATTATTTTATTATAAAGTTTTAATTAATATTTTTATAATTTAAAAAAACTTAATAAGTTAAAGCTAGTTGGATTTTTACTTAAAACTAGTAAAATTAAAACCAACAAAAAAGAGACAAATCGTTACACATGGAATGACTTCTCCTAAAAAGGAAAAAAAAATAATCAAAATTTCTAAATATGGCGTGAGAGAAAGATTTCACTTTCTAAATTGTTTACCCTCTTTTTTAGGTTACTCTATCTCTCATTTAATTAGTTAATTTGAGATTAAATACTATAAACATCTCACTACTTCTTTTACTTCCCTTTCACTCTCATTACCAATCACATAATAGTAGGCAAAAGTATTGTTTGGAATTCTTTCTCCTTGAGGATTTTTAAAAGAAAATAAAATAAAATTTATAAACTAAAATTAATTTATACACAAAATTAAAAGACAAGTTATATGAACGATCTTGGTAAGTATAAACAATTTTATGTTATGAATAAACTAATTTTTTTTATCATAATTGTTTTACTAAATATTCTTACAAAAAAGTATTTGTCTATGTAGTTGGGTGTGGAGGTATATGATCTTGACATAAAACTAATTGGTGGAAATGTAGGTTTTGCTTCTTTATGGTGCTTTGAATGAGATGAGTTAGGCAATAGAAATTGTAATGAAGTAAAAAATTGTTCAATGAACACATATTCTTAGTCTTTGACTAAAGTTCTTCCCAAATAAAGTTGTAATTAAGATCAATTTTGCAGGTTAAGTAAAATGGTGTTTAGTCATAGTTAATAAAAATATTGTTCATTAGATTAAAGTAAATTCTGATATTACTAATTTTAAAACAAAAACTCTGTCAGAAATCACATAAAAGTTTACATAAAAATATGCATTGAATATAATGACAATGGAAAGTTAAAGGGAAAAAAATTTTGTGTATAAAAAATAAAATAGTTTACTAATTTAAACTTCTAAAACAACATTTTTAAAATTTGACCCACCAGTGAACTGATAAAAAAACATTTCAAGATTTAATGGTTTGATAATGATATTAAAAAAATAATATAAAATTTGAAAGAAAAAAGGCCTACGTAAAGGTAATGTAATGTTTTATACTATTATTTGATAAAAGCATTGTTCTGTTTAATAAATTTATTTACTTTTATAAAAAGTTCTTAGAAGTAGAGGTGAACAAACAAAATAATTAGTCTTACTTTTTTTTTTCCTTATTCCACAATAAGGTAGGTATTCCGCAAAAATAATAGTAGATTGAGAATCATAATTAATTAGATGAAGCTATGAATGTCAAGAGTAAATTTTAAAGACTACATTGTCAATCTTAGATTAAGATGGTAGGTTGTTTGGTATGACATAAAATTACTTGTCACAAGTTAGGAGTGTTTGTACTTAAAATTTTTATTAGTGAAATGTTGAAATAGAGCTAGATATTGAAATGAAATATTTTAATTCGAGTAGTACAAAATATTAAAATCATGACTTAAAAAAAATATTTATTTTTAAACTATTGCATAATAAAAGGTAATGACAATTTTGTAAATAATTGAATGTTTTAACGATAGTTTCTACATCAACTTTTGTTAAAAGTGATTTTGAAAGACATACAACGGCGATTTTGAGTTGAACCATTGTAAAAGTTGTTTTGGAGGTTCACATGACGACAATCACTATATCAACATTCATCAAAAGTCTTACTAAATCTGAAACTGCACTACCTCTCACACACTATTTGCACAGAATCGCATGCCATTTTCACAAAATCGATGCACCACTGCATCGCACGCTGCATCACCAAGCCCGTATGCCCCACACAGTTGCTCTTTCGCGCTGCACCACGCGATCCGTATGCGTCGCAGCGAGCGTGCGCACCACTGAACTCGTCCGCGCAGCACAATTGCTCTTCTATGAGCGCCTCCACCATGGGCCTCCTCTGTTGGGTCACTACAAAAAAAATCACTTTTAGCGACTACCAAATTTGGTCGCTAACAGTACTATAATCGGTCGCTAAATGGATCTGCGACCGAAACAATCACCAAATAAAGATGGAAGCGAAAACCCTAGTTGCAAAGCCTTTAGCGACCGAATTTGGTCACCAAAGTTTAGAAACCAAATTAGCAACTGAAATTTCGGTGGCTAAATCGGTCGCAGAAAATTTGGTCACCAAAATTCAAAAACCAAATTAGCGACAAAACTTTTATAAAAAATTGGTGGCTAAATCGGTGGTTGAAATAGAGGTGATAGCGACCACCATTTTCGGTTGCTAATGGATCAAAATAATTAATTAAAAAACACTTTTGGAGACTAATTCAGTGGCTAAATGGAGACCCCTTTAACGACTTATTTGATTTCGATGGCTAAATATTTTTCTTAATTACAGCGATCGATTCTATTTCGGTAGCTAATTTTTTTTTTTGTAAATATAGCCACCAAATCGGTTTCGGTGGCTATTTTTATATGTATTGTTCATACCTATTTAAAATGGTATTTTAACCATTTTATAAAAAAAATTCAAACTTGCTTATAGATACTCAAAATTCAATCAAGCTAAATACGAATGAACTTCAAATACATAGTTTAAGTCAACTAGTAGCTATCAAACTCGTTCAACACCCATTGATCTCACATATAATGTTCCTAAATCAGGTGGGAACATGAACCCCAAACAATTTAAAAATGCAGCCAAGGGGAATTCAGGGGAATAAAAACAAAAAATAATCCTCATATTAAAGTAAACTACCATCCCACCATTGGAGTAGGAACATTGCATCCCATATAAACAAGTAATCACAAGAGTAATGCTACTAGCTCCAAAACATAAAAAGATAAATGTGCCTTTGAGTATCAGGTTAGTCTCAGCTTAACTAAAGCTAGTTATTTTCTTTCCTATTTTGAGTATTGTTTACTCAATTAATTGGATAGATACAACTGAACTAGTAAATTGGACTTCGGTTTTCCTCTTTTTATTGAAGTCATGCACAGACAGAATACACCATCTGTATTTTTGTAAATTTAGGTTGGCCTTAAAGGTGAAGATTTAGGTCCATCAAGTGGAAGCTCTGGACAGTGGAACTCACAATCTGAGTATGGCATGTTGCTATGCCATATCTACAGAGATCACACGAGTGCTTTCAGAAAGGTGGATCACTGATGACAAATATCAAAAATAGTTTTCTGAAACACATAATTGCCTATGTCCTGAACGCATACTTTTTTTTAGTAGGTTGCTCCAAAACTTGTCTTCCAGATAATTTTACCAGCATTTTATTTATCACCAATAATTAAAATGCAATAATTATTTTTAAAAGGTCTTTGCTCAAACACCAAAAAGTTTACAAAACTAACCAGTTAAACCCAAATCAATCACATGCCTAAAAACACTAAAAAGAATCCCCTATCTTCCAAACGTGAAAATTATTCAGTTGCAAACACTAACATAATAGCTCCGTTAGTAGAATCAGTGCAAAACACTATGTTCAACTCACATTGGAACCCCATCAAACATAAACCCTTGTGTGATTGCAATGCTCAGAGACCTTCAAACAATATTACAGAAGAAACAAGAAAAACTAATGCCTACAACGATAACTTGTTTGATCGTTTAACAATAAACCATCTTTCGCAAGCCTAGACAAAAGGATTGAGGTTAAAATTAATGCAAGCAATCAAATACCTCCGTTCACACCTCCTATCGCATCTCCGTTCGCCTCCGTTCTCACCTTCGTTCGTCTCTGCTCACCTCCACTCACACCTCCATTCGCCTCTGTTCGTACCTCCGTTCGCACCATGACCACCACCCGCAACTTCCTCCTCCTCCAACCACCGCCGGCAGCTTCCTTCACACCTTTGTTCACACCACGACCAATAACTCTGTTTTGGGTATTTGGTGCTCTAAAAGCTACCTGCAACTTCCAAATAACTCTGAAGCTTAACAAAAACAAATCCCAATGTTTTATCTAATTACATTATTTATTATTGCCAATGAATAAATAAGTATGCATGTTGTATTAAAATTGTCACGTTCTACCACCTCTTTATAAACAATATTAAAAATATAGCATTTATATAAAATTAAAAAATAAATATTAAATAAGTATTTAAATATCCATGATAGTAAATGTGGATATTTTAATCAATTAATTATTTTTCATACTAATACATTTCATGATTTCTAACTGGCAGAACTTACCTCTGTTAATAATTTTTAATTAAAAAAAAATTAGAAACAAGTGATAAAACTGTTATTTATAAAAAAAAATAAAAATTATTTACAATTTAATTCTGAAAATTTATTTATTTATATAAAATTAAAGTTATTTTAAAGAGATCATTTTATTTAAATTTAATTATGTAGCGTAATTTACTTTTTTTTAAAGGAATTAATTTTATTAATAATAATATTTTTTTTAGAATTTTTATTTGAGCTGATATTTTAAAAAAAATATTTAATAAATTTTATTTAAATTTAAGAAACTACAAATATAATTGACACATATTTTTTAAATAGAAAAAGAAACCAGTAATACAATTAATTATTTTTTAAACGGATGACTACTCATTAATATTCAAAGTGTGATCCTTGTATAGTTTTTTAAAATAAAAATGAATTATTAGTATTATTATTAATAGTAGTAGTAAAATAAACAATTATATTTAGCGACCAAAAGAAATTCGGTGGTTAAAAAATAAACGTATTTGGTGGTTGATTCAGTGGTAAAAATAAACAATTATATTTAGCGATCGAAACAAAATCGGTGGCTAAAACATAAATAAATTTGGTGGCTGATTCGGTGACAAAAGTAAACATTTATATTTAGCGACCAAAAGAAAATCGGTGGCTAAAAAGTAAACATATTTGGTGGCTAATTCGGTGGCAGAAAAAAACAATAAAACTTAGCGACTAAAATAAAATCGGTGGGTAAAAAATAAACATATTCGGTCCCTAATTCGGTCGCAGATATATTTTTCCCAATTTATTCGAAACAGCCACCACTTTAGCGACCAATGGTTTTGTCATTCTCATGTTCGGTCGCGGATTCGGTCGCAAAACTAACTAACATGATTAATAATTCAGTCGGTCGCAGATTTGACACTACGGGTATTTAGTGGCTATTTCGGTTGCAAATTGCTACCACTAATTTTCGGTCGCTAAATTCAGTGACTAAATTGTCATTTCCTTGTAGAGGGTGCAACTGTCGCGACCTTCTTCCTCTGACGACCTTCTTCCTCCTCCTCCGATGTTCAACCTTGTCGTGAGCCCTCCTTCGCGCTCTTGCTTGCCTCTGCACATGTTTCGGTGATTCCTCCTCCACTAGCCTCGGCGAGCCACCATGACCACCGCATCATTATCTCCGAAAACTTTCTTCCTTGTCACGAAAGCTTAAAAACTCACATTTGAGGTTAGTGTTTTATTTACTGTTTAATTTTATAATAAATGTGTTTATGTATGTGTTGATTATGAATATGAAGATTTCCTACCTTCGACAATTTTGATTTAGTTTTATAATGAATTAGATAGTCTTTATACATATTAAACATGTTGATGCTGAGTCTAGAGGATGTCTGACCTTAGACAATTTTGATTTAGTTTTATAATTAATTATATAGTATTTTTATATATTGAATGCATTGATGCTGAGTTTGAGAGTGTTTGACCTTCAACACTTTTGATTTAGTTTTATAATAAATTAGATAGTCTTTATATGTATTAAATGTGTTGATGTTGAGTTCGGGGATGTCCGACCTTCAACAATTTTGATTTATATTTTCTTAGTTTACTAGTTCTATGGATCAGAGTTGGATTAATATGTCACATATGAGTGATGCATACGAGATATGGTGGAAGAATTCATGCAGTTTGCACAACGTAATGTTGTTAGTAATCATAACAGAATAAGAATAAGTTGTCCTTATGTGAATTGTTTGAATGGAAGGATATTGAATGTTTCCAAAATTAGAGAACATCTTTTGGATGATAATTTTTTTAAAAATTATACAACATAGACGTGACATGATAAATTATTACACTTGCCAAATATACACGAAACTTCGGAGTTTATTGATTTCACATTAAACAATGAATTATAGGACATGATTCGAAATGTGAGAACAAAATCTTTTGATAAAGTGATTTAAAAAAATATGTCTAATAAGCAATAAATTATACTTATGTCTATCTAAACAAAAGCTTAATATACTAACTTTGCCACTATTCAAACAAAATCTTATCAAACCAAAAACATTTACATTCGTTAAAAGGAAACTTATATTAAACAATCTCTAACCACACAATTTGAGTTAGTACTAAATGTAAAGTTTGACATGATTTTACACTTAGTTTGTTTATGCATATAATCAAAATTAAACAAAGAATTTATTAAACTTGGATAATTTAATATAATCAAGTTAGGAAACTAAATTCTCATTATGAGGAATATAGTGAAATTGAAGTATATAATTTTGGTGTGTAAATGAAATTAAAATATCATAGACATGTTTCCTTATTTGGAATTTTGAATTGTGCTTATGATTAGTTATTGACTTGAATTTTATAGTTTATTAGAAATGGAAGTCTGAATATTCCTGCGTAATAATGTAAAAGGTTAAGCATTGGTGGTAGTTTAAAATTGAGTTTTGAGTTGATTTTGTTTTGATAAATTAACCGAGCATATGTTCTAGCTTTCGTTTTAAATAATACATTTTATATTTTTATGTTATTTTTTATTAGACCTATTACTTTATAGTTAAAAGTAATAGAGAAAACTTTCTACGTTAAAAAAACATATATTTAACAAATACTTATAATAATATAATAATATTTTGAATTAAAAATAAAATAAAAATAAATAAAATGTTAATTTAAGGTGGAGCAGTGTGAAATATCATTACCCATTCTTTATTCCTCATTCCTGATAAATACCATCATTCTGCAGTCTTTTTTTCTCTGTCATCATTCTGCAATTTTTTTTTCTGTCATTGTTCATCTCTCCTTAACTACTACAACGATGATCAACAGCCAAGATATATACAACACTCTTTCAGCTCTTGTGCCACTGTATGTGCCCATGATTCTGGCCTATGGCTCGGTCCGGTGGTGGAAGATCATCACGCCGGAACAGTGCACTGGCATAAACCGCTTCGTGGCATTTTTCTCAGCTCCTTTCCTTAACTTCTATTTCCTAGCCACCAACAACCCTTACACTATAAACTTGGGATTCATAGCCGCAGACACGCTTCAGAAATTGGTGATTCTCAGTGCTCTTTTTCTATGGTCTGCCTTCATAAAAGGTGGCAGCATCGACTGGACCATCACCCTCTTCTCACTTTCCACGCTGCCCAACACGGTGGTCGTGGGTGTGCCGCTTCTAACGGCCATGTACGGAGACTCAACAACCAGCCTCATGAGTCACATTTTCGTCATGCAGGGTGTGGTCTGGTTCACGCTCATGCTGTTCTTGTACGAATACAGAAGCGCCAGAAACCTTATTTCGAAGCAGTTCCCTCAAAACGGAGGCTCCATCGCCTCCTTCACCGTTGACTCTGACGTTATCTCGCTCAGCGAGAACGAGCCTCTGCAAACTGAAGCCGAAACGGGAGAAAACGGAGAGGTTCATGTGGTGCTGAAGAGCCCTTCCTTCAACAACTCTTGTAACTGTTCATCTTCCAATCGTTCTGCAACAGATATTTTCTCCATTCGAAGATCTATGAGTTTTAACACCACACGTGATCTCCGAGACCAGGGTTCTGAAAGAGGAATGTCCAAGATCTATGAACCAAACCAAGGTTTATTTTCTTCTCAGTATTTATGGTTTCATATTAAAACAGTTAAATAAATTATCTAAAAGTTTTTATAAGTTAACTAATACTTAATTTATGAAAATATTCATTTGTTTTTTTATATCTTAAATGTTTTTGTTATGGAAGAGTTCGTCTCCATATTTCTTAATATTTAATTAAAAAAATCAAGGAAGAAAGCCACTTTTCCTGGTGCAATAAAACATTATAGCAAAATAATTGTGAGTGATTTATATTTTCAATTACTTTTCACAGTGTTGTAATGCAAAAATATTTATTGATTTTATTGATAATCATTTTTTGTTAGAAAATTTATTTAATTTATTTAATATAAAAATTCTATTTTTTCATCAAGACTTTGTATTTTTCTTAATTTAACAAAAAAAATTCATATACAAATAAATATGTTTTTGTGCTTTACATATTAACGTTTTTTTTCCTAAAAATGTGATGAAATTTTTTTTATATCTTCATTTTTTCTTTCTTCTTTATTTATCAAAATGACAAAAAATAGTTCCAAATCTCTTATTCTTAGTAAACTCTAAATTTTGTAGATATATTTGGTATTTAGTTTCTTTTAGTCTTTAGCTTTTGTAAATTTATTACTTTTGTTTGTAGTCTTTGTGAATATATTGTTATTGGTTTCAAGAATGATTTTTAACACTCTTGTCATTTCATATTAACTACTTAAAAAAGAAAAACGAGTTATGAACAAATTATTTTTCTATTACTTTTAATCCTCAATTATGTTAACATAAATGATAAATAGTAAAATCAACATTTTAAAAATTTCAACGACAAAAATCCAAAAACAATTGGAGTAAAAAAGTATAATATTTCGTGGAGAAAAACATATATATTAACTTTTTATAAACTATATGTTATTTTAGATGCAGTGAAAAATGAATTTATTGTGAATCTTAAAGCAATGGGAGACACAGAGGTTGAGAATGTGGATAGAATAAAACATCCTTTAAGCGAGGGCAAAAAAGAGGTGAAAAATGAAGAAGGAGGTGCATACAGTAAAAAGCAGCAAATGCCAGCAACTAGTGTGGTAACAAGGCTTGTTCTAACCATGGTTTGGAGGAATCTAGTTAGAAACCCTAATACCTATGCTTGTGCTACTGGACTCGCATGGTCTCTCATATCATTCAGGTATTTTTAAGACTATTTCTTCCTGCACCTCCATATCTTCTTCTCCCACCTCCATACATAACATGAAAATACATTTTTCTCCTTCTTGTGTCACCTTCATAGAGTAGTTTCCGGATTATGTAATTCGGAAACTCATTTGAAAAAAGACTTCCGGATTACATAATCCAAAAGCTAAATAAGACTTCCAGATTAAATCCAGAAAGTAATCATGTATATGAAAAAAGGCTACCGGATTATATAATCCGGAAGGTAATTACAAATTTAAAAAATGACTTCCAGATTACGTAATCCAAAATATTATAGAGGAGTATTTTCAAAAATTTGAAAAATTATGGAGGTGAGAGAAGAAGGTATAGAGGTGCAGGAAGAAGCAGTCTATTTTTAAAAGTAATTTGTGATACTTTTTATCGACAACAAATTAATTAGAAACAATTTGTGATATGTTTTCTCATTTTTTGTTACTTAATAAAATATCAAAAACAACAATTACCACAAGTTTATAAAAGATAATTTATTATATGGTTCCCTCTTATTGAGTTTTAGAATATTGAATCCGTTTAGGATATGATTCTTAATATGAAATTGGAAGCAAATATAATATTCAATAGTCTTACAATTATTAATTATTTATATAATAGTAAAATAAAATAAAAATATATAAAAAGATAATTGTAAAAATTGTATCACTTTTATATATTATTATTACTTGTCTTGATAAAAATGGTTGTTGTGTTTATTGGCAGGTGGAATATAAAATTTCCGTTGATGATAGATGGTTCCATTCTAATATTGGCAAAAACTGGGACAGGAACGGCCATGTTCAGTATGGGTATAGTCTTAAACATTATTAAATTTATAGATTATTATTAAATTTATGAGTTATATATTTTGACACTTGCTCTTTACCTTTACAAAAATATTAAAAAAAGTTTTAAAAAAATATAAACAAAATGTAATATATTAAAATAATTTTTAAAATGTGTAAAAAAAATATTTTTTAGATTCATTTATGATGGCAGTGTCATGTTCAACTATTCTCATTCTACAGATGCAATATTAAATTATTAGGCCAACATCTGCAAATTCATTTTTTTTTTCTTCCTTACACTAGCATAACCATGAAACAACACGCGGACACAAAAGCATTTAAAATTTTGGAAAAAAAGTTAGTGTAATTTAAAATTCTTAACTATGAGGAAAAGAAAATAGGGTGAATTTAAAATTAAAAAGATAATGTACTTAATTTTTTTTAAGCATGCGATTTAACTATCCATTGTCATAAACCATATATATTAATAACTTTAAAATAATAGTAACTAAAATTTGACACCTTTTAAGATTTACCGCGTATATAAATCTCTTTGTATACTTAGTTTTTAATAATTTTATAATGAGGTTGAAGAGTAAAAATTATTTAACGATTATTGTTAGGTATTTCACATTTTATGAATTAAATTAAAAATTCATTTTTGATAAATAAGTTATTTAGAGTGTATTATATTCATAAGTTTTTAGCTAATAAGATCATTTGTTATTGGACCATTCATTATATAATTTCACACACAAATTAACAATTTTATTTTTAAAAAATTATATTAAAAATCAATAATAAAATTAAATTAAACTTAAAATAAATATTAACAATTTTTTAATATACTAAAAGAAATTACAAAAATATTTTTTTTCTTATCCTATAAAAAAATTAATATTTATAATTTGTTAACATTTGTGATTATTGTTGTTTTGTGTATTGATATATTTAGTGGGTTGGCATAGGTTTATTCATGGCATTACAAACCAAAATCGTAGCTTGTGGAAACACTTGGGCAACAGTATCTATGGTGGCTCGATTCGTGGTTGGTCCAACAGTGATTGCTATAGCCGCCATAGCCATCGGTGTCCGAGGAGATCTTTTACGAATTGCCATTGTTCAAGTAAGCCAAAAATTGGAAAATATTACTTTTGTTTTTTTTTAAGAATATGATACACTCAAATCTTAATATTTTTTTATTCCATTAACTCCTTTGAATTTATTATTTAATTATCAATAACAAGTTCTCACTTATTTTTACACATTTCAATTCCCAATTTTATATATATTAAAAACCATATAATCTATGAGACTCAGACACTTCTTTTAAATGGCGTGTCCATATCAGACACATGTATCGGTGTCGATATTTGTACGACACTCGTAGGATACTTATCGGTGAAGTGTTCAATTTAAAAAATATTTGTTGGATTTCTGAAAATTCTAACACGATTCTAATACAATTTTAAAAATGATAAATATAATAATTTTTTAAAATCTCAAATTTATTGTATAAATTTTTATTATAATTATAAAAATAAGGAACAAATTCTTTTAAATTAGTCATGAAAAACATTTTTATGCTTTCAAAAAAATCTGAAACATACTTGTGCACATAAATATTTATATTTAAATTATACAATTCATAATTATATAATATAGATTTGTATTCCCGTATTTTATATTTTAGAAATTATACGTATCTCTGTATCTGTGTTTGTATCGTGTTTGTGCACAACAAATAACCATTTATAATTTTGCAGGCTGCTCTTCCCCAATCTGTCCTCTCTTTTGTATATGCCAAAGAGTACAATCACCACACAGACATAATAAGCACTGCGTAAGAGCCTATATTTTTAAATTTATAGCTATTTTACAAAACTATTTTGTGCCTTATGAATACAACAAATGAAACATAAATTCTTAAAGAGAATTTTGTAAATTGGCAGGGTTATATTTGGAACGGTGATTTCGTTGCCCGTTACAATATTATACTACGTGCTGCTTGGACTCAATTAACTCCTTTTTTTGGAAGCAACAGAAGAAGAAAATAAAAGTGGGTATATTACAGTAAAAATTTCATACATATCATTTTTACTTAGCATCTCAAGTTTACCATAATGTTGCACTTAAGTGACAATTTTTGACAAAAAATCATGTCCTAGAAATTCACACTAAAAACAATTTCACGAAACGACACATAATTATTTTCTTCAAGTAATTTTCTAACTGTTAAAGTTTTCCTACACATATATGTCAAGATTATGTGTTACCTATGTGATTGTGTCAAGATTATATATATATATATATATATATATATATATTAACATATGTCGTAAGATAATCATTAAATAATTTTTATTTTATTTTTGTTGCATAATGATGTATGAAAGTTTTTATAAAAAAAAATCATTAAATAAAAATTAATTTACAACACTAAAATAATTAATTATTATATTAATTAAATTAGAAATTATTTTATAAATTAAAAAATTATTAGTATCTAATATAGTTTTTATTATTAATAAAAAAATTATAAAGTAATTTTTAAATTAGTATCTAACCATTAGTTACCAAGATTTTAATTACTAACTATCTTATATTATAAATTAGTCTTGATCAATTTTCATAGACTAATTTAGAATATTAAAAATATTAATAGCTGAAACATGAATAGTTAATTTAAATGTTAATTTAAAAATTATTTTATAAACTTTTATTAATAATAGAAACCAGTTTAGATATTAATAATTTTTTAATTTTTAGAATAGTATCTAAATTAGTTAGTAAATAATTATTTTTTTACCTCTTTAAATTTGATTACTTTAATATCAACATATAGGATTTGGATTCACAATTGAGACTCTGTTTAAAAATATTTAATCATTAGACTTATATGTTTTATTCATAATTTTTTTTAACATAAAATAAATATTTTTGCAATTATTTTTTTTATCAATAAAAAATAAATAAAATTAAAAGAAATATTTGAAGAATACTAGCATAGAACTAAATATTTGAGTATTTTTGTCATTATTATATGAAGCAAATATTGCATCTCTATGAGGAACTTTGAAATGTTGGAAAAATGTGAATTTAAGGGGCTAATTGTAACTAAAAGTTTTGCTCCACACACCTAAAATTGAGATTTGCTTTTTTGTATTTTTGTCAACTATATAATAATTTTATGCATTTAATTATGTACTATTGGATAATTTATTTATTTTTCGTTTAATTTATGTGTTTTGTACCTTCTAAGTTCTAATATTTTATTTTATTTTTATCTTATAGTTGCTTGTTAAAGGTTTAGATTCACCGGCAAAAGTAAAATGTTCTTCCTCTACAATAGACACGAGCCACAAAATCATGGATATTCATACTTTCCTGCTTAGTTACTTCTAGGATTTATTTTATCAAACAACAGTTCTTAATTTCATGTTTTTATATTTGGTATAATTGTGTTTTATTAAATATTTAGATTTAGAAGAATTTTGGTGTTATTCGCTTTGAAAGTTATGAATGATATTTTAATTTTAGTTTTCTGTTGTTCCAAATTATTTATAATTTTTTTTATGATTATTAGTTCCCTATTTCATTAAAATAAAATAATAATCAAACAGAAAACCACATAATTATAAATCATTGTGGATAATTGAAAATTTTAATTAAAAATTAAAAAAATGATATTTTAAAAGATTTTACAATTGAAGGTAAAAAACTAGTAAAACAAACATGTTGAATATCTGCACTAGAAGTAACTACAAAAATCAAATGACATTGAGAGTTTGAAGAAGTCCAAATTTATTCAAACTTTAAGGTATCTTGATTGGATTTCTAACTACTAATCTATATAGTCTAATCATATGGTAAAATCTAATCAGACCATTCATTTTTTTTATGATAATAAATATAAAACGTAACTTGTTTAAAATGAATTTACTATCTAAACACTTTAATTTGTTTTTTTTTTTCTAGGTGAAGGATCTATAGCAGTATCACCAAAATCATGACAGATGGTCTTACAGTTTTCATATGTTCTTGGAAGGAATTAAATCTATAATTAAGTGGTATCAATAAAAAAATAGATATAAAGATAATTGTTTTTTTAACTTATTGGAAACTATACCTTCAATGTTTATATATTTAAATTTGGAAAGCTTTTATACGAGAAACTATCAAGAGATTTCATAATTTTAGAAACAATATATTTGAGCAAAATGAATTAACAGCGATTAATGGTTAGATATGAAAATAAAAAATTAATTGTTTGTAAAACAATTAAAGCTAGAAGAGCAAATAAAGAAACATAGGAAGGCTTTCTATATGAAGCTTCTAGTATATCAAGGAAATATATAGAAGATTTTGAGTAAATGATGAATATTAAGTAAAGATCATATCTTAGTTAAAGGAAGTGTTGCAACAATTATCTAGCCAATTATATAAATGATTCAAGATGAAGAAGAAGAACACACACAACTACAAACTACAATTTTTTCCATCTTTTAGTGATCATATAGTGTTAAGTGTTATTTGGAGGTGTGCAAATTTTTTGAAATTCTTCTTATAGTGAACTAATCATTGTATTTTTGTATTTTTTATTTTTTTTTTATTTTTCTTTTGTTCAATAATATTTTTTTCATGTGATGGTAAATGATTGTTGTAACTTGAGGTGTCAGCCTAGCTGAGATCTTAAGTTGCATAGTGATACCTAACATGGAAGCTTTTATTTAAAAAAAAAAAAACTAATCATTGTAAGCTTAATCAATCTCTCTTGAGAGTGTTCTTATTTCTTTCTATGATATCTTAATCTCAGGAAGAGGTTAAGACAGTATAACCAAAAGTGGTTTGTGTACTCATTGTAACTAGAAGTTGTTTGTGTACTTGTATAATCATTAATTTGATTAGTGAAACCTCTTGAACAATTTTCTTAAGGAAGAATTTGAGATAGTTTGTGAGTTTGGTTGAACCAATATAAAATTTATTTGTGTTGTTTATGTTGGTTATATGATAAACGGTCTAGTTTAGTTTTATGCAAAAGAATCTAAAGGATACGACCAAAGAAATACAAACAAGTAAGAAGAAATTGACAATCTTTGAAGTCCAACTCGAAGGAATATGACTTTAAACCTAAATAAAACAAAGGTAAAAAACAAGTGAGTTTAACATGGAGTATGTGACAAAAAGTATGGAAAGTGTGACACCAACATGAAGTTAAATCCTAGCCTTTGTTTTATACTTAGTTTTGAATTTTAAAATTTAATACTCTATCTTTTTTATTTTTGTTAAATCTCGACCAACCTACACTAGTACAAAATATGAATTCTACAACTTTCTATAAAGACGGTTAGTAAAGAACAATCATTATAAAAGAGACAGTGTCATTTTTGTAGTTTTAGGCAAAAGAACAGTCGTTATAAAAAATATTATTTAGCCACCAAAAGGAATTTGGTCATTATAGGTCTCAAATTTAGTCATTGAAATTTATTTAATTTAATTTTTAATTAATTATTTCAATCCATTAGTAACCGAAAACTATGATTTTTATCTTCTTTTACTTTAGCGACCGATTTTCCCATCAAAAGTGGATTGCTAATTTGATCATTTGGAATTGTGGTGATTAAACTTTTTGCGACCGAAATTTTGAAATTTCAGTCACTAAATTGCGATATCAGTCACTAAATACTGTGACTAGTTTTTTATTGTTATCTTTATTTGATTGTTATTTCGATCACAAATATTTTAACAACCAATTTTGATACTTTTAGCGACTAAATTTAATAGTCATTAAAAATATTTTTTTATAATAAACAACAACTAAACCATTATTTAATAGACTTTGAAAGAAAATCTAAAACCCTTAGTAGAAGAATTAACTTACCGTCTTCAAAAGAAAAGGATAAGTGAAAAGTCTCTCATATAATTCACAATCTAGAAAATACTTTGACACTAGCTCATGTATCAAATTTAAGATTTGGAGGGATATTAGAAAAATAGAAAACTAAAAAATACAAGGCATCATTTAAGACCTGTAATGACACACAAAGTAAATATAGTATATTTAAAAAAAATGATTTATAATTTTAATTATTACCAAATTTTAAAACAGTTTAATAAAAAAGTTCTTTTAAGAATTGATTGTAAATCAACGAAAGAGAAATTAGAAAATGATGTTAAAAATATTGTTTCAAAACATATTTTTTTCCATATGGAAAGAGAAGCTTATTATCTTATTTTGATATTGAAATAAAATTTATAAAAAGAAAAAATAATATTGTTTATGATATTTTTAACTTGTGAAATTTTTAAGCCTTTTGACATTCTTTCATATGATTATTTGATTATTAAGAGGCTTGGTATAAGATATTGTTAGAAGCAAACTTTGAGTATATCAATTTTAAAAATTTGTTACCATTTCATTTATCATCATGCTTTCAAAGAGTGGTTCTATTGGAAAAAGTCAACCAAGTCAATAATATGTGTCCTTCAATACCATCAACCCAAAGTCTCTCCTTTCTTAAAATCCATCCTTTTCTAGAAAAGTAAAGTTATTTGGTGAAAGAAATTTCAAGTAGCATTCTTAGAAAGAAAGTTTAGGAAAAATCAAGCAAGTCATTTACTCCTAATCCTAAAAGCTTCAAAAGAAAAACGTTATAAGTTCCCAAGTTCAACTAAATCTTAAAGGAAAAACCAAAGCAGAGATAATTTTTTTTTTTTTTGTGTGGAAGCATTATGCTCTTTAGATTTTGATGAAGAAAATGAAGAACAAGCTGATTGTGCTGATAACACGAGTAATCCTTATGTCAATAAATGAATATAATGATTCAATATTGCAACTTACTATACTTTATGAATTAATTTAGATAATTTTTCATAACTAATGTAAATTCCATAGTGTACTGTACAGTTATGAAAGATCTCAATTGAATATCCTTAAATGACATGATTGATATAATCTTCATAAAATTTCTTTAACACAATTATTAAACATAACTACACTATGAAATTTTACCTAAAAACCAAAAATTAATCTGATAATCCACCTCAATATCGATCTAGTATCAAAGATCTATCATGATATTATTTATTTTGAGTATTGACTTAAGTTTTAAATTACCTTTTTTGCATACTAATCGAAGGTCAAAAATCACACTGCATTCTCAACTAGAATCAATTCTCAACTAGAATCAATATCAGTTTAGTTTAAAGGAGGATAACACTTTTACTTATGACTTTTTGTAAGTACACATATATAAAAAGTGGCTTGAAAAAAAAAATTGTGCTAAATTATGTATGAGAAGAAAAAAAAAGAAGAAATGATAAAATCATCTCAAGAATTGTAAAATAAGAGATGCTTTCAAAAGCAGAAGAGACATTAAGATTTGTCCAAAAAAATGATCAACGGCAAAAATTAAATCCAAAGAAGATGATTAAAAAAAAAAAAAAAAGATGTCAGGAGGAGTGATGCAGAGCATAACTTATCTCTTAAAGAAACTATTATATAAAATGAAAATTATATTTGACATATCTTATATTATAGTTGTATATAGTTTTGGAAAAATATATATAAAATTTTGAATTCCACCCAGAAAATTTATCACTTTATTATAAGTTATATTTTATCTTTAATTATTTTTATTTAATGTTTTATTGGTAGATAATTTGATAGAGGGTGACAATGCTAGTTCCGAAATTTGTCTGTGTGTCGTTGATCTACAAGGGTCTAAATTTGGTTGAGAGCAGAAAAAAAAAACATAAAAATAGGAAGAAGAAGAAATAGAAAGTTAATGATGGGAGAAGAGGTGAAGATCGTGAGCAGTTGAAAAAAGAAAGAAAGAGAAGAGAAGAGAAAAGAAGTGGGACCCAGGTAATAGATCTACGTGTGCAAAGAGGGAACGTATATTAGAGGCGAAGAGGCCTATCATTTCGTTGCTCTGTCATCTCATTCAATTCAATCTCGCGTAACGCAACGAAACACAGGAACAAGAACAAGAAGAAGAAGATGGATGCGTCGTCGAGCGGAGAAGGTTCTGAGCGCGGCGAAGAGAAAGGGATATTCCAATACTTTGGTTGGGTTTATCACATTGGCGTCAATTCCGTTGGCCGCGAGTACTGCCACCTCCGATTCCTCTTGGTCAGGGGCAAGTGCGTTGCCATGTACAAGCGTGACCCTCACCAGAACCCTGGCATTGTATCTCTCTTATCCTTTCCTCTTTCTTTTCACTTCATTCCCCACCACATCCAATTATAATTTTTATCTCATCTTCATATAAACCATTTTCAACTCTCAATCCATATCATTATCATCACTTTCTATGTCTGTCTAGTTAATTAATATGTTCAATCAATGTCACGTTATATATATTAATTAGTGCATTTAATTTGAATTATACATTTTAGTCTCAAATTCTCTCTCATATACATGTGTTTATATGCATTTGTGTGGAGCTTATTCATTTTAAATATGAGAAAATCAAAGATTTGTTCTGGAGAATACTTTTTACTAGTTAAAATTTACTAAATTGATCAACTTTGCTGGAATTTTAATCTTGCTTGATGATTTTCTACATATGTAACAATTATAATTTTTAAAAACTGAATAAATTTATAATTACTTGTGGATGATACAAGTAATTAACATCTTCCAATGTCCTCGGTGTATATTTTTGCTCACAATGTTTGTATAATTTTAGGGTTTCCCTGATTTAATTTTATTTTTAATGTGAGTTGTAATCACTTTTGAGCATATGCGTTTCTTTTCTTCAGTAATATTGCATTTGTAGCTTTTATATTGCTTAGATATATCTCATTAAAACTTTTATCCTTTATTCAGAAACCCATTAGACAGGGAGTCATAGGTGCCACACTAATGGTGGAGGAGCTAGGATGTCGGAAGGTCAACAATGGGGTAAAACACAAATGTTTTCATTTCTTGTATTTATCAAATTTACTGATTTTGCATTTAGTTGATGGTATATACTCTACTGGTACAAGATATAAGTTACAACTAGCTTTTTGACTTGTGATTATATGTGTGTGTGTGAGTGTCATCTTGTACAGTTCTTGGTACCTAACTAAATATGTTTTATTTGCTTCTCCAGGATCTTTATGTAATACGATTCTACAGTCGACAAGAGGAGGGCAGAAGGGGAGAAGTAAGTTATAGTTCTGAACTGTTTCTTTTCAATAATTGTTGATAGAAAGCTGCTTGACATATACTTGCTTTTAACTGGTGTATCAGTTCATAAAGAATTCAAGGTAGCATCTTAGTACTTGTTCCTACACGTCACCAAGTTTAAAATCATAGTTCAAGCTTCCAACTTTTAACATATGACATAAATTGAACTAGTGAAAAACTATTTGGATTATTTTTTATTTAAAACCTTGCTAAGTTGGCTTATTTGTTCATCTATCCCGTGTATGGTTAATGGGAATATCTTCCTTAGTAGTGCTGCTGCAACCCTCTTCTGGATACATGTATTCAGTTGAATTTCCTTTCTTGTCTGTCAATTCATACACCTTAGTGTTCTCATCTCTGCTACACTTACTGTTGGTTCTTATTGTCACGTCAGTTCCAAACATTCTTTGCTAGTCTTGTAGCTGTGGGGTAGAATTTTCTTGAGTTCGATAGTTATTTTGTGCATGAAAGCTTTTCTCCATTTCATCGACCTAGCCTGAATTCTATGTATGGTAGATAAATATATTATCTACTTTATGCTTTTGTATTGCTTCATTATAGTGCTGACATTTAGAAGTAATGCTTTCTATACAAAAAATATTACTTTTAGTTTCTTTAATCTTACTGGTTTATGTTGTTTATGTGCTATTATTTTTAATCATAATAATGTACAATTGAATATATTATTGATATGCTATCAAGATTAAATGGTACAGAGTACATAATTACAAAAGTTATGCTTATCTAGTATTTTCCTTATTTGTTAGCATCCTTAATAGGGTGGCACCAAAATGCTTCAAACTAGATTTCTACAATAAAATTATGTTTAAGTTTTTTATTAGTTTCAGTTATAGTCTCTTGATCCAACAAAATTCTCGAGTGTCTGTACTAAAGAACTTATTTATTTGAAATTGAACAAACCCTTTTGTTTCATGGGTGCCATGCGTTTTTTTTTCTTTTTTTTATTCAGTATAGAAGTGAGTTTTTACATAATTTTTTTTTCAAGATTGCTTGTGCCACAGCTGAGGAAGCCCAGAGATGGATGGAAGCGTTTCTTCATGCCAAGCACCAGGTATGTAAAAATAGCAGTAAGATTTCTTTTATAATGTAAATAATTTTTTCAGTATATTACTCATGTTAATAATTGTTACACAACTAAGCCTGGTTTTTATAGAAAGTGTGCTTATGGGGCAAGCGATTTTGATCAAAGTTTATGATATGCAATCTAAAGAACTTGTAGCATAACAATGCAAACATGATTTTTAATCACATTATGAAAGAATGGGCATTTTATTGAAATAAACTAGGAAGAAAGTGACAGGAACTTGGGTATTATAGGGTGCCTAAGTTCCGGATCCAGTAGTATGAGATGCTAAATGGATAATTTAAGTGCTTGATTCTTCTTCCTTAATAGTTAGCTTTTGAGGGTGGGTTTCTCAAATTCTTGGATACTTATCAATTGGTATCATAGCTAGTTGTCGTTATCTCAGAAAGGCTACCTAGAAGGGTTTTGACCGATGAAAGGTTTAACCAATGGAGAGTTCTATGAAGTGTAACCAAGTGAAGTGTTGTAGATAATTCCTATTATAGAAAACTACTGGTGAGTTAATGATACGAAATTTCCCAATAGTTGTCATGTCAAATTTCATCTTAAAACCAATTGAAATTAAGTGAAGTTGCCCACTAGATATATAAACCACACTCCCAATAATTACTACCAGGATAAGATACCTGATACATTGTCAAATTTCATTTAAAACCAATTGGCAGAAAGAAGAATGCAACTCGATTCTCTTAAAAAGTAGAGAAATCTGAATGAAATCAAGATGATATGGACCGACCCCTCCTGTTCTTGCACCAAAGATCTTTCCATTTCTGTAGTAAATGGAGTTCTTTTTCCAACCATAAATTTAAAGTTCTGAAAAATAGAAAGAGCTTGAAATTCTTGTTTTAAGAAAATATATCCTAGTAAGATGAGAGTAGGCATTCACAAAAGAAACATAGTAAGAAAAATCAGTAGATGAAGAAACAGGTGAATGTCCATACAAGCCTCTATAAGGTTGACAGACAGTTAAAAAAGGTTGAGAAGAAAGTTCATGGGCCTTGCCCATGCAACAAACAAAACACAATGGCATAAAAATTTTGGTAGAAAATGGTATATTACAATTTTGAAGAGCAATATGTATAAGATTGATATTAGGATGTCTTAATCTAAGATTCCAAGTATAAGCATTACTAGTAGTAAAAGTATTGGAAATTGTAGCATTGTTACAAAAGTTAATAGAACTATTAGAAAAATGTTTAGGCATAAAAGGGAGACCTGAAAACTGATATAAGCCATCAGATCCAACACATCCGCAAAGAAGAATGTCATTGGATTCCAGAGATTTGACAAAACAATGGTCAGTATTCAAAATAAACATTATTATGTAAACTTCCTTACACTAATTAGATTCTTGGTAATTGAAGGAACATGTAAAATATTGTTAAGAGTTAAGTGTATCTTTAGGTTGAAAGGTGAAACGAAAGTAGTAGAACCAAAATAATGTATAAAAAAGCTTGCCCATTGCCATAAAAAATCTAATTAGGCCTTTCAAAAGCAGTGTTTGTTGTATATTTTTGAGTGAAATTTGTTACACGAAAGAAGCATCTGAATTTGGTAATTAGGTTCAAGATGAAGTGGGTGCAATGTTTATTATCATAGCATGTGATTGAGTAGGTTCAGTCTTTTAATAAGCTGTGGAGGCCACTGTGATGTTGAAACATACCCAAGATCTGGTATAGTTTGGAGAGTATCCCAAGATGGAGCGACATGAATGAGGAAAAGAAAAAGGGTGATATTAAGAATTAAATTTGTGATACCAGAACATAGCAGTGTGAAGATATTTAAAGCAAACTTGACATTGCTTAGAATCGCAATTTGAACGGCCCATTCCAGCATGACCAAAATGTCATTTGTAACCTCGTCTAACCCCACAAATGTCATTTTGGCAGTATTGTTATATTGGACTTATTGATCAAGAACTTGTGCAGAAGGAATAAATGAATTCTGGGAAATATGAGTGAAAAAGTAGAATTTAATTATTTCTTTCCATAATTTTGTAGATACAGTTCTTGAGCAAGAATTAAGAGAGGTTATTTCCTCAACTTCCTCAATAGTGATACTATCAACTTTGCTTTTAACAAGAGCAACAATAAAATCATATTCTTGAGGAAGACCTTCAAGAATTGAATCCAAATGTTTATTAAAGAAATCACATCACCAACCGAACAAAAAGAAAAAGACTAACTGTGCGATTATCCAAAGTTTCTTAAATCAGAGCAAAGCTGCCTTGCCTTAGTTTGATTTTGACGAAAAAATAGGCATGTATCTATACTTCATATGAGTGAACACATCCAAGAATAGAGGAACAGATATCAATGGAAAGAGAGGACTAAAGCCAGGCAAGAAGTATTTGATCTTGTTGTTCCTAAGAAGGATATTATGGATTAACATGATTTACATCACAGTTTTGATTTGTTAGAAAACGTGATGGTACTTGTGGATCAACAACAAAATGATGCACCATAATAACAGGTTCAACCTGCTGATGCCACAACAGAAAGTTCTTGTCATTAAGCTTCTCAGTAATTTGATGTGAAAAACTGATAGGAACTTGTGTTAGTGTAGAGGAATGAGTACTGGTGAGAGGAGGAGGGGTTGGAGGTGGATCTAAAGGATCTATAGAAGCCACAGAAACAACAAGAAAAAGAACTGACAAAAGACAATAAAAGGAAAAAGATGAATTGGCTCTAGATACCATATTAAAACTAAGGAATGTATTTCATTACTAAAAGAAAATTATAGAAAATTACTAAGGAATTATATATATATGGTTAAAAGCACAACAAAGGAAAGATTAGTTGTAGCAACTCTGGAAACAGAAAACAAAAGAAATAGCCTCTCTAACTAGGTTGTACTTCCTTTTCCTAACAATTCTTTCATCATTATTTCCATATATTGTCTTCCTTTTCTTACTGTTGCAAGATGCACCTTGTTCAAGTGTTGTACCTCGTTATATTGGGGGTTAAATATTTCTAATTTTGGCTTGAAGCTTTTAGTTGAATACAATGATGAACCCTCCACGGTTCTGGCCAGGAATGCTTCTAGAATCCATTGCAAATCAACCCACAATTTCTAGTTAAACTTATGTGATACTAGTTGATAGATATGTTATCGAAGTAGTGAGAAAGATAAAATTTTATTGATAGTAATAATAAGGAAAAATGTTTTAGCAAGGATGATACAACGCTCCAGATGTTTAAGTGACCACCTTGTCACAAACTTTCTACTTGAAAGAAAAGAGCTCACAAAGTGTAAAGAAAACTAAATATATTTGTGTGTTTGAAATACAAACTCAATCCCTTTTTATAAGCTAAACTTGTTAAAGGAAGTAGGAAACTAAACATAAAGGGAAACTAGGAAGGAAAAATATCTATTCACATAAATACAAATATACTTTAAACATGGTAGAAGATTTAATTCTATTTACAACATTTCTAATTCTCTAAAGTCGCCTTCCTCTCAACATTTTTCTTATTTATATGTAACATGCCTCTTCCTAATTATACTTGAATAACTATGGGTTATCTAATAGAATTTTTAAACAGCATAGGCTTTCATTGTATTTAAATATTATGTGAATATTTATTTTTCGTTGTATTTAAATAACTATGGGATGTCACAAAACTATCTCCATCATATGTAGCATGATATGCTTATTTTGAATTTATTTAACATAACCTCTTTTGCAGGCTGAGCACGAGCTATTAACAGAAAGTAATGCCAGAGATAAACTAATGCTGGATATGGAGTATGTGTGTGTTTTTTTACTTCACCTAGAACTCACTTTAGCAAATATATGATAGATTAGCATTTCTTGAGCAATCTTTTTTGACAATTTATGAAGCATAGACTCTGCCTCTAACTTTAACACTGACACTAGACCCAATGACTGACAGACACTAGACCCAATGACACTTTTACCCTTTAGTGTAGTGTGCAACACGTGTGAACAGGTGTCAGTGTTGGACACGTGGACACACTAGTTTTGGAGAGTATTTGTGCTTCATATGTATTTGAAGGCTTTTATGCTTTTGATAATATCAAACTCAATTGTCTTTCAATTTCTTATATTTTTTAATTTTTATAAAATAAACTTTAGTAATACTGATCTTTTAATAATATTTTCAAAGAATATGTTTTTCCTTAAAATTTTACTCATATTTTCACTACAAGGAAATCATGAAATAGAAACCAATTTTAGAGACCAAAAATAATTAATTGATATAGTGACTAAATTAGAGACCATTTTAAAGACTAATTTTTTTTTTGGTTTCTATATTAGTTTCAATTATTGTTAAATAGTTTCTAAATTGGTATCTAATTAGCTACTAAGGTTTTAACTATCAATTATTTAGATTCTAAATTTGGTAGCAAAAACGTTGGTAGCTAATTATATACCAATTTAGAAACCATTTAACAATAATAGAAACTAATTTAGAAACCAATTTTTTTTAATCTTTAAAATGGTCTCTAATTTAGGTACTATAACAACTAATTATTTTTTGTCTCTAAAATTGGTTTTTATTTGATGATTTTCTTGTAGTGTTTGATGTTTTTGGTGTAATGAATGACATGTGTGATTGTTGATATCATTATCAAATTGTTTCTTAGAAGTCATCCTTTTATTAGATAACTTATTGTAAACTAACATATCATTTCCCTTTTTGGTATGAAAGGATCGATCTACAAGGAAATCGACATAAAATGAAACGATATGCCTCTGGGTTCAAGAAGCTAAAAAAAATTGGCCAAGGTAATATGATTCACATTGTTCAATCTATAAGGCTTTTTGGTCTTAACATGCATAAAAGAATTGTAACTTTGACTTGTTATTATACCATGTAATCATATGTTATAGTTTGGGTAAGATAATCTATTATTTTTGTATTTTAGTAGTGTGATGGTTTGTTTCCTATTTTGAAAGGAGGGATAGGCTTACATTATTGATATGACCAAAACATTTGCGGGGAGATAGTTGTGAAAATGTGAATCTGAATTATCATTTCTACCTTTTTCGGGAATCTTATATTTGTTTCTAAATTATATGTTTGTTGAGCTTGTTATCTCTCTCTCTTTATATACTAATTAATATTACTTTTTCTTTTTCATTTTAAAGGCCCAGAGACACTCTTACGTCTATCCTCAAAGTTTTTTGGTAATTCAGAAGGCTTTGAAGGGGAAACTGGAGATGTATTTGATGAACATCAATGGAAATGTGTTCGTACCATGTCTGGTACTTTTCTTCCGCCATACACAATCTTACAGTCAATGCAAATCAATATTGTTGCTTCAGCACCTTTTTCCTAATACTTATTAAACTTAACAAATGCTCATTTCTACCATGTTTATATAAAGGTTGTATTTTCTTTTTGATGGAAGAAGATACTTATTGCTGAGAAAAGCGAACTAGAGAACTACAAATAGTTGAGGATAAGAAATCCTTTAAAAAAAGACAAAAGACAACATAAACCACAAAAATATTTAATTTTTTCAAAAAGTGGGGGAAGGTATAAACTTTCATCTTTTATTAGTTCATCTGAAAAGAAGTATGAGAGGATAAAAATATTTGATTTTAACCGATTCATTGTAAATCAGTGCAAAAGTGTATATATATGCCATTCCTAAGTAATGCATGTACTAATTTCTTGAATCCCTACTATATTTCAAATGAAATAATAAAAAATGATTATTAATAACTCAACAAAATATTTCCTAATAACTCAATATTACCCGTCAAGCTGATGAATGAATATCTATCATTATCATTTCCACTTTGCATGTGAGATTATGCAACTATTCTATGGGAAAGCCTTTTCTAAACAAATTTGCCAGCTAAAGTCAGGATGAGACATAGGAAATAGTAATAGGGCCATTATCTAATTTTTATTCATTGAAATGTTAGTCTATATTTATGGTTTAATCATGTTGAATTGGATTCTCAGCAATGTCAATGCTAAGGGGAATCATAGGTTCTTCACATTTCACTTTTGATCATTCAAGAAAATCTTCAGCTATAATATTTCACACACTTCTTGTGCCAAAGCTTGGAATTTAGCATCGGCACTAGACCTTGTAATTACATTTTGTTTCTTACTTCTCCAAGTCACCAATTTTCTACCTAAGAAGATACAATATCCTAAGGCTGACCTCCTGTTAGTAAGAGATCCTACATAAACTTCATAAGTGTATACTTCCATATTTAACTTTCCATTCTTCTTAAATAATAACCCCTTCTTGGTCTTGTCTACAAATATTAAAGGATTTTGTTTACAGCTTGTAAATTCTGCTCTCTTGGATCATACATGAATGGATTGACCCCTTTCCTATTTTTGTTTTGAATAGAACAAATATAGAAAATTACATATCTCTATTCGAATTTAATCTTTTATCTAAGAAGTTATCTACTGTGCTTTTCCTTTGGGCCTCATTTGCCTTTCAGATTATTCAGCATAAATGATGTTCTTGCTCATATGACTCTTGTACTTGTAATTCTTGCTTTCATTTGTCATGATTGAAAAGCTTATAGTTGGATGTATCCTTATTTTTCTAGATGTTTTTTTTTGCGGTTTCAGGCATTAGAATCTTTGAGGATGTTTCCGATCACAAGGTATGTATATGCACATAAGATTTGGGACTCATGGGTAAATTGATTCTCACCATTTATCTTCAAAACTAATTAGCTTTGAGTTCATGTATGTATGTTACTGTAATAAAAGTACAATACCTGACTATATAACGTAAAAATTGAATGCATGCTTACTTTTGTTGTCCTATATATTTCTTTTGTCTTTGAAACTGCTTTGACATTCCTTTTATATCTTTGTAGACTGGTAAGGGCGTCCTTGTTAAGTCTGTTGGTGTTATTGATGCAACTGCAGACAGTGTGTTTGAAGTGTTTTTAAACACTGAGCGACAGAAAAGATATGAGTAAGTTACCTATAAAAAGTGTTTAGAGTCTTGATTCTTGATATCATATTGGGTAACTTATTCTTTCCTATAATTACTTTTTCAGGTGGGATATGTTGATGGGTGACCTGGAGTTGGTAGAGACTTATGATAGTAATTATGATGTTGTTTATGGAACATATGATCCTAAATATCTTACTCGGTAATCAATGGATGTTAACATTTTCAGAACTTGTAAGGATCATTTGTTGGTCAAGATAAGAATGTATAGGATAAGCCAATAAGAGAGCAAGAAAAAAACGGAAAAGGATATAATCATATTAAGTTCTTATCTTATCAATAATTAGTGCACACTTGATAGCTTAGTAAATAACAACATAACAGCAATTCCATTAGATGAGGTCAGCTAGGTGAATCACATTTCTTTTTATCAGCAACAAAGAATTTTATAAATAAGGAAACAGTGTTTCAACCTTGTACACAAAAAGAAATAACAGAGGATGAAAACAAAAAAGCCAACAAAGAATAACATTATTTGTTGAAGTCTTGTCCCCTCAAAAGACCTTCGAAAACTACACTTTCCCATAAAGCAAAGAAAAAAGAACCAGAACCCATCCAAAAATCAGATAGAAAAAACAAAACGCCATAAGCCTAAGCTAGATCGCTTCGAAATCTTGAAGCTAGGTGAATCACATAATGGAGCTGAGCTTGAATTATCAAAAACCAATTTCACATATATTCACCATCAGATCTTGTTTAGTAATTTTCTTAGTTTCCCTCTATCCCCCTTTGTCGTATGACAAGAATCATATGATATATTCTTCTAAGGGATACCTTTGATGGCCTTTTTGCAAAATCTCTAAACCACCTTAACTATTTTTTGTTATATTTTACTCAATAGGTGGCACAACAATGTTTCACCGTGTACAATTTGCTAGATGTAGAACATTTAACACATGTAGGAAATGCTTAAGTTAGTTCCATACATGTACATGTTACTAGGATTTGATTAGCATTTATTATGTTATATTGTTGTGCCTTACTTTTGTGAAGATGAATATGGGTTCTATATTAGACACGGTTACCTAACCTAGTTTGGTGTCTATAGTTTTGGGTTTGATTATGTTAATTCTAATCCCTTTTCCACGGTTACAGTGCCTCATTCAACCTTAGTTTCACATGTGCATAAACCTCACTTATTGATCATCACATGGCTCCAATTGCCAATGTTGCTAAAGTCTTAAAATTTGTTTGTAACAATGATTTCAATTGCAATGTCATGGTTTTAGGGATATTTGTGAGTATATTACCATCACAATTGCAATCACATTTATTGATATTATCTCATATGTCACTCCAGCCCAATCCATTGTGGAAGAATTGAGAAAACTTCTAGATGTTGATGTTAGAGCGAGTGTTTACCGCTAGGTCAAAAACTATAGTTGATAGTTAGAGAACAACTCTTTCTATTTAAGAACATAGTAGTCCAAACACCATGATTTGATTGTAACTTGATCCACATGATATCCACTGCAGGACAATTGATACCACATGTAGCAGTTGATTCATTAGAAAAAATAAAAAAGAAGCTTGACAAGTTGAATATGGTGCAATCTTTTTATGGTTTGAAGAATGCACTTGTGATAAAATTCTGACTAGTCAAGAGGTTCCTTTCACGAAAAAAACTCAAAACTCAACTCTTTTGTTTCTAGCTTGACAAAGGGTGGAAATTTGAGATATCGAAGTCCTTTACAATAGTGTTCTATTTGGAAGAGGAGGTCGTGGAAACCATGAAGGTAAAAGTGGTCACTATAAAATGCGTTTGAAACCTTACCAATGAAGCTCCATAGGATAGGACATTAACTAACAAACATCATTTATAGAGTAGCTAATTTCAGACCTAATGCATATTGCAAAGCACCAACCACATACTTCTATTGGGTGGCATCAAGAAGGGAATTTAAGCCATCTTTGGATAATTTGCAGCCACCATGGGAGAAGAGATAGGTTTGGCTACATCAATACTAGGCTAAGATAGAATATCACAAATGTATTTGCTTTGAGTGAGAACAAGAGATCTATCTGATTGATTTTTAACTTTAACACCAAAAACTAATCAAGATCACGAAGATCTTCAAGGGAAAATGCTAGGTGAAGTTTTGAAATAACTAAATGTACTGAAAATGGTTGCAAGTGACAATGATTTAATTACATACACAAGAATATGAACCACAACATTACGTGAGTCGATAAACAAAGATAGATCACACTTACTGATATTATTGCAACTGCATCATATTCACAATTTTAAATTCTTTTATGTATTCTTCTTCAAATAGCTCGAGAGTTTATCAATTTTAAGTGTGAATTGATATATAATTGATAAAGCTTTGCATCCTCTGTCAACTTGACCAAATTGATTGATCTCCATTGTTCCTCTGTCTATGAAATTTATAGCTGCCAAGTAATTATATATGATTGATTATCTGCTTTATCTTCCGTTACTTTGTTAGTTTATGTTTGCATTTGGGAATTCAATACAACTATTGGAACATTTCTTTTTTATTACAATAAAAAGAAGATGAACAGTTTTCATTTCAACTTAGTAAGAAGTAATTTACCAGAATTCATGTGTCATTATTACATAAAAATTAAAGCAACTTCTTCTGGACATACACACACCACACGTGCCCTTTCTCCTTTACCATCCCAACCTCAACCTACCCTTTCCTCACGCCATAACGTCCAAATGCTGCCATTGCATAACTTTCATAATCTCTCAACACCATCAATGGCCGCACCACAACTTCACTTCCCCCAGGATTTAGATTCCACCTCACAGTCAAAGAACTTATCATCTATTACCTCTGCTGCAAATCCTACAACCAACAAAGTGTCATTCCCTTACTATTATTTAAATATTGGGTGTTTCTTCCTTACACCTCTACATTTTTCTCTCTGCAACCTATATTTTTTGAAATATCCAAATTACCTTTAACAGTTTTGGATGGTTCTGAAATAAGTGTTCTATAAGCAAAGGTGTTTCTGGAATAGGAAATTCAGAAGACAAAAAAGTTATTTTAGAATATTTTTTTTTGAACATATTTTTGATTTTCAAAATGGTAAATTTAAAATTCGTAAAATATGTTTTGGAAAAGATATTCCAAAATGTTTACGAATTGTCCTTTCTAGGAACAGGTTACTAAGTGCCCTGTTTGGGATGTAATATGCATACACTCTTCCATTTCATTATGAATTTTTCATTTCCGTAATGTAAATATTACAGATTACCAATTCCAAAAACACAACAAAAACGAACCTTGTCTTTTTTCTCCAATTCCAACACCATCCACTAACCTCTACAATGTCATCGAAAAAGTACACATGTTTATCTAAAAGCGCACTAAAATCATCAAAATCGTCCAGTCGCTTGTTTTGAATAGTGCAATGGAAATAGCATAGAAGAAGGAGACGTTCTTGGGTTCTTAAAAACTTCCAGGGTTAATTTTGTCAATTGCCATTTCTGATGGGCTGCGGGAAGTAAAATGTAGGGTGTAGAAAACATCCTTAAATATTTTATTAATTTATTTGTGAAATGGTTAGTATATTTTTTTTACAGGAATTGTATTGTATGGAGAGAAATCATGTTACTTTTTTCTTGCTGAGGGACCAGAAGCACCGCAATGGTTCATCATTAGTCTTGGTTGTGCAATATTCTGTTTTTTTCTTCAATCCTTGATCACAACTCTCTTTCTTCCCCAAAACGACGCTTAATAGTATTTTAAATTTACAAAATAAATGTATAATAATTTTTTGCGTTAGTTTTTACGTAATAAAAACAAAAAAAACACGTGGATTTTGGTAAAGTATTTCCTTGTGTTCAATTTAGCTGAATTCTTAACGGAGTTGAAAGAAAACTAACAGAATTAAACTTATTGTATTAAAAAAGAAATGTTCCAATACTCATTGTGTTGAACACATATTTCACCCAAGATTTGCATAGTCTATCAATTTGACCAATTGATTAATCTCTATCCTACAAAGTTCTATTACTAGAGATGTATTATAGGTTTTGTTATATTTGTGCCTCTATCCATGGTATAACTCTTTATGATGCAATTTAGTTGCCAAGTAATTTATATATAATTGATTATCTTCTTTTTCTTTCATTGCTTTATTCATTTATATTTGCATTTTGTGAATTCGTAGCAAATTTTGTTGTAATGACTTAATCCATGTTTTACTTTTAAAAATTTGTATCCGTAAATTTGCTCTAAAACCTTCTCCAGGTGGCATTCAAAGCGTGATTTTATCTTCTCTAGGCAATGGTTTCGAGCACAAGATGGAACATACAGTGAGAATATATATTTTTATTTCACTCTCTTTTTTCTGTTGAAAATTTCTCTACTGAAATAACTCCCCAAAACTTAAGTTATCATAAAAAAAGATTGCATGTTTGTGGCTTTACTTCAAATTATGTTGTACTATGACCAGGTTGATTATGCTCACATACTTACGTTTTATTGTTGCAGCTATCTTGCAATTTCCATCTATTCATAAGAAAAAGCCTCCAAGATCAGGATATCGTCGTACAAAAATTAATCGTAAGATATTTTATTATCATAAGTAATTCATATTAATCGTTGGAGCACTAGCTTTCAACTTTTTAAACAACTCTTCACCTCCTATCACATGCATACTTGAAATGCAAAGCTGAACATAAAAGTAATTCAAATCAAAAGGAAAGTCATGCAATGAGGACTTTACACCTTATGTTATACTAAAACATCATTGCTGAGGTATTCAAACCGTCATAAAAAACAATAATTTTCTTTTTTTTGAAAAGTAAGAAAAAAAGTTAATTACTTAGATTTTGTATTGTAATGGATCCCCTATTGTGTAAAAAGAATACACAAACCAGAAAAGGCTACTCAATCTCTACATACTTTTTAGGAAAACACCCAAAACAAGATCATGCTTGTTTTTTCTTTAAAATTAGCTGATGATTCAACAAGACATCCCACAAAGATGCAAGGTTATATTTGAGCCTAACGCACTAAGTTTTGGCTTAGTATGATTTAACAAAAATGGGTGGTAGAATAGAGAAATCCCATTTTGTTATTTTAACTGGTATTCTAACATCAAGGGTGACAATACGGGTTGTCCCGCCCCGCATAGGCCCGCAAAATATGGGCCGGGTTGACCTGTCCCACATAAATAATGCAGACTGATTTTCATGCACATTAAGGTGGATCCGCGGGCTTGCGAGTCGATTCACATAACTTCTACAATGGACTATCATATAAATAAATCAAGTTTGTGGAAATTGATGCAATATGAAATTATGAATGAATCAAGCCTCTGGTGTACAAGAAATTAAGGCAAACAAATACACCTCATAAATTCTGAAATTGCTTAGACAAGATGACCAAAAATCATTCATAGTACACATCATCAATAGTTACAAAAGTTTTGATGAAGTAAAAAAGAACACTGAATAAGCAATTGACATCAATTAACAATCAAAAGTAGTTACCACATCAAACACTTGTTATGCAGTTACTATTATATCATCTTCTTCCACTTCAAGAACATTAGATGCAGTCTTAGAAGAACTTTCATCTTCCACTTTTTGATAATTATAATCTTTTTCATCATCTGCATACATTTGAACAAAGACAATGAAAGAATGAATTTAAAACAAAAGTAATACAATAACAATAGGATTGGTTAAAATAATTAAATTACCCTCAGAAAATCCATGCTTCCAACTAGAAGTACAAATAAGTGCTTCCACATTTTCAGGCAAAAGAGAATTCCTATACTTGTTAAGAATTCGAGAACCAATGCTAAATGAAGATTCTGATGCACCTGTAGTTATAGGAATACTCAACAAATCTCTAGCCATTAAAGCAAGCTGCGAAAAACGTTGACTATTATTTTTCCACCACTCTAACACATCCATATGCTCAAAAAGATCAAAATCCAAAGTTGGCTCATTCAAATAAGTGTCAAGTTGTGTTCTTCCAGTTTGATTAGCTACTTGAAGCTTGAACATTTTTAATTCCTATTATAGATGCAATAAGTTAGTAACATATATAATGGGAAAATACAACAAAAACTAAAAAATTAATTGAAGTACATTCAAGTAAACAACTTACATAAAAAAGACTTGGTTTAGAAGTAGAGGAGGATGAAGATTGTCCTTGCTCACGCTTTAGAGTATTTGATGATGTTGTCAAACCTTTGCTAGAATATTCGGCAAAAAGTTTGTATAATTTTTGCTTGATGTTTTCCAATTTCAGCTCCCAAGTTAGTGAATCAATTTTTTCAAAGCAAAAACTCAATGTTTCTAACTTCATCCTTGGGTCTAAAATTACACCAAATGCAAGTACAACACTATATTCATCCCAATATTTTTCAAATTTGACTATCATCAATTCAGCCATATTCTTAATTAGTGCATCTTCATCTTTCACATTTTCCATCAACAAACATTGAATTTTCCAAACTTGTAAAAAATACAAGTTGGAAGTTGGATAACTTGTAGCAGAAATCAAGGTAGTGATATCATAAAAGGGTAACAAGAACTTACAAATTTTGTCTGCTCTCTCCAATCTTCCTCTGAAGGGCAATATTTATAAGACTCATCAACCAAGTGCAAGCTTCCAAAAACACGTTGGTATTTAAGAGCATTTTTAAGCATCAAGTAAGTTGAGTTCCAACTTGTAGGGACATCCATACACAATCCACATGATGCATCAATATCACTAAACTTTTCAAGACATTGTTTGAATTTCACCATTCTACTCTCTGAACCCCTCACATATTTGATGCTATTTCTAATTTGGTTCAAAGCCTCACCAAACACCTTTAATCTTTCTTGAACAATTAAATTTAATATATGTGCACAACAACGAACGTGAAAGAATTCACCACCACATATCAAACCATTTTGTAAAAGAAGTTGACTTCTTAGAGTATTTTGGAGAACATCATTAGAAGAAGCATTATCCAAAGTGATAGAAAATATTTTTTTCTCCAATCCCCAATCTTGTAAAAATTTGTAAATTTTCTTAGACAACTCAAAACCTGTATGATGGGGAGACATATGACAAAAGTTGAGTAGCTTGCTATTTAACTTCCAATTTAGGTCAACAAAATGGGCAGTCAATGATATGAAACCCTCAGTATTAATAGATGTCCATAAATTAGAAGTTAAGCATATCCTATTAGGAATTGAAACAAGCAATTCCTTAAGCACTGTCTTTTCTTTGATATACATTTTCCCAATATCAGTCTTAACCGTGTTTGTAGAACCCATAATTGCATCAGGACACAAGTAGTTTATCCAAGTCCTAAGTTCGGGATACTCAACAAATTTATAAGGCAAATTATGTCTAATAATTAGATTAGACAACAATTCACGATGTACAACTTGATCTATCTTTTTTCCTTTCAACTTTCCCTGCATATCTAAAATCATTTGACCCACATCTTCAGTTTTTCTTTTATCACACTTCATAACATGATGATTTAAATGAGAAGTGCCATATTTTCTTCCACCAGTTGCATATATTCTATTGCAACTTTCCCTTTCTTTTCCATCCTTACCGACCTCAATCTCAGTAAAATACCTCCAACAATCAGATGTGGTAGTCTTATCCCTTTTCTTTTTGTCAGCTTCAATAATTTCGGATTATTTTTCAAAATCATCTTCCTCAATTTCATTTTCACAAAGAAGCATATTAATATCCTCTTCATCCATTCCAATTTCTAAATTAAGATCCTGATTAATACCATAAACATAAGAACAACATAAACATAAATAAGAAACTATCTAAACATATAATCAATATAATTATATTATGTTTATTATATACAATGGGGTGTAATGATAATTTATTATGAATTAATCATGTTATTAATAGATTTAAATATCATTTATTAGTCTTATATATTACAAGAAAAATATAGCAACATATGCAATTTTGGGGGGACTCGAAAAGTTGCCTATGAGATTTTATCCAAAAGAGAAAATAAATAGCGAAAAAAATATAAACAAAAATGTACCACAAAATTGTAATTCATATGTAAGTTTTTCTTTGGACTCAAAAAGTGCTTCAGAGTTCTTTTTCCACAAACTAATCAAGTCTGCTCATCCATCTTCTCAACTCAGCAAAGTAATTGAATTTGACCTATATGTATTATACAGTAATTCGTGGCAAATCATTGCGTATATATACTGTTTGCCATTAAAATTTAATGGTCAGTGGATTTTCATTTGTTAATTTTTTGCAACCCACCTTCATTATATTAAAACTATTCTTTTAGAATGTTATTGCGGAAACATTAGTTGGAACTTTAATATTTTTAATCCACACAGAGTAACATTTCAGATTCATTATAAAATATTAAATTATAAACCCAATCTTACAGTGAATCAATCTCTACATTACAAATTATGCCATTTTCTTCCCTTTTTTTTTTCTCCTCCAAATTATTGATCTTTCATTTTTATAAAAATAAGTGTAAGCAGACAAAAATTTATGTTACTAAACACACAAAAGGTTTACATTCTAAGCTCCTACAAATAGACCGTGATATAAAATATTAACACACAAAGAACTACATTCAGCAAAAGATGTGAACAAGGTCAAGCAGAGAGGAATTATGAAGAAGAAAAAGAGAATCCAAAAGAAAAAACAAGGAATAAACAAGAACACGTTTCACGTGGAGGCTTTTACCTTTCAATGAATCAAAGCAATGTTCTATGTTCGCTTCGCTGCACTGCATAGTTGGAAAGAGTTTCAATTTTTAGATTTGCAAAAACAGAGGCAGCAAAGTACACTTAAAACTTAAACAACCCCACTCCCACTCCACAACCCAAAAATACATTAAAAGAAACAGGGATAGAACCTGGAAGAAGACGGCGGTGGAGAGCGGTGGCAGATGGTGGTGTTGGCTGTGGAGGGAATCGGCAGATGGCGGCACATAGGTCTATTTCTTTTAGGGATTGAAAATGAATATGATGATAAAAGAAAGAGGCAGCAGCGGGCTTGCTATAGAAACTGAGAAGATATATATGGATGGGATTTTTTATGCGGGCTTTATGCGGGCTAACGGGCCAGCCCGCCCCGCCGTTAGCCCGCACGGGGTGCGCGGCGGGCTTAAGTGAGTTAGCGGGTCAAATGAGGGAATCCGCCCTGCGTTATTTCTTGCAGGCTACGGGTCGGTCCGTGCGGTGCATTGCCACCCACATGATCTAATATGTCGAGGGTAGCATAGCTTTGCTTCTTTCTGTTGTTTCCTGTTACTGGTTTTCTTTATCACTTACACTTCTAAGTCTTTGTCTATGTTGAATTTCTTATTTTATTAAAAATACAAGGAGTAATTTTGATGACAAGGTATTAAAAGATATTTTCGCTTCTTATTCGTGCATTTATGCACTCATTGTCTTGCACTCAAACATTTTCTGGCAATGTGTAATCTGTGCTACCTTAAAATGTTTCAGTGTGCTTGCTTGATTGCAATACTTCAACTAGTTGTTGCTAATGCTTGTGGCATAAACTGTCTAGAATCCTAAGCCTTCCAATAAATCCATATATTTAAGTACACTCATCTGAATAAATGAATAAAATAATTACTATGAACTTGTTTATGACATTTGTTGAACTTTTACCCTGAATGTATTTTGTTGTGGCCGCAGCATCTACCTGGGAAATCAGAAATTTGAACACACCTATGGGAGCAGATAGACCAAGATGTTTAGTGTCCCACACTTTAGAGATAAACTCAGCATCTTGGTATCGGTGGAAGAACAGCCAGCAGTGCACAAAATTTGAGAAGAGCGTCCCATATGCGTTGTTGTGCCAAGTGGCAGGTCAAGTAAATTGAACTTTTGTTTTCATCTTGTATAGTTTCAACCAAAATCTGTGGTAGAATATCTTGGCTATGGAAATGTTGACATGTCAAATCATGAAAAGTATGATATGAGGCATAAACTATTCACAAATATAGCAGAAAATCTTAAAAAACATATCATAAAAATAATGGTGAAATAGGAAAAATGGAGAAAAAGGTTTGTATTTTGTTTGCTTGCATGTTCTATGCTGTGATGTCTGTGACATTGAATACGTCATGTTAAATAATGACAGGTCTAAAGGAATATATTGGAGCCAATCCAGCACTCCTCCAACAATATTCCACTACTGCTGTTCGTTCGCATGGCTCCAACCCTTCTATGACCGGTTCTGACTTTGCAGAGCTACAGGATGAGTTTTATGATGCAATCGCTGCCGAGCCAGTGTCGTCAGATGATGAAAGTGATGACGATAAAGGGTCTGATGAGGTTTCCTTCTTCAATCTGTGTATCAACTACAACAAAATTTTCAATAGAATTGGATATTATATGTGTTTGAGAGGTTTGAAACAAAGAAAACTTACTTCTTCTGTTATGTTATATAATTTAATCCTTACCCAATTTGTCAGGAGCACAAAGTCAAATTAAAGAATGTTTCTTGGGCCATTTCAAACGTAGCTTTGAAGCGACCTGCAGGTCAGCCTTGTTTCTTGTTATTTGCATGGGATAAAGGGCTTAAAACCAGTGTAGCTTTCTTTGTCCAGTTAATTTATTTACATTATTCAATTTTTAAATACAGCAACTGCTTTATTCTAACTTCAAAAATTACATTGATTTCTGCATCTGATTCTTTTTGGCACTATGAGACCATATACTTCAGAGAATTTAAATAAAATCACGTAGGAGGTGTAACATGCAATAATACCAGCTATTATATGCTATTGAATTCAAAGAGATGCTGTAGTCACCGTAATGTTTTATTGTCTTTTTTTGGTTTTTATTTCTCCCTTAAGTCCTTTGAGCATAGTCTTCTTATCTTCCTTTGATACTTTCAACTATAACTGATAAAAAAAGGGATCTTACTGCAGTCATTTTTAGCTCTTTTATTCATGTAATACACCTTAATCATCTAATTGCATGTGTAGTGGCCAGGTAATTCATTATTACCTTGAAAGAAGAAAAATGATAGCTTAGGATAGCTGTGAATTACAAAGGACAAGGAAGATTAATGTCACTTGAGCCTATTAATTTCTTAATTCTCTTTTTATTCTTTTTACCATTCAAATTTTTTGTCTAAAATTCTGTCAATCTGCTTGCAGCTCAAGATGTAAGGAAAGAATTAGATCCCAATGCAAGTTCTGTCACAATTGATGTGAGTGACATGCACGGCTCGTTGCGCAGAGGTGAGGATGATAAGGAAACAGACTGTTGGACTTCTCCTAGTGGTGAAGGATTTATGATTAGAGGAAAGAACTATCTGAAAGATAATTCTAAGGTGAGTTAACCATCATGGTCCATTAAGTATATGTTGGAATCACAGAACAGATTAGGTGGGTTTTGCTTTTCTGGACAAATGATAATGATACCAACAGATTTGAAAACTTATCCCATATTCAGATCAATGAGTATTTCTAATTGTTTGGACTGACATTTGTGATTGAAATAGTTAAGTGTAAAAGAAAAGGGTAGTAAACTTTGTTTCTTTTTCAAAATTAAGTATAGCATTAGTAATACATGGGTTCCGGTTTACCCATTAATTTAGTTCCCAAAATTGCCATTACGGCATTTCAGGCATATTGGTAATTCAAACTTAATTTTTTTCTAAGAACTAGCTTTTAGGCTATAGAAAAAGTAACATGCTGGCAAAGTGCTTTGTATACTATATCCCTTTGTGTTCTGGCTGAATATCGTAGATAAGAAAATTCTCATGCAGGTAGCTGGAGGAGATCCTCTTCTCAAGCTCATAGCAGTAGATTGGTTAAAAGTTGACAAAACTGCAGACAGAATTGCACTGCATCATAGAAATCTAGTTCAGGTAAAGTTTATTATACTAGAAGATTTTATCTGTAAAGCTGTTTTTGAGTTCATGAATTAAGGTTGGAGAAAATATGATCAATTTGGATTCGACACAATGATTTTCTCTAAAACCATTAGTCAATTCATGCTTTAAATTTCTCATTAGACTTTACGGATATTAGTTTCCTCATTAGTAGTGTTTCTCTGATATGGATCCTCATCCAATCCTTATTTAAATGGAGCTTTTACAGATCACTCTTCATTGTCAGATATTTATTTGTTGACAATAGGTTCTGTGAGCTTAATTTTTCTATAGCTTCATGTTTATTTTCCAATTACGTATAATACCATATGTATGGTTGTGCCCCCCCTCAGATTCTGCGCTACATTTTTTTCCATTGGGTTGCCATATGTATGTTCCAGATTATCATTTTTTCAGTCATACCTTTTCTGTAAATTTTTAAAAATAATGCTCTAGCTTGTTATCTTTTTTTTCCTATGCTTGCTGTGAGCTTAAAACTTGTGGTCCAAAATATGCATGCATGTTACCTGACTATTCTGGGGAAACCTTAAACTGGACATCTCTTAATTGTTTTATATAAAGTCGATATACTGCATAATAATCCTTACTTTCTAAATTGCAGTCAGAAGCTGGGAAAAAACTTCCATTTGTCCTTGTATTCAATCTACAGGTAAGGATATTATTGATATTGTCTATCTTATATGTTAACTTACTGCAAGGTGAAGTTTAATAAACATGTTGGTATTACAAAACCCATCCTTTGGTTGTCTTTGATATTATTAGATGTTTCTTTAAGATGGAACCAGAGAATAGTTGACCAATTGGTATTTTCTATGTACAGTTCTCTTATTTAAGCATAGAGGTTAGCCAGTTAGCCTCTATTACCTACAACTCAACTAGGAACCAACTATGGAAGTATATTTTAAAAGAAATAAGGATGAGTCCCAAAGAGCCAAGTGGACCATATTCTGTTTGTTAAATTTGTCAAGTATCTTAGCCCCATAACTGCAATTAGTAGGTATAAGATAGAAATTGAGCGAATACATATATGTAACTATGTACACAAAAATTGATTCAAAACGGAAATTTATTCAATGCTCATAGTAATGGATCTTTATCAAGGTAGATTTTTATTTTGGCCATCAATCTCAGGTTCCAGCTAAACCAAACTACAGCTTGGTTTTATATTATGCATCTGACAGAGCTGTAAGTAAAGATTCTCTATTGGCTAAGTTTTTGGATGGAGATGACACGTTTCGTGACACAAGATTCAAACTAATTCCTAGCATAGTTGAGGTGTGTGATTCTCAATGATGTTTGATATGCTCTTATTTTATGCTTGATGGTATCAGCCAGCCAATTGTTTTCAATGGATACAGGGATATTGGATGGTCAAGCGAGCTGTCGGAACAAAAGCTTGCCTGCTGGGCAAAGCTGTCACTTGTAAATACTTTAAACAAGATAATTTTTTTGAGGTAAAGCTGAAGTAGCAAATTAAGAAGTATAAAGTCTAGTTTATATTGGCTCTGAAATATTATGCAACAGATTTTGAAGTTTTTGATTAATGCATGGTAGAGCCTGTTCTGCGAGTATTATCTGGAGTTTTAGAGTATTGTATTTTTCGATGATGTTTTGGTTCATATTTGCCTATCAAATTCTTGTGCAATTTTATGCTTGAAACTTATACTGAACATCTCTGCATATTTAAATAATTTATTACATTTTATTTGAGAAATATGTTGTCAACATCTTATTTATTGAATGCATGTATCTCTTCACAGGACCCTCTCCTCTATTTATTGTAGTAGTAACACAACTCTTCACATTTTAACTCTTCCTAAAGGCTAACTCCCATCTTGGTTTACCATTTGGGAATAATTATACAAATAGGAGTCCTGTAGCCAGTCCACTCTCCTTAAGGCTACTAGCTCCGGTGATAGTTGTCTTGAACTACACTATAATCTCTGCATTGTTTTAATGCTGGTTCAGTTTTAACAACTTTCGTAGGATTTACTTCTGTAAATTTCAAGCCCACATCTCATCAACAACAACTTGTTCTTTCATGTGGAAACTTAACATTTATTTGGAAATAAGTTTGAATGTTTAGCTTGACAATCATTGAAATCCCCTTTTCCGCATTCTTAAAATTGGGTGCAATAGTTTGGAACTTTTTTGCCATTGTCATAATTTGTATGGTAGATTCTACTTTGATAGTGTTTTCCTTATTATGCAGATAGATGTAGATATTGGATCATCTTCTGTAGCTAGGAGTGTCATTGGCCTTGTTCTGGGATATGTCACAAGCCTAGTCGTTGACCTTGCAATTTTGATAGAGGTTTGTTCCTTTTGATCATAATATTATGGATAAACTATCCGTTTTTTCCATGCTCCTTCAAGTAGACTTGTGATTCTATAAAAAATGTGCAATTATGTGATTTCTTTGGTGTATTTTCTTGGGAGTAGAATGCTCATATGTTTTAGGTCAAGAGTGTTTATCAATACATTTGTTATGGAAATTGACTGATACACAGATTGTACAACTTGGTGCATATTCGAGCACGAGGAAGACCTGCAAACTCAATCTCTTCAAATTTTATATTGAAAGAAAGTGGTGTCGTACTCTCTTATGAGTTTGTTTATAATTTATTGGTATCAAATATCTTTGGTGTCTTCCTTAACAACCTAACACATACTAGAGGCATCCTACTTCTGATTTACAAGATGAGGGATCCCTTCTATAATATAAAGTACATAGATATCATGGCATACAGGGAAAAACAAGAGAGACAATGGCAACGTAGTGTGTATGTGTTTGATTCCTTGCATAAAGCATGTCAACATCTGCTTGGCCAACAATGAATAAACTCCTGTATGATTCATCAAGCTTCTTACGTAATTCTTATATTTAGTGATACCATGGTCGCAGGCAAAAGAAGAAGCAGAGCTGCCAGAGTACTTACTTGGAACTGTCCGATTAAACCGCTTAAAACCTGAATCTGCTGTGCCGTTGGGGGTTTGAGGTGTTCAGCCAAAACTATTAAATAGTTTGCCTCTTCTCTTTTACTTGGTTCAAATGTTTATAGTTACTAGTGTTGATATGTTGCAACTATATACTATATTATAATTGAAAAGAAAAATAACTTTTTGTTGATATAAAACAATTTTAAAATTGTATTAATCAAATCAGTTGTAAACTGGTCTCTTCCAACTTGCTGCAGCTGTCAAAGGTTAAAACACTTAACATTGTACAAGCCACTTAATTGTATCTATATTAGTTGAGTCTTCCTTGCTAAGATAAAATGAAAGAAATTAATGTTTTTAACAGCAAAAGTATGAGAAAAACAACACACGTACAATAAGGTTGGTATTTTATTTTCATTAAACCATTAACGATATCTCCATTACAGTTGATTATAAAAGGTTGCTTAAAGTTGAGCAACGTTGCTTAATAAGATTTACCTTTTGAACAAACGATTGACATTGTTTATGCAGACACCATTTTTTTTATAGAGGCAATGTTTAAGAAAAAAAATTATGCTTTGAATATGTGAAATTAATGGATATAATTTCTTAAGTAATAATGTGTAATTAGTTGTAAGACTTAGAAAATTAGTTTAACAACATGTTTAGCGATCTCAGCATTCAAGAGAAATTTTGTATAAGATGCTTAAATCTATGTTATAATGGTTACTATTGTATAAAAATACAGACTAAAAATAACTTCAAGTCTTCAAAAAAAAAATTTTGTCTTTGGATTCATTAAATATTATTATTCCTTCAACAATTTAACAATTTGATCATACTAGAATTGCATCTATAACTTGTAAATGGTAAGGAGTCTAGTTATAGTAGATTATTATACTAGATGAACATAGGTGAAATTTTTAATGTACAAGGATTAGTTTTTCAAAAGTCTTTTGTAAATTATGTAAGGATGTTCAAAACAAAACAAAAAAATACCCATGTATTGTTTCAATCAAAACTGACCATGGAGATGAATTTCAAAAGGAAATTTTTCTAATCTTTTGCAAAAAACTATCTTATTAACCATAACTTTCAACTCTAAGAACACCTCAACAGAAAAAATCAATTTTACAATAAATGGTTATAACAATGTTAAATGCTAACACATCTCCTAAACACTTCTAAGATGAAGTAATGAATACAAGTTGCTATTTACAGAGTAAATATATATTAGATTGTAGAATGGATTTCTAATGAATAGTGAAAAGTAGAAAGTCCAACATATTATTTCCATCCTTTTAGATGTCGATGTTTTTATTTTGAACACCAAAGAAAGTCTTGGAAATTTTTACTCCATATATGATATGATAAAGGAATTTTACTTGGATATTTTGAAACATCTATAACTTATATAGTCTATAACACTATAGTGTTTACAATTGAGGAAACCATTCATGTAAGATTGAATGGCTATAAGTCTAAAAAGGATTTATTAGTTATATGAAGCTTTTGTAGATATATATTTGCAAAACCAAACTATGAGAAAAAAGATCAATAGGAAGCATTTAACAAGTTGGAATAAGGTCTAACACAAGAACCTGAGCCTATAAGACAAAATTCACACATGATGATGAATCACCCGACTAATGTTATATTAGGTGATGCAAAATAAGGAGTAAAAGTAAAATCATCACTCGACAAATATTAGTCAAAATTTATCTCAGATATAAAGTTAAAGAAAATCAATAAAGCATTACACAATGAAAGTCATGTCAAGGCTATAAAAATATAACTTGATCAGTTTCAAAAGAATAATGTTTGGAAACTTGTTATTCTACAAAAAAGATAAAGAATAATGTTTAGAAACTCGTTATTCTACAAAAAGATAAATCTATAATAACAACAAAGTGAGTCGGTCTTCAAGAGTTAGCTTAATGATAAAGGTACGATTGTAAGAAACAAGACTAGACTGGTAGTTAAAGGGTGGTTCAAGCTATAACTAGATTCATCTAGTCTAATAAGTTGTAAATATTATAAGGTCGTATGGCTAATGATGATGTTCTACTTGTTTCTTCTGAGTATTTCTCTTTATTATTCTTCTTGATAAATTCTTGTTGGAACAATAGTATGTCAAAACTTATGTGTTTGTTAACATCTAAACACTTACAAATTTTCATAATTAGACTTTGATTTAGATCGTTTATGTTTATCACTAAACATTATTATAGTTAATTGTAGAACATGGAAGCTTTGATGAACCAAATCTGTGATGAAGGGTTGATGCTTTGTTGCTTTGATTGAAGCTTAGTTCTAGGGTGTTTAGAATTCTTGTAAAGATCATTCTTAATCCTATGCACAAGCTGAATCAATCTATTTTAAAAGAGAAAAATGTTTTTCTAAGCAAGAGAAAAACAACCAGTTGAATTCACGATATAATTGGTTGTTTTACACTTAGCCTATTTGAAGGTTTTCAAAACTGTTTTTGACTTGGTTGACTAACTGTCAAAACCAATTCAACCGGTTAAAACGATATTTCAACCGGTTGATTGTCACATTTCTTAACAACTTTTCAAGAACCTGTTAAATCTGTTTTCAGTTGAATCAAAATTGATTTGACTCATGATTAACTGCAAAAAAAAGGCTAGATTTAAGAGCTATAAATATGGTTTCTCTTTGTATTAAAAAACACACAGAAAGTGAGATTGAGAACGTTTTTTAGAAGATGTTTGATTCAAAGTTTTGCAAGATTGCCTAAAGGTTGTGCATTGGTTCAAGGACTCTATCTTAGGAGCTCTGTGATTCCTGAAATATCACGTGTAATTTGTTCCTTTTTTATTCTTGTAATTGTTACTTTTCTATACTTGTAAAGTTTGTAAACCTGTAAGGTAAGAGGATGTTCTGACTGTGGTTGTGTGAAAGGAAAAGAGGGTGAGTGTTCTTGGGTTATCAAGATCACCTCTTTGTGGCTTTGAGTGTGTGTAATCTGTGATTAATTGCTAGTGGAAAAAACAGTGGTTGTTCTGGGGACTGTTTGATTTGATTTTGTTATTTATGCTGCCATAAATAACTGGTTAAAATGAAGTTTCAACCGATTGATTTTCTGCAAATAGTTTCAATTACTTTGTTTGATTGGTTTCCTTGATTACTCTTTCTGTGATTGTTGTTAAAACTTCATTTTTATCCAATCTTTGCGAAAATCTCTTGACAAACAATTCATCCTCTCTTGTTTAGACCATTAAATCTAACATTAATGTCCCATTTAATATTGTTTTTTCATCTTAAAAAGTCATTTATTTCAATTTTGGACCATGTAATTACATCTTAACTTTATTATTTAAATTACACTAGCAACCAAATATAGTTAATGTCCCATTTAACATTACTTTATCATCTTAAATAAACATATAATCTAGTTCACTATTTGTATATACATAATCTCATATCATATTTATGTATCCTTTACTGTTTATCAAATCATATATTTGTTTGGTTAGTTCTAATATACTTAAAGGCTTTGTTTGGATTGGGGAGTGAAAAGTTGAGGGTGTGGGAGAGTGAGAGTGTGAGAAGAAAGTGTGAAAAAAGTGAGTGTGTTTGGATTATGGTATGTTAGAGTGGATGTGTGAAGAAAGTTTATTGAGATACATGAGTGATGTGATGGTTGTAAGAATATTTTAAATTATTTTGAATAGTATAAATTGTAAGATTACAAATTTATCCTTATATATAAAAAAGAATAAATAATTATTAATTTTGTGCATATTTTAGTTAATTAAAATAATTTAAAGTTTCATTTATAAATAAAAGAAAAAAAATGTAAAATTCAAAGAAAATGTAAAAAAATGTAATTAAAATAATTAAATATAATTTTAAATGTAAGTATAATTTTATTATTTTTCATTTTATTAATTTAAATTAATTTTGTTGCTTATGTGAATTTATTTAGATAATTTTAATACTATTTATGATTATTTTAATTATGTTATATATATACACATAAAATTATTATTAATAATAATTTCCATTATTAATATTATTGTAAGAAAAAATAAGGGCATCATGGTCTTTTCATCTCATTTCACCCTCATCTCTCTTCAATTATGAGAGGATCCTAAATACCCTCAACTTTCCATTCAGTCTTGTTCCTGCTAGGGAGATGGGACCTAGGGAACTGTTGAAGTCTTCTTCTCCTTCCTTCGGTCGGGCAGGTGGCTGAGTGATGAACTGGGATCCTTCTCTTCCTTCTGCTTATCTTTCGGCACTCGGGACTCGGTCGTCGGGTGAACACCGGATGGTGGGGGTACCTGCGAAGGCACTCCGACGCTCAAGTCAGTAAAGCGGGTGGTCAGCTCTCAGGTAGGTGAACAGTAATAATGACATACCTTACTCCTTGAAATGCGTGCTATTTATATTATTCTAGTGGGCCTACATTGTTGGGCCCGTTTATCGAGGTGGATACCGCTTAGGGTTGCATTACCTAATTCTTGATGATGGATTAACTTCACTAATCTCGGTCTGAGCGTTAATTGTAATGGGGTTCGGCCATCGGCCAAATTCCCACGGTGCGAGTCTGCCATCGGCCAAATCCCTGTGGTCTTTGGCGGTTTCGGCCAAGCCTTCTAAGGTCTCGGCCTCTCGGCATAAGTCTTCAAAGGCTTCGGCCTCTCGGCATAAGTCTTCAAAGGCTTCGGCCTCTCGGCGCAAGTCTTCAAAGGCTTCGGCCTCTCGGCGCAAGTCTTCAAAGGCTTCGGCCTCTCGGCACAAGTCTTCAAAGGCTTCGGCCTCTCGGCACAAGTTTTCAAAGGTTTCGGCCCAAGGCCGGTCGGCCAAGTCTTCAAAGGTTCCGGCCCCCGGCCGGTCGGCCAAGTCTTCAAAGGTCTTGGCCAGGTTCTCATGATCTCGGTCAGGCTGACACGGCATCGGGCAGCCGGGTGGGTCCCGATCTCTCCCCCGTACCGGTACAAGTCTCATAGAAGCAAACAAGGATGACACCCTCACCCTCAAACATTAGAAATTTCCATTCTGTCAAAATTTTATTTATAAATAAAAAATTCATTTTTTTAAAAAAGAATTCAAATTTAAATAAATAAAAGTAAAAATCATATTTCTACTCTAAACTTTTACTGCTTTTTTTAATTACTACAACATTTTTATAATGTTTTTAATTATAACATTTAATGAATTATGTTAAATCTACAAAAATAAAAACCCTAAACGTTATAAATTTTGAATTCCATTCTGTCAAAAATAATTTTTTTAAATATATTTTATAAACAATTCAATTTTAAATAAATAATTAATTTCTACATTTATTATTAAAATATCAGATTTCTTCTCAAAAGTTTTACTGGTTTTTTTAATTAATACAACATTTTTTATAAAGTTTTTAATTATAACATTAACAATTTATAATTTATGTTAGATAAAAAAAAAACCATACAAATTACAAATTTCTATTTTCACTTGTAAAAATATTCATTTTAAATAAATAAATTTTTTTCTTATAAACAATTAAATCTTATAAAAAAATTACTAAAACATTTTTTTTAATGTTTTTAATGATAACATTAATAATTTATGTCAAATCTAAAAAAATATTAACTAAACATTATAAATTTTATTTCCAGTAAAAATATTATTTACAAATAAAAAACTATTTCTTATAAACAATTTAATTTTTAAAAACTAATAACTATCTACATTTATTATTACAAATTCAAATTTCTTCTCTAAACTTTTTCTGCCTTTTTAAATTACTATAACATTTTTTATAACATTTAATTTTAACATGAATAATTTATGTAAAATAAAAAATAACTCTACAGAATACAAATATTCATTTTAAATAAATAAATCTATTCTCTTATGTTAAAAAAAATAACTATCTACATTTATTATTAAAAATATAAACAATATTTATCTAAACTTTTTTCAGTTTTCTTTAATTACTACAACATTTTTTAATTGTTTTAATTATAACATTAATAATTTATGTTAAATAAAAAAAAAACTAAAATTTACAAATTTCTATTTCCATTCTGTAAATAATTCATTTTATACAAATAAATATTTTTTTTAAATGTTAAAAAAATAATAACTATCTACAAAAATTAAAAAAATAAATCAAATAAAGGAATTAGAAATAACATTAATTTACTAACTCATTAACATAATTAACTAAACTAAACCCTAAACAAATTATATTACAAAACCATAAATATAAAACAAAAAGTTAACATAAAAAATTAAAAAACCTGAAGAACAACACTAAAGAACAACACAATAGGAAGCACAATAGAGATGAAGAACACACCAGAAGAATGCCTGGAAATTAAGGAAATTAAGCAAATTAAGCAACCCAGAAAATTTCATAAAGCTCACAAAAAATTATAACATAATCGATTATCCCATATGTTACAAACAAAGGATAATCGATTATCCAAAAAAATCAAGCATAACCAATTATTGAACAAGGCTAAAAATGGTTTTTTGACCATGATGGGGTTATTTTTTTTGGTTTTTACCAAAATGGGTTCGTTTAAAAAAATTACAAATTTAGGCAAGTCGTTGCAATTCGACACAACTTCATATGCAGAAGTTGTCCCAATTAGGCACGACTTCTGCCTTGTCATACTAAAGTCGTGCCAACTTGGCACGACTTCTGCCCTGTCATAATGAAGTCGTGCCAACTTGGCACGATTTCTGCCCTGTCTTATTGAAGTCGTGCCTACTTGACACGACTTCTGCCCTATCATACTGAAGTCGTGCCAACTTGACACGACTTCTGCCACGTCATTATTTTTTTAATTTTATTGTTTATTATATATTGGGTAGTAAGTTATGTAATGTTAAAAATTAATTTGATACATAATTTTCTAAGAGTGTTAGTTTTAAGGAACAAAAAATTGGATAATTGTGTATGGATCATGTTTGAATTGAATGAATAAATACATAGATAAAGAAAATGAATGTTCTATGAGTGTTATGAAGTAATAAATACATAGATAAAAAAATGAGGAAATTAATAATCAAACTTGAATTGAATTTTATTATTAAGCTTGTCTGTGCGGACAATTATGACGTGGCAGAAGTCGTGCAAAGTTGGCACGACTTCAGTATGACGGAGCAGAAGTCGTGTCAAGTTGACACGACTTCAGTATGACAGGGCAGAAGTCGTACCAAGATGAATAACATATTTAATGTAACATAAAAAAAACAAAAGCCAAATATACATATAAATTTATTGACGAAAGAGATCATGTAAGCTATATGCACTGAAACCTTCATTCTCTTTGTACAACTTGTTTGGAGTGAATATAATATAATTAAGTACCTTCATTCACAATTTAATTCGTGTTGCAATTATTTAGAGAAACTAAATCATTGCTTACTTAGACAATTGAAGATGTTAATTCGTTTTTGCATTTTACAAATTAAGAATTCTCCTAAAATAAATTACATATTAAAATAAAATCTACTTTTTATATATTCGTTACAGCAATAATGAATGTAAAAATGGCTATTCTACAATAATTAATATGTAGAAATTGAAAAACTTGTGAAGACATTGCTTTGAAATCTCCTACTAAAAACACCTATGCTTCAATTTTGTTATTAGGTCACTGTTGTTCTTTCTACAGAAAGTCCCATTATCTGGAGTTGATGAGAAATTGAAGATCCTAAAAGAGACCTAATTGGGTTAAGATTACCAATAATTGATGATCCTAAAGTCATCACCTAATTGTAGTTAATGTTTTTAGAGTAGATGCTTTGCACCCATCATCATTTTATGAACAAAAGGAAAAGGGTTCTATATCTGGCAATTTTGTTGTTAATAATTCAGCTGTCTAAACTTTTCTTAAAACTTAAGAGAATTGATAAAAAAAAGTGGCACCAAATCAGATGCAATGAGGTGCAACACTTTTGACCCAAGTGGGAATCTAGTCCAACTCAATCCTACTTTTCTTCTTTCTCAAAAGCAGAGTAATTGTGAAGCCCTAGGCCACACGCTCACTTACTATTATTAACACTGTGCCTCTCTTTTCTTTTATTCAAATCACCTCATGGCATATTCACTTTTCATCCAATTAGGGCAAAAATATGAATGGGGAATTTAACAGGAATACTATTTCTATTTTCCTCGTTGAAAAGTAGGTAAAACTATAAATTTAGGTAGAAAGTAGAGTAGTAGAACCCTATGTGCCAAGCACCCCCAATAGTTTGTTTTACAATATGTGTTGTTGTAAGATTCTAATCATAAAAGTTCATTTTTTCAAGATATGCGTAGTTTATTATCATAAATTTATTATATAATATTTTTATAACTAATTAGATAATAATTTAGAAATTAATTTATAAATTTTAGTAACTAATTAGACCAATTTAAAAATTAATTTGTACATTTCATTATTTAATTTGTTGGGATATTATTCTGATGAAAAATTATGTAAATAGAAGATGATCCCAAAAAATAAAAAGAAATATTATTTTATCCAATACATACTATACCGATATTTTATGTTTTTCGTTGATTTGATCATCAGGATATTGTCAACTGGAGTTCCTCTCATCTTATTGTGATTTTCAGACATTCAAAGACTCCAATTACAAGGGAATCATTTCGAAGATTATCTCTAAGCTCCCGACTTCTAATTTGGCGAGAACAACTTCTTCTGCCTTTCTATTTCTTTATTCTATTTAGATGTCCATTCGTTTATTTTTCTAGAAACTTCTAAAACATTTTAAAATATTCTAAAGTCTTCTAAGATTTTATAAACTGGATTTGTTTCCTAATTTCTCTTATAATAGCAGACTAAGCTTTCTGCTTGTGATTTTTTTTTTCTCTTATATTTATATTTTTTTAAGCGCACATCTCACATAACCATAACCAAGTTTGTTATGCGAAATTGTTGAATACCTATCTATATTTTACAAGAAGTTACAGAAATAATATCAGGAATAGAATGGAAAATTAGACAAGAAACAAAACTCAATGATGAAAAGTACATTTTGAGATTCCAAAAACAATATATCCCATTTAGACTCAATAATGCTTACATTAAGACTTCATACTTGAGATTTGACAATACAGAAAGTGTCATGAAATCCTAAATGAACACTATTATTTTTAATAAATTTATTAATATTGATTAAAAAAATTGTGGTGAAAGAAACATATGAAGAAAATGATTTAAAGACAAAATAATATTAGGATCATGCGGAGATATAAAGAATGAGAAACCACAATAATTTAGGCAAATCTTAATCATTATCAATGTAAATTTGGTATGAAGCTTCAAAAGGACCAACCAATTGAATGTTTTGAGGATTGCTTATTACGTGTAAAGAAATTTAGAATGAAGATATCAATTGGTATTGTTAGCAGTTTGTTCATTGAATTGTTGTAGAGACTGAGTTGAATTATGGATATGTTAAGAAGTAAAATCTTGATAGAACAAATGAGAAGGAGGAAGATAATGTTAATCATAATGATAATAGTGATGGTTTTACAGTTATGATTATGACAACCATAACCATAAAATCACCATTATTTAAATTACTTCAACCAAAATGTTTTTCTAAAAATTGGGATAATTATTTTTAATGATTTGAAAGTGAATTAGAATTGAGATTAAGATTAAATTATTGATATTATCTCAAATAGAGAGAAAGAACATTAATAACTTTTTTTAGAAAAATATTTTACAAATGTGTTGGATGTAGAAGCACTTCAACTCTTTCGTGTAAAAAAATCCAAATTGCTTTTATTAATCTTAATGATAACAAAATTATACTATTCATCCAATCTCTCAATAATAACATTAAGATTTTTAGGATGAATGTCGAAGTGACCAAACCAAAATTTGCATATGACAATGCTTGATGCAAAGAAAATATTGATTTACTAATTTATATTTAAAAATAATATATCAAAGTTTTCATTCATAACTCTTGTTATTCGGCACAAATTTGCTTAAAAAATTTCTTTCCTTATTGCATCATAGGAAAAGAAAAAAGATACAACTCACAATATTTGAAACAAGTCTAAAAATAAAAAAATAATATGCAATACTACATTAGAGAAACTATTCCTACTACAAACAATATTCACATCTCTTGTCAAATAAAATTTTAACATAAATGTATTAGTAAGTGAATCTCTCTGTTTACATGGTTAGTTAGTGTAGAATAGTTATCTGATAGTATATATATATATATATATATATATATATATATATAACCTTGTTATAGATGTGTAGTATTAACCAGTTTTGTAATAATAATAACTTATTTGTATTAAAAAAATGGTTTATTATATTTAATGAAATCTATAGTTTCAATCAACATAATGAAGTCTGGTTCGTCAATTGAAAACATAATTTAATGTTTAAAAAAATTTAAAATAAAATTTAAACTCAAAGGGTTCATGTCCCCTTCTATGGACCACTTAGTGCATTGAGGTGCAAAAATGTCCTTACCTAGTATTAAAAGCAGAATAGTCATTTCTTATTTTTTGAAATTTCCTTTTTTTTTCTCAGATAAATATCTGCAAATTTCATTTCAGAAAATTATCACAAGAATATAGCATGCAAATGCAATATTCATTATATATTTCTCCAAAGTCACGAGAGCTCTGTGAGATTAGCTGCTGCAGGGTTCTGACTCTCGTGAAAAAGGCACCAATTAAGTAGGTTTTTGTATCGGTTCACTGTCTTTTTTTCAGAAAATTTTCATGCAGAATTCAATAATTTTAGGTTGTCTTTAGTGATTTTTTTGTTGTAAAAGACAGATATTCCAACAACCATTGAAAGAGAATGTTAGGTTTTAATGTCCGTTATTCTTAAAAAAAAATAGATTATATTGTTTTAGATTTTGGTCTGAAAATTTTCTCTTAAATTTTAATCTGTAATTGTATTACCCATTAACTTCTAAACAATAATGTGAATCTCTTCTTGCTGTTGTCCTGGACAAAAAATAAATAAAAGTTCATGTTAATATAATTTTAAGTTAAGGTTTTTGTCCAGAGAAAATGAAAAATAGACTTATAAATCTCAATACTAGAATATATTATTCTTTAGCTCCAACCAAAAAATTTAAAATATCCAAATTATTAAGAAAGGTTGAACTAAAAAGTTTAGTACAACCAAAGTTCAAAACTTGACAGCCAAGAAATATTGAGGACTTTCAGCCTGTAAACTACAAACACCACAGGTAGAACAAAGATTAATAGATTTATATTGAAACTTGTTATTACTCATTACTTGTTACTTATTATTTTGATAAAAAATTATTTTAACAAAAATAATTAACTGTAAAGTTTGTTATTACTTAAATTTAAATACTATAAATATTGTATTAAAAGGTGTATTACTAATACTATATCTAAAATTATTTTATTTATAAACCAAACCTAACCAACAAGTAAAACAGTAGTAATAAGAATAAGAATGTCTTATAGTTGCCTGAAATACAAAAAAAATTATTTTTTAGAGTTAAATATTTTTTTTCCTCCTATTGATTTTTGTTTTTAGTTTAAACTTACCGTTAATGTATTTATATGGTTAGTTTTTTTTTAAAAATTGATAATTTTTTAAAAATTTGTTGTTTTGATTGAGATTGATATCCATTATAACTATTTTTAATAAGTTGATGAAATAAAACCTTAAATTGAATCAATTTTACATATAAAAATATTTATTTCAATAATTTTCATACTACAAAAATTCACATCTGGTATAAAATTTGAAGATGAAAATCAATGTTGTGTCACATATACGAAAATCAATATTTTCACATAAACGAAAATCAATGTTATGTCACATAAACTAAAAATCTATTTAATCTTATTCTTTATTTTATTGAAGGTGGTAGACTGTAAGAAGGGCGTTTGTAAAAAAATGAGTTTACATGTCACTCTGGTCTCACTTAACAAGGAAAACCATAGTCATATATTTAAAAATTTTACAAAAAATGGATGCATTGATTAGCAGTGGAGGATGAGGTAATTCTAAACAAGTACTGTAGTACATGACAATTTTGTTGTCACATCTTGGTCATGCAAGAGATAGCCATGTTACTGAATTAAGAAATGTGGCTTTGTGTGTGGAGCCGAAAAAGAGCATGCAACGGACTTTTATGATCTCCATATATACAAAGAGAGGGATATGGACGAAGTTTATCCATGTCCATGTCCCACAGAGCACAGAGTAACGATTAAAGTATTTGAATTAGCCATGACGTCTCTTACCTATGGGATTCCCTCGAAATGAAAAAGTTAGAAAAAGATAATTTCAGATTTGAAGGCTTTATTCCCTAATGGCAAACACCATCCAAATAAATAAACACAGCAGGGTCCACTGGCTCCCCCAAAGTAACCCAATAATATTATTCTTAAACCAACTCATCAATCACACTACTCATTCTCTTCTTCCATATCTACAGTCTCTTTTCCTTTTCTCTATTCCCCATGCATTCCTAATGCAACAAACAAAAAATATGCACACTCTTATTTTATTCTGACACCATTGCTTTTGCCTTTTGCTTAGGGTACATACAGTTGTCCCTCTCCCTTGTGCTATTCAAGTTCCAATGGAGATTTTCAACTGCTTCTACATCAATCTTCTTGCTACCTTCATGTTATCAGCAGTTCTAGCAATCGACCCTTACTCAGAAGCACTCCTCAGCCTAAAACATGAACTTGTAGATGATGATAACAGCTTGCGCAACTGGGTGGTACCCTCCTCAGGAGAAAAATTAACTGGGAAATACTATGCGTGTTCTTGGTCAGGTGTCAAGTGTAACAATGACTCAACCACTGTGACTTCTATAGATCTTTCCATGAAGAAACTGGGAGGTGTATTGTCTGGGAAGCAATTCAGCATCTTCACAAACCTCACTAATCTCAACCTCAGCTACAATTTCTTCTCAGGACAGCTTCCAGCAGAGATTTTCAACCTCACCAGCCTAACAAGCTTGGACATCAGCAGAAACAACTTTTCTGGTTCCTTCCCTGGTGGAATTACTAGGCTCCAAAATTTGGTTGTACTTGATGCCTTTAGCAACAGTTTTTCAGGGTCGTTGCCTGCTGAATTTTCACAGCTAGCAAACCTTAAAGTTCTCAATCTAGCTGGGAGCTACTTCAGAAATTCAATTCCATCTGAATATGGTTCTTTTAAAAGCCTTCAGTTTCTTCATCTTGCCGGAAATTCTCTTTCAGGAAGTATACCTCCAGAACTGGGTAACCTCAAAACAGTGACCCATATGGAGATTGGGTACAACCTATACCAGAGTTTTATACCACCCGAACTAGGTAACATGAGTCAGCTTCAGTATCTTGACATAGCAGGAGCAAATCTATCAGGTCATATACCAAACCAACTCTCCAACCTCACCAGTTTGCAATCACTTTTCCTGTTCAGGAACCAGCTCACAGGAACAGTGCCTAGTGAGCTCAGTAACATTCAATCCCTGGCAGATTTAGATCTCTCTGATAACTTCCTCTCAGGGTCCATTCCCGAAAGCTTCTCAGCCCTGGAGAACCTAAGACTACTCAGCCTCATGTACAATGACATGAGTGGCACTGTTCCTGAAGGAATTGCGCAACTCAAATCCTTGGAAACTCTTCTCATTTGGAACAATCGCTTCTCTGGGTCACTTCCGCAGAGCTTAGGGAGGAACTCCAAACTCAAGTGGGTGGATGCTTCCACAAACAACTTAGTTGGCAGCATACCACCAGACATCTGTGTGAATGGAGTACTATTTAAGCTAATACTGTTTTCAAACAACTTCACTGGTCAGCTCTCATCAATCTCCAATTGTTCTTCACTCGTTCGCCTTCGCCTAGAAGATAATTCATTTTCAGGAGAAATCACTTTGAAATTCATCCATCTTCCTCATATCTTATACTTCGATCTCTCCCGGAACAACTTTGTTGGTGGCATTCCCTCAGATATTTCTCAAGCCACTCAACTAGAGTATTTTAATGTCTCTTATAATCCGCAATTAGGAGGTACCATCCCTGCACAAACGTGGTCTTTGCCCCAACTTCAAAATTTTTCAGCATCTTCTTGTGCTATTTCTGGTGGTCTTCCCCTATTTGAGTCCTGCAAATCAATTTCAGTTATTGATCTAGATAGCAATAACTTATCTGGAATCATCCCAAACAGTGCTTCCAAATGTCGAGTTCTTGAGAGAATCAACCTATCCAACAATAACTTAACAGGTCATATACCTGATGAGCTTGCAAGTATTCCGGTTCTTGTTGTGGTGGACCTATCAAACAACAAGTTCAATGGCCTCATACCTGCTGAGTTTGGTAGTTGTTCAAGTTTACAACTTCTGAATGTGTCTTTTAACAATATCTCTGGTTCAATACCCACAGGAAAGACATTCAAATTGATGGGAAAAAGTGCATTTATCGGAAATTCAGAGCTATGTGGAGCACCCCTGAGATCATGTCCTAATTCAGTTGGAATATTGGGCAGAAAAGGCACGTGGAAGATTACACATATTGTGCTACTCTCTGTAGGGTTGCTGATAGTTCTTCTAGGACTTACTTTTGGAATATTTTATTTGAGAAGGGGGATAAAAAGTCAATGGAAGATGATCTCCTACGCTGGTCTCCCTCAATTCACAGCAAATGATGTTTTGACGAGCCTCACTGCTACAAAACCAACAGAAGTTACATCACCATCACCAGCAGTTGCAAAGGCTGTTCTGCCTACAGGAATAACAGTTTTGGTCAAGAAGACAGAATGGGAAGCTAGGAGCATCAAGGTTGTGTCAGAATTTATAATGAGACTGGGAAATTCAAGGCACAAGAATTTAATCAGACTACTGGGGTTTTGCCACAACCAGCATTTAGTCTATCTTTTGTATGATTACTTGCCCAATGGGAATTTGGCTGAGAAAATGAAAATGAAATGGGATTGGTCAGCAAAATTCAGAACAGTGGTTGGAATAGCAAGGGGTCTATGCTTTCTTCACCATGAATGTTACCCAGCAATACCCCACGGAGACTTGAAGCCTAGCAATGTTGTATTTGACGAAAATATGGAACCCCATTTGGCAGAATTTGGGTTCAAACAGGTTTTGAGGTTGAGCAAAGACTCATCACCTACCATAACTAAGTGGGAAGCAGGTATGATGAACAAGTATGTACAATATGCATATGCATTAATTTGGTACATCATTCAAATATTGAATTTGATTAGAATCTTTTATAGACAGACATGTATTGCAAGACTGTCCTATATAACATTTACTTCAACAGTAGTACTAGGAATAATTTGTTTTTTTATACAACTTGGAATAATTGGTTGTCATTGCGAAAGATTTTACTGTAAGAAAATTAAAACTAAATTATTGTCCTTTCCTTGTCATATAAACACAACAAATCTGTATCACACATGTACTATAAAATGTTCCCATTTAATACTTCATGCTTTTGGAATATTCAAGTGATCTATAGTTGGATCCACTGATCCAGTCGAAGCATATACCTTAGGTTCATAGCAGAGAACTATATCCCGCACTGGTTCATGTTTATTTTTTGGTGACAGAATACGATGAGGTCACAAAAGAAGAACTGCGCATGGATATCTACAATTTTGGGGAGATGATTCTAGAAATTTTAAGTGGCGGAAGGTTGACAAATGCAGGAGCCAGCATACACAGCACACCATGGGAGGATCTCTTGAGAGAAATTTATAATGAGAACGAAGCAAGCTCCGCAAGTTCATTGCATGAGATTAAACTGGTTCTTGAGGTTGCTATGTTTTGCACCAGAAGCAGGTCATCAGATCAGCCATCAATGGAAGATGTTCTCAAGCATCTGTCAGGGCTAAAGCATATAGATGATGGCAGAACTTCGAAAGAAGAGCAATAAAATTTCATTAGTCACCGCATTCAAAACCATTGGAAACATATAGTAATTGCTTAGACAACAAGTTTGCAAGTATGTAATTAAAGGAGTTTGCAGCTTGTATAATTGATATGTTCATTATTTCAGTGTGCTACACATTTCTGTCCCACTTTCTCTCAGTCTACTTCATAAAACATTTTTTATTTGAAAAGGAATTCATTTGAATTCTTAATATTGAGTGTCATCTTCTATCGCCATGCTATTTTATTAAATCTGAAGCTTTTACTTCTTACCAATAGATCAGATAAATTTGAGTTTAATTGTCATGCTATTTTGTTGATAGTCACTATATTGTTTAAATAAAGTTTCTACGCGCCTTTGTTAATGACTAATACTTGCCGAATAACTTAACTGATCACAAAGTTTGAGTTTAGTTTATCTGTGTTTGGATATGAAATTTTATAATTTCTAGGAATAACCTGTTACTCAGACTTGTGATCATACCATGAAACCTTTCACTCAATTCACATAATCCTCAAACACTTCTTATTTTATGTGGGTTCATTCAAACTTACATTCATTAGAGGACACTAAAACACCTTTAACATTGAGAAGTCAGGTGTTTTTCCAAACCTTGAATTCAATTGTTGTTGACAGAGATTGATTCATTATGAAACATGTTCTACTTATCGCTTCGGCCTATTATCCTCTACCAAACTAGAAATGATAACATACACTTTACTCTCTCCAACACGATTCTATTCATCCTTTCAGTAGATTCATTTTATTGTGGAGTATAATGAACAATCAAAGGTCTTGCAATTCATTCGTCTTCACAGAAGTTATTAAACTTCCTAGAGCAAAACTTCAAATCATTGTCAATCTTTTGAAAGCTGGACCTTCTTCAATTTAATTCAGTGTCCAGTGCTTGAACTTTTCAAAGGCTTCTGATTTTTGTTTCATCATGAACACCAAGTAAGCCTTGAAGAATCGTTGATGACTGAGAGAAAATACTTGACATGTCCTAACGGTGAAACTTTTAACAACCCCAATAATGAGCAGGAACATAATCCAAAGTGGCCTTGGTTTTGTGCAATCCTGTCCAAAAAATCTGCATGATTCTTTCAAAACACGCAATGCTAACAAAACAGAAAACCTTCCCCCTTATAGTTACCCAATAGCCCCTGTTTGGATAAGATATCCAAATCTCGTACATTCACTTTGCCTAAACGCAAATGCCACAGAATTATAACCGGAGGTACCAGACTAAATAGTTGCAGCAAACACACTTACAAACACCTCCCTAATGTTTTGTTTCTGGATATGTGCAATGAGGAAGTCGATGATTCTTGTGTTTGTTTCGAATTTTGAGAGTGGGGGAATGGATAGAAGAGATGGTGAATTTTTTTTTTTCATTCTTCACACAAATAAAAAGTCAGTGATTATTCCATGTATAAAAATAATTTTAATAAGAAATAATAATTTACAAATAAATTAAATATATAACACTGACAAGTAACAAAAATGTGATATTGTGCATGCATATATATCACTCCAAAAACGTGATTACACGTGTCCTGTATCACTCCAATTTTATTTGTAAATTATTATATCTTACTAAAATTACATTTATACATTATTACTCAATATAATACCTTTCTGAATTTAATTTGAAAAGATATTTATATTTCTACACTTTTCTCAACTATTTATATTTTAAATCATTGATACTTAATTTATTTTCTCTAATTTTACTTCTTCCTTTATTTTTAAATTTAAATGAGAAAAAAAATTACTTCAGAATCGATTTGTGGATACCGAATTCCAGATAATTTTGGGACAAAATCCACAAAAATGGCATGTGTGGCTTTGGGGTGAAAATTTCTATATATGTTAAATATAATCCCTAACACATCATTGAACAACTAATCGAATCGAGCCAAACTTGTCCACTTGTAGTGAAACATAATGAAAATCTCATCATACGCCATTGATACAAGTTCCAAGTTCCAAAAGGCATTGAAGGTTTTGTAGAATTTATAGCTATATTAAGCACATATACACAATCCATTTCAAAAAGAAATAGAGCTTTAATTAGGAGTCTAAACTCTAAAATCTTGAGAATGTAACATTAAGAACATCAATAACTCCATCAAAGCTACCAAACCTCGAACTCACCACATCAACCTCCACTCCAAGTCTCTGGGCACCAGCCGCAGTAACAGGCCCATGGGCTGCAACAACCAATCTTGGGCACCTCCGTCTCAAGTCAGCAAAGCCCAGTCCAAAGTCTTTCAAGCTCTGGAGCAGGCCCTCCACCTCAGCGGTACTGGTGAACACCACCGCATCCAATCCTCCCTCCTCGCTCGCCCTCACAATGCCCTCCGCGCACCCAGGCCCGGCCCACCGCGTCTCGTAAGCCTCCACTCGAACAGGGACCCACCGGCCGCGCCGAAGCTCTTCGAGGAAACCCGGCACCACCGGCGGCTCGTTCACGCCGATAACCCGTGGGACCGGACACAACACCCCCCGGCCGCAGCCGTCCCCGAGGGCAGCTGCCAGGGCACTCGGCGTGGCTGTGGGCGGCACAAGGACGCAGAGTCTGTTGGAGTTGCTGCAGAATGCGGAGAGGAATTGGGCGTCGATGAGGTCGGCGTCTTTGCCGAGGGCAGCAAGGGTGAAGGTGGAGCCCTCGGGAGGGAGCGGAGGGTGAGAGAGAGAGGTGGCAGCTTGGAGGAAGGCTTGGATTGCGGTTCGGGAAGTGAAGGCGATGGCGGAGAAGCGGTGGAGGGAGTGAGGGGAGAGGAAGGGGGCGAGGGTGGAGGGAAGGGGTTGGATGAGGAGCGTGGGGCACCAGAGGGGAGTGTAGGCGCTGAGGCTGAGTAGGTTGGAGAGTCTCGCCGCGTAGTTGGGTGGCGTTGTGAATGCTACGGTCGGGTTGTGGAGGCTCATCACGCCTCTATACATATTCAGATGTCACCTGCGCTGGGGCATTTGATTCACGGTATTCTTTTTATTTAATAATTTTCAAACATATTTATTTAATAATTTAAAGAAAAAAATATATTTAATCTCAAAAATTGAAAAAAAAATTAAAGATAATTCTTTTAATCCGCATAACAAAATATAGAAATGAAGTAGCACAACCCATGTCCATCCTTCTGAATACTGCCTTGTTTAATATATCAAGCAATTGATTTTCAGATTTGATATATGGGATGCTAATAATCTTATGATCTAGGCTTTACTTGATGAAATTTATATCCACATCAAGATGCTTCGTTTTCTCATGTTGTATGAGATTTTCAGATATTTCAATAGCTAATTGGTTATCATAATGTAGCTTCATGGTTGGCCTTGGTTTGTATCCCAATTATGTCATTAATCTTGTAATCCATAGTAATTCACAAATCCCATTTGCCATGCCTCTCCATTCAGCTTCAGTGCTCAATCTTGAGACTTTCTTTTACTTTTTTCTCCTCCAAGTTTCCACCCACTAGAGTGAGATAACTGTCGTGGACTTATGGTTATGAGTAGCCTCCTACTTCTAAATGATTGTTTTTCGAGTATAACAACCCACTTCCTGGTAAATACTTTAAATACCCTAGTATTCTTGTCACTAAGTCCATATGTTTTTCCCTAAATTTAAATACTTTAAATATATAAACACGGTCTTATCTCCAAATTTCTTAACATATCATAAGAACATACCATTGGATTTGCCCTTCAAAAATCTATTTCTCTCCAATATCCTTTAAGAGGATTGTAATATGCCTCTTAACGTTCCACCAACCTATTTCACGTTGTTGACTTTCCTTTTGAGATGGTAAATTTAAGAGGATGTATTTAATCTTTCCAACTCTTAGATTTTCTTTTATGTTGTTGTTCTACCTGTTCCACATCTTACGTCCAAGTTGCGTTTGAAGTCTAATATGTTTAAGCCTTCCTTTAGTTTAGTATTCCACATCTTACGTCCAAGTTGCGTTTGAAGTCTAATATGTTTAAGCCTTCCTTTAATTTAGTATATGTGGGTTTATGACTCACCTTTCCGTTTTCTTGTTATAATTGGGAGGTTAATTGCCACAATCAATTGCAATCAATGGGAGATTAATTGTTGCAATCAATTGTAATCAATGGGAGGTTAATTACCATTAATTGTATTTATTATTGTTGTCTCCTAGAACCACTATATATAGTGGTTTCCTTCAAGCAATGTAACACACTACAAACAAGCAACACACACTTGCTTCCTCTCTCTTTTCATATACTCTCTATTTCTGTTCTTGGGTGTAAGTGTTTAACCCATATAGAGAGGATTTGTTTTAGGGCTATTTATCTATTAGTCTGAGAGGAATTCATTGTACTCCCAGTATCATTATAGTGAAAGTTTTGGCTCTCTCGCCGGTGGTTTTTTTTACCTCTATTTAAAGGGGTTTTCCACCTAAAAATTCTGGTATCATTCTCACTTTACTTGTTACTTTAATTTCTCATAATCTTTGGTTGAAATTATCACGTTTCCGCACACGATATCACTACAAATTGGCATCAGAGCTTTTCGATAATTCAACCAGGATCTGTTGTTCAATAATGTCGAAATTGGATATTGAGAAATTTGATGGTAAAATTAGCTTTGCTATCTGGCGAGTCCAGATGCTAGCTGTTCTCACCCAGAATGGTTTAAAGAAAGTTCTGGCAAGTAAAATGATGAGACCATCCACTATGACGGAGGAGCAGTGGGATGAGATGGATGAAAAGGCATTGTCTGCAATCCAGTTATGCTTGTCCCGTGAGGTGTTGCGTGAGGTCATCAACGAGAAAAGTACAACAGGCATATGGGGTAAATTGGAGTCTCTATACATGACCAAAAGTCTTGCAAACAAACTCCGGTTAAAGGAGCGACTCTTTACACTCCGAATGTCCGAAGGTACTCCCATCCAATCTCACCTTGATGAATTTAATTCCATCATAATTGATTTGAAAATTTGGATGTTAAAATTGATGATGAGGATAAAGTCGTTCTACTTATTGTTTCTCTACCACCCTCGCATCGACAATTCAAAGAAATTATGTTATACAGTAATTATCTTACCTTAAGCTTTGATGATGTCAAGACTAATTTACTAGCCAAAGAAAAATTTGATACTCAAATTCATTCTGAAAGTTCTGGTGAAGGATTAGTAGTTAGAGGGAGAAACCAAGAGAAAGTTAGGAACAATAAGCATAAATCTAGGTCAAAATCTAGAGGCAAGAACTCCAAATATTGTCGTTATTGCAAGAAAAAGGGACACGAGATCTCTGAATGTTATAAATTGAAAAATAAGCAAGATAGAGAAGATAAGGGAAATGGTAAACAACCAGAAAAATTTGCCGAAGCTAGTATTGTTGAAACTGAATCTGATGGGGATTGTTTTGTAGCTTCCAACACTGAACAAAGGTCTAAAAATGAATGGATTCTTGATTCTGGTTGTACTTTTCACATGTCTTACAATAAAGATTGGTTTACCACATATGAACCAATTTATAATGGTCTTGTTTTGATGGGAAACGATGCTCAATGCAAAGTTGTTGGTGAAGGAACAATCAAAATCAAGACACATGATGGAATTGTTAGAACTTTAACAGGTGTCAGATATGTCCCTGAGTTGAAACGGAATCTCATTTCCTTAGGCACCCTTGAATCTCATGGGTGTAGATACTCAGCTGAAGGTGGAGTTTTAAAAGTGTCTAAAGGAACTCTTGTGTTACTAAAGGCAATTCGATGTGATAGTTTGTATGTGATGCAAGGTTCAACTGTTACAGGTTCTGCAGCTGTTACCTCACCCAACAAAGATAACACCAAGTTGTGGCATATGAGATTAGGCCACATGAGTGAGAAGGGAATTCTAATCCTCAAGAAGAAGGGTCACCTTGGTAACCACTGTACTAGAAAGGTTGATTTCTATGAACATTGCATTTTTGGTAAGCAGAAAAAGGTTAGTTTTTCTAAAGCCATACACAGAACCAAAGGTACCTTGGATTACATTCACTCGAATCTTTGGGGTCCGTCAAAAGTTCCCTCCAAAGGTAAATGTTGTTATATGATGACAATTATTGATGACTTCTCACGAAAAGTATGGGTGTATTTCCTTAAACATAAGAATGAAGCATTTTCCACTTTTAAAGAGTGGAAATTATTGATTGAGAATCAGATTGGCAAGAAGATAAAAAGGTTAAGGACAGACAATGGCCTTGAGTTCTGTTCGAATGAATTCAATGATTTTTGCAAGAAGGAAGGCATTTCCAGACACTTCACCATCCCAAGTACTCCACAACATAACGGGGTTGCAGAAAGAATGAATAGAACTATCCTGGAGAGAGTTTGTTGCATGTTCTCCCATTCTGGTTTGAGCAAATCTTTTTGGGCTGAAGCGGCTTCAACGGCATGTTATCTGATAAACCGCTCTCCTAACAGATCCATTGATTGCAACATTCCAGAAGAAGTTTGGTCAGGTAACCCTGTTGATTATTCTAATATTAAAATATTTGGTTGCCCTGCTTATTCTCATGTAAACGAGGGAAAATTAGAACCTCGTGCTAAGAAGTGCATTTTCTTGGGTTATGGCTTAGGGGTTAAAGGCTATCGTTTATATGACCCAGAATCTCACAAAATAATTCACAGTCGAAATGTGACCTTTAATGAAAATGCTATGCTTTCTTCTATAAAAGATATTGTTATTTCCTCAATTGATACAGGTGACCAGAAAGATGCTCGAGAGAAGGTGGAGTTTGAGATTAAAACACCCGCTCATGAGGAAGACGTTCCTAATTCCTCCAGTACTCAAGGTGATCAAGTCACTGTTATTGATGGTACAAATGAACATTTGAGTCCACATGAGCAATGTCCACCTAAACGACGAGGATTACCACAACCATGGTCTATGGCTCAAGAACTTTCACAACAGAGACCAAGAAAACCGACTCAGATTAATTGCAGAATCAGCCAACATTGCTTATGCTTTAACTATTGCACAAGAGATGGGTGAAGAAGGTGAACCCAAGAATTACTCTGAAGCTATCTCTGGTGACGACTCAACAAAGTGGATTGCTGCTATGCAAGAAGAAGTTGAGAGTCTTCTAAAAAACGAAACATGGGAATTGGTGAAGTTACCAGAAGGAAAACGAGTCATTAGTTGCAAGTGGATCTTTAAGAGAAAAGAAGGGATCCCTGGTGTTGAGAGTACAAGGAATAAAGCAAGATTTGTTGTAAGAGGTTTTGATCAAGAGAAAGGAATTGACTTTAATGAAGTATTTACTCCTGTTGTTCGTCATACTTCAATACGTATATTACTTGCTTTAGTTGCCTTGTATGATTTAGAGCTGGAACAGTTAGATGTGAAAACTGCTTTTCTTCATGGTAATCTTGAGGAAGAGATTTACATTCAGCAGCCTGAAGGGTTCGTTGTTCCTGGAAAGGAGGACCATGTATGTCGTTTGAAGAAATCTCTCTACGGCTTGAAGCAATCACCAAGACAATAGTATAAGAGGTTTGATTCTTTTATGGTTGGACATGGATACTCCAGAAGTAGCTATGATAATTGTGTTTATTTTCAAAAGACATCTGATGGGTCATTTATATACTTGTTGTTATATGTTGATGACATGTTGATTGCTGCAAGAGATAAATCTTTAGTTAACAAGTTAAAGGTCCAGCTTAGCAGTGAATTTGATATGAAGGACTTAGGTCCTGCCAAGAAAATTTTGGGAATGGAGATCAACAGAGATCGACAAGCTGGAAAACTTTTTCTATCACAAAAGAAGTATGTTCTTAAGATGCTTGACAAATTTGGAATGCGAGATTGCAAAGCTGTTAATACTCCAATTGCCGCCCACTTCAAGTTGTCATCAGATCAGTGTCCAAAATCAGACGAGGACAAAAGACGCATGTCACATGTCCCGTATTCAAATGCAATTGGAAGTCTCATGTATGTTATGGTATGTACTAAACCTGATTTAGCTTATGTTGTTAGCAAGTTCATGCATAATCCAGTCAAGGCACACTGGGAAGCCGTTAAATGGATACTTCGTTATCTAAAAGGTTCTCCAGATCTTGGTTTGATATTTGATCAACATAGAGCCGATCCCGGAGGAGCAGTTGGCTATGTTGATGCTGACTATGGTGGTGATTTAGATCGGAGAAGGTCACTTTCAGCTTACATCTTTACCCTATGTGGGTCTGCTATCAACTGGTATTCTTCACTTCAAGCCATTGCGGTTTTGTCCACCACTGAAGCAGAATATATCGCTGCTACAGAAGGTATGAAAGAGGCTATATGGCTTCGAGGCTTGGTAAGTGAACTTGGTCTTCAACAAGATGTTCATGTTATATTTTGTGATAGTCAGAGTGTTGTCCACTTGACCATGAACAGTAAGTATCACTCAAGGACCAAGCACATTGAAATTAAACACCATTTTATCCGAGACATTGTTGATACAGGAGATATAATTGTTGAAAAAATTCATACGACCGAAAATCCTGCAGACATGTTGACCAAGCCACTTCCATCGGCTAAGTTCGATCATTGCCTGAACTTAGCTGGTATTATCCATACTTAATCAAGGCTTCATGGCGAGAGAGTGTTCCAGTCAAAGGCAAGTCAAGGTGGAGATTTGTGGGTTTATGACTCACCTTTCCGTTTTCTTGTCATAATTGGGAGGTTAATTGCCACAATCAATTGCAATCAATGGGAGATTAATTGCCGCAATCAATTGCAATCAATGGGAGGTTAATTATCATTAATTGTATTTATTATTGTTGTCTCCTAGAACCACTATATATAGTGGCTTCCTTCAAGCAATGTAACACACTACAAACAAGCAACACACACTTGCTTCCTCTCTCTTTTCATATACTCTCTATTTTTGTTCTTGGGTGTAAGTGTTTAACCCATATAGAGAGGATTTGTTTTAGGGCTATTTATCTATTAGTCTGAGAGGAATTCATTGTACTCCCAGTATCATTATAGTGAAAGTTTTGGCTCTCTCGCCGGTGGTTTTTTTACCTCTATTTAAAGGGGGTTTCCACCTAAAAAATCTAGTATCATTCTCACTTTACTTGTTACTTTAATTTCTCATAATCTTTGGTTGAAATTGTCACGCTTCCGCACACGATATCACAGTATATATGTCTTGTGTCCACAATTTAAGTTTTTAATTTGTTGTTTTCATAAGACAACTGATTAAAAACACTTAAACAACAAATTAAAAACACTTATGAAGTTTCTAGTATTTTCTGTAAATTGTTTTTCTATCACAACCACTTGAGTTTGATGACCATAAATTTTCAAACCATGTGTACAAACTCAAGAAAGCCTTGTATGACTTAAAGCAAGCTCATCGACAATGGTATGAAAAGTTAAGTTGGTGTCTGTTATCTCAAGCACCAATGAAAGAGGTGAGATAGACAAGGCTCTCTTCATCAACATGAAGAAAAACATTTGTAGATACCATGAAAAGTGAAATTGGCATATATATGATGGATGAGCTAACCTACTTTTTGGGACTGTAAACTCAAGAATGACATATTCATTTATCAAACAAAGTATAGAAGTTTGATTGGTTCTCTTTTGTATTTGACTATGTTTGTTGTGTGTACGTGTGCCAGATTTCAATATTTTCCAAAGAAATCACACCTTTCAGCAGCCATAAGAATTTTGAAATATTTACAAGGGACAAAGGATGTAAGATTATGGTATCTCAGCCATGTACCTTTGAATCTGGTTGGTTACACAAATTCTAATTTGATTGGTTGTAAGTTGGATAGGAAGAGTACAAGTGACACCGGTCATCTACTTGGATTTAGTCTAATTTCATGGCACTATAAGAAGCAAGCATGTGTGGCATTGTCAACTACAGAAACTAAATACATTGCTACAAGGAGTTGTTGTGCACATATTTTGTGGCTGAAACAACAACTAAGCGACTTTAGGGTTAATCTGAAAAATCTTCTCCAAGATGAAGAACTTTTTCTTCTGATTTTTTTGTGTTGTTTGTTGTTTCCACTATGCACTCCAAAAGATAAGGTGTTGGATTGTTTGCCTAGGGATTTTGTTGGACATCTGAAGTCCAATTTGTGTTTGATTAAGCCTAGTATGTCTAAGTCTTTTCTTAGTATAATGTCTTTTGTCCATAATTTATCTTTTGCATTATGAGATGATGAATTTGAGAAAAATGGTTAAAATATTTTTGAAACTGTTTTTGAAAAGGTTTTATAAAAGTCAGTTTTTAATTTGTTATTTTCATAAACCATCTAACTAAAAACACTTGTGAAGTTTTTGGTGTTTTTTTGTTAAGTTTTAATGTGTTAAAAGTTGTGTTTTAATGTGCTTGATAAATTGAGTTTTGCAAGTAGAGTTTTTAACACGTAAAAAAATTGAATTACTCTAAGGAGTGCATAAAATAATAACATAACAACCATCTGTCAATAGGGCACCAACTTATACGCCAACTGGATATTCTGCTTACGGGGCACCCTACTCATGGTGCAACGTTATCTACGTGGGCACCCTGCTCATGGTGTAACATTAACTTTTACCAAGCATGCAACTTAGCCTCTACGTACCCTAGTACACGCGGATTTAAGCTAAAGAAAACATTTACTTAACCTAGTCACCATATGTGTTATGCGTACCCCTAAGTCCAAAAATATCAGATCACCTCTGACTCTCGTGCCTGAACCGTGATCGAACATACTCTCTCATGCTCTTCAGACTATTCTCATAGCACTTCCAAGCTGCCTTCTGGTCTGACTTGATAACGATCACCCCTCCATCAAGGGAGGACAATTTCATCTTCATGTGCCTCGTCGAAGCCACCACGCCTAACCTGTTCAAGGAGGGTCTTCCCAAAAGCAAATTATAGGTCGAGACAACATTAACTACTGTATACCTAATGTTGATCGTGTGAGCTAAGGTGTCATCTGAGAAAGTTGTCCTCAGCTCCACATGCCTACACACATCCACCTGATCTTCCGTGAAGCCAAACAAACAACCATCATATGACCTTAATTGGTCAGGTGACAACCGCTAATTATTAAATGTTACTCAGAACATCACATCAGCTAAGCTCCCCTGATCGACGAGAACTCGGTGTACTCTTATTTCCACGATGACAACAGATATCACCACCAGATCATCCTCATACAAGACTATGTCTCCCAGGTCAGCACAGGTCGGGCTCTGCCGATTGGTCAGACCTCCTTGCCTCTACTGCCATCACCTCTCTCGTGTACTTCTTACGCTTTGAGAGAATCCTCCCAAGATGGCGTTCAGCTCACCATGGACTAGTTCCTCATGCATGTGGTCCCCTAAAGCGATCTCTTCTTTTGACCCTTCCTGGTTCCCTTCCAGATATTCCTTCAAGAATCCATCTTTCACCAGGCCTGCTAACTGATAGCCCATAGCTATACAATGCTCCACATCATGCCCAAATCCCTTGTGGAACTTGCTCCAGGTCTCCTTTTGTGGTCTTAAGTTCCTATCATACTTTTGGGGGAATTTCAGTTTATCCACCACCCCCGGTATATTCAACAACTCATTGTAGGTCATTTAGAACCTTGATCAAAATGCCAGGTCTTCCTTTGCCTTCGTCCTAGGCTGGTTCTTCCCAACTGAGTATGGCGCTCGCCTTGCATTTGACATTTTCTCCATCACGACTTCATGGACCCTCAGAGGTCGGGCTCGGCTACCTTCTTTGGGCTTGGCTTGCTTTGGGTGTATGCTATTGTGCTTCATAGATACTGCTTCTTATGCACCGATGTGAGCGACAACTTGACATCGTATCTCCCCAAACGTCCTTGCTGGATTCCTTATTAATGAGTCGCTAAACGATCCCGTCGTCAACCCCTGCCTAAAGGCGTGGACCATCAAGGGCTCATCCTGGGTCTGGAGCTTCACTGTGAACACCCTAAACCTATTCAAATAATTCTTCAGAGACTCACCTTGCCTCTGCTTCATGCTAAAAATGTCAAAGGGAACCAGTGGTTGGGCTCAATTAACAATGAATTATTCCTTGAATAACTCAAAAAACTGGTCGAATGAGGTGATGTGGCCGTCAGGAAGGCCACTGAACCACTACATAGTTGTGCATGTGAATGTCCCCATGAACATCTTGCAATGGATGGAGTTTGTTCCTCCCAAAATGATCATTTGGTCATTAAACGTCGTAAGATGGCTCTCAGGGTCTTCTACGCCCATAAAAACAATCTTGGGTGTTATGTAGTTAGCTGGTATGAGAGCGCCCATAATCGCCTGCGAGAATGGCTTGGGGCGAGCTCTTAGCTGAGCAATCGGGCCCCGCTCCACTGTAGAGAATTCATCAAGTTGTTGTAAGTTCTTGTGCAATTCCTCGTTGGCCTTGTGCAACTCCTCACTGCTTACTTGTGAAACGTCTATCTCTGCCATCAGCTGATCTTGCCTAAGCAGCTGCTCAGCTCAAGCTTCTGCCATGAGTTTTTCCATTTTAGCTTTGGCCACCACCATTGCTTCTGCCACTTCTTCTACCACTAGCCTTTCCTGTTCGGTTCTGGCCTCTCGTTGTATCCGCTCCTACTCTCACTTGTACTGTTCGTTAACTTCCTGGAGAGCCCTCACGGTTTCCATAAGCTGTTGTAGAGTGCGGGTGTCGTTCCCCTCAGATCCCAATGGACCTTGCCTTGTGTTTCTCATTACATAAGAGGGCTTAATCACAATTGTGGGTGGGATCGAGTTTTATCAAGCCCCACGGTGGACGCCAAATGTTCTTGCCGATTGACTTCCTCGCCGGTTGACCTTGACAACAAATTCTAGCCTCGATCTGCCTCTTCTAGAATATGTTTTGCGTTTGGTTGCACTGGAACATGGCTTCGTTGAAGCAGAGGGAGTCCTACTTGTTGATTGCACTCCGACGATCAAGTCAGTAAATGGCTTATTAAATATAAAGAAGTATTCAGTTTCAGTCTCAAAAACAACATACCTTTACATGGGGTTTCAAGTCCTTTTTATAGCTTATCTTTTGTAACAGCTTTCTCTCACGAGAATCTAATCTCAACTGAAAGCATATTCAACAAGAGAACATTCTTTTTATGGACGCCTTCTCTCAAGGTGCTACAACATAAAAGAATCTTATCTCTAAGGAGTGATAAAATAATAACAAAACAACCATCTGTCAACGGGGCACCAACTTATGCGCCAACATGAGGGGATATTCTTCTTACGGGGCACCCTACTCATGGCGCAACATTATCTATGTGGGCAACCTGCTCATGGTGCAACATTAACTTTTATCAAGCATGCAACTTAGCCCCTAAGCGCCCTAGGACATGTGGACTTAAGCTAAAGAAAACATTTACTTAACCTAGTCACCATATGTGTTATGCGTACCCCTAGGTCCAAAAATACCTTTTACCAGTGACCATATTAAAGGTTAACTTACGCCATAATGGGTTTACCAACCAAATTGGGCCCAATCACGTGGTCCACTATACTGGCTCAACAGCCGAGCTGACCTGTCTGTGCCATGCATCGAGATCCAACCACCGAACACTGAGCCCTGAGCGCTCTGTCCAGTACAATTACAGTGCAACATGGTGTTACACAGGTACAACTGATCTTGTAGAGTTCTTTCTAGATATGTGTTCTTGTGTGATCTTTGTACTATATTGTGTTTTTAGTGAAAACTATTTCGTGTGATGTTGTAATTGGATGTAGCTCTTGAAAAAGTGTGAACTAACTATTTCTAACTGACTTCCTGATCAAAGTTTTAACATGTGGTTTTTTATAATCAATCAATTAAGATTATTGTTTTTTAAAGATAAATTGATATTTGTGAAAATCTTTAAGTGTCATATCACATCCCCCTCAACATTATCCTCCCACAAAGTTGAACCAAATCATTTAGATCATCATTATAAGATAGAAGTTCAACCTTATCCTAGATTTCATGATTAAGGTCACTCTAGAACCTCGTCATGGTTATTCTTGGTTCTTCTCTTATTTTTGCCCTCATGGTAACTTCATTTGTTGCCTATATTTCTCTATAGTTCTATCATTATGTTGGAGTTTACGGAGTTGGTACATCAACTCCCTATCATAGTATGAAGGTACATGGCGCTTCCTCAAGGTTTGCCCTAAGTTCATTCCAGTAGCGAATTTGGAGGTTATTATGCAGGTCTCTAATTAAGGTTGTTCACCAGTACATGGTTAATCCCTGAAAGCTCAATGTTGCTATGGACATTCTCCTCTCATGGTTGACTTAGTGGCATTCAAATGTTCGTTATATCTTCATTTTTCAGTCTAAATATTCTTTTACATTTTCTCTAGTCAAGAAGAAAGGAATGTCTACCTTAAGTTCTTTGGAAAAAACTTTTATATCTAGGCCAAGGGCTATTGGTAGTAGTTCACATTATGGTGACTACTCAAGGCCCTTCACTCTGAAAATAAGGTTCTCTATAATGTTATCTTCTATTATTAAACCCTTCTCCATGTTTATTCCAAGGTTTGTTTAGGGTCTTAAGAATTGAGTAAACATATCTTTAAGTTCAGAAATATTTTTTTTTGTGTTTTGTATTTCAATCTTAGCATGGTATAACCAACCTAACATGGTTTCAATCTTCTAACGACACACTACCATTGTTTTTGGACATTCAACACCAAATTTCTTGTCTTTAAATATAAAACAAATCAAAGGCGGATTTAAATTTCAAGGTCATCTCTATTAGATAAGTTGAATTTCACATATTTTCATCGTCAAAGACAGAGATGACCTTTGTAATAATATTTCTCTTGCTCCACACATGCCTTGAACCTAGTTAACCTTGTTAGTGATGACTTCAAATGTTTAATTATTCTCCCTTCAAGACAAGTAATTCCATGATAATATCCTTTGATCTAATCTACAATAACACTAAGAACTCCTTCAATTCCCAATTATTTAAACAAGTCTCTATACTTTTAGCAATGATTTCTCCCGCATGTTCTAATATTAGAGTAAAATGGAGTGTTTTCTTTAGAAGCTTCTGGTCCTTGTCAATAAAGTGTGCAATCAAATTAGAGATACTATTATTCACTAAGACTTGTGCCACAAACAACATTGGCCCATCTGGCCAGTGGCCACAAACTACCGTCATCGTGTTAGTGTAGTCGGTGTCAATGATGTAAGCAACACAAGAAAAGGATTTCGTGGTCATTCTGCAATACCAACGAAAAAGCATATGCTTTTTAGCTAGGAATCTAATTTAATACATAATCCTTCGCTAGTTTAAAAGAGCCAGACAAGGTAAGAGTAACACGCACACCCACATTTTTTTCTCTCACATGTAACTGGGTTTTGATCAGACCCAAGCCCGAATAGCACTTGCACCTCAACAACTGGAAATAATATCAATTTACAATTGGCCACTTTAACATGTATGAACTAGTTCATCAAATCAACCAAAACAAGCATCACAATATTGGTAGGTTTGATAAGACGCACCAATTTCGCAATTCACAATCTTCCCAAAGAAATCACCAATTGTATCCAATCAATTGCTCCTCCCCAAAGAACATTGCAGGTTCAATTCAAGTCATGAGGAGATATCTATCTCAGTCATACACTGCCACCAATACCAGAAAGTTTATTCTATTAAGTTTCAGAACAACACAACACCCACACACACATATTACTAGATTAATGTGGTATACTTAAATAACAACACTATGGGAATTTACAATAGGATAACCTATTATCTTGTCTTCAACGGTGACCTAAAGCTTCGCGGGACCAAAAGTTTTCCCCTTTCGCCTTCGATTTTATCTTCATTGCCTTGCACCCAAGGACCATGAGTCTCGAAAAAAAATTAATCAAATCATTCGCTCGTCGAGACCATGCAATCAGATCAAATGATCAAGAAAGTTCCGAACAACCACTTCTCACGTCAGGTCTCACGTGCGCTCAATCGACGCCGAAATCTAACAATACAATCAACCAATTCATCATCATAACCGCCTCAGAGAGAGGAACCCCGGAACCGGAACAGAACTCGGATCCGGACCCAACCGGTTCGTGGATCCCAAAGCCAGATCAAAACCATCATCGCTGGAACCGATGTTTTCAGGGCTCAGCTTCTCGCCTCTCTTGAGGATCTTGACTTGGCCCATTACGAGGTTTGCGACGGGGGCCTTCACCACCATGCCGGAGCGATTTCCGTCGTAGAGCCTCCGGCGGCGATTCTGGCAAGGGTTGGGGTTGGGATTAGGGTTTGTTTGTGATCTAATGGAAGATGAAGTAAGGGGCAAAGCATCACGGGCTTGAAGACAATCGTGGGAGCGAAGAAGAAGAGAGGTTCCCATATTTGCAAAATGAAGAGAAATGAAACTGTTTCTTCAACAAAAACTGAGTCTGATGGACACGGATGCTTGCTTGGAATGGAATATAAAGGGCGGGAGGGATTCTCATCTTCCATTTCATCACATCACTAGGGTTGGTTTACAATCCTCATTAGAGTTTCAATAAATCTATCAATGAAATAAAATAAAAATTCTGAATAAGTTAAGTTTTTAATTCATATATATTTTTCAATAAGTATATATAATCATTTTAAATAAATAAATTACTTTTCGGGAATAAAATTGTTTGATTAAAAGAAAATATCGAATGATCTTCTTCATAGTCTAGATTTCTAATTTTGAAATATTTTAAAACAGTAGATTACATTATTTAATAATTTAAAAACTTAATATACAATACATTTATGGTTTGTATTCTGTTTAATTATAATAAACTAAAATTTAATATTTATATTAATTTTAATACTATGTAATTATTTAGATAAAAAAATATTACTATTTTTTATATTTTAATATAAATATATAATTTGAATAAAAATAATATTAAATAATCAATATCTATACTTATATATAAAAATATTTTCCTCTTTAACTCTTCTTTATTATTTTGTCTTTATTAATTTTATCCTTATATAAATATTTATTTTAGACATTTCAATCATTTCATTATTTTTTAAACATTTAATTAATAACTAATTATTGTTATAAGTAATTAATAACTGTTTATCTTTCTTACTTTTAAATATTAGTAAAACTAATATTTTATTATTTTATAAAAAGTTGTTACTAATTTAAAGTTTTGAATGTACAACAGTTTATTAAAAGTTTTGTATGTGAATAATTTTTTTTTTTCATATCTCACCTCTTAAAATTTATAGTTTATAGTTGTTATTTCTACTTATCATTTGATTTCTTAATATGAATGAATGGCAGCCGCAATTGTAACCTCCGTCAATTCGCAAGAATGCACTGATGCATATACATTAATACACATACTACATATACATTAATGCACATAATACATATATATACTAATTAAATTAATTATAAAAATAATAATTATCATATTATATATTTACTCGCACCAAAATATATATATATATATATATAATACATACACGCTCATTCATACATACATATAACTAATAATTAAATAATTATTTATTTTTAATATTTTAATTTTATATTTTAGATCTACTTGCAACAAAACATTATTCTTTTCTTTCCTTTTATTTTTTTCCATTAAATTAAGAATTATTAATAAATATAAAATATTAAATTTTTTTATTGTTATAATAATACTATGAATCTCTGTACATGGTTGTTACCATAGAAAAAAAGAGCGTGTAGAATCACCAATTTCTGAAGTGTGTGTGGGGCTATGAATCCCAAGTTTATAGTGTAAGGGATGTTGGTAGCTAGGAAATAGAAGTTAAGGAAAGGAATTGAGAAAAATGTCACGAAGCGATTTATGCCAGAACACTGTTCTGGGGCGTAATGATCTTCCACCACCGAACCGAGCCATAGGCTAAAATCATGGGCACATACAATGGCACAAGAGCTGAAAGAGTGTGGTATATTTCTTGGTTGTTGATCATTGTTGTAGTAGTTAAGGAGAGATGAATAATGACAGGAAAAAATATTATAGAATGATGATAGAGAAAAAAAATTAGGATAAATCTCTTGTGTCATAATTGGTTCCATCCAATTTCTCAATGGAAAGATGAGCATTGACGTAATTAGTATAAATAGATGGATCTGACATAATGACTGCGGAAGAAGCTACAGTGGTAGCAGCAGTGGAAGAAGGCATAATGGCAGCGGAAACGGAAGAAGCCATAGAGGATAAGAACAAATCCAGTGACTAGTTAATTGGCGGCAACAGCAAAGATGAAGGCTTCGGCAACGATTTTGGCAGCTGCTCCGGCGAGGGTCCGACGGCTGCTTGAGCGAGGGTTTGGCGACTGCTCCGACGAGGGTCTGATGACGACTCCGGCAAGGCGGTGGTTGAACAATTCTAGTGAATAGTGGGTTCACCAATAAAAATTGAACCTTAACCTTATGTTCTAGATACCATATAAGAAATTCATTGAAATAGCAAGCTGGCCTGGGGTATTAATTCTAGTATGGTCCACAGTAGAAGGTTGCACATGGACAGTTTGAGCAACCATAACAGATTTAGGAGGACGACCATGTAAGGCATAACATCTGTCAATTTTGTGACCAAGTTTGCCACAATGGTCACACTTGTGACGCCCTTTGCCCGACTTGTGAAGGTGAGTACGATCATTATGATGAGAGACTAAAGCAGAAGAGTCATCAACATGAGACGTTATATCAATGGTGTGTTTACCTGCCATTTTCAATTAATTTCTTAAACTGCTTTTGTGCAACCTTCTACTATGGACCATACTTCAATTGATACCCTAGGCCAACCTGCTATTTTCAATGAATTTCTTAAATGGTATGAGGATCGTTAGAACTCTAGTTCCACAACTTTTGTTGCACATTCAGGTATATCTTTTGTTGGCCTCACTCACTCTACTTCCCTTGGCCCTTGGGTTCTAGATTCAGGTGCCACAGATCACATTACTGGTAATCAATCTTTTTTCTCTTCCCCATCTATTACGGGTTATTTACCTTCAGTTACCATTGCCAATGGATATAAGGTACCATCACATGGTGTTGGTACTATTAACCATTTTCCTTCTTTATCTATTGATAATGTTCTTTATGTCCCTGGGTCTCCATTTAACTTATTATCCATTAGTCGTCTCACTCGTTCCCTTGATTGTGTTATTTCTTTTACCAAATATTTTGTTTCTTTACAGGACCAGAGTTTGGGACAGATGATTGACATCGGATGTGAGTCTCATGGACTTTATCAATTACAGATCTCTGCACATGTTGGCGTGATTATGGATTCTCCATCTCTCATTCATGCTCGGTTGGGTCATCCTAGTCTTGCCAAGATGCAGCAGTTTGTTCCTAGTTTGTCTAATGTGTCTAGTTTATCGTGTGAGTCGTGTCAGTTAGGGAAACACATTCGTAGTTCTTTTCCTAGTAGTATCTCACAACGAGCTTCATCTCCTTTTGCCTTAGTTCACTCTGACATTTGGGGACCAAGTCGTATTAAATCTAATTTAGGATTTCAGTATTTTGTTACTTTTATTGATGATTATTCAAGATGTACTTGGGTGTTTTTAATGAAAAACCGTTATGAGTTGTTTTCAATATTTCAAATATTTTACAATGAAATTAAAAATCAATTTGGAATTTCCATTCGCATTTTGCACAGTGATAATGGACGAGAGTATCTTTCTCATTATTTTAAAAATTGTATGGCTTCTCATGGTATTCTTCATCAAACTTCATGAGCTTATACACCTCAACAAAATGGGGTAGCTGAGCGCAAGAATAGACATTTTGTTGAAACAACTCGTACTATTTTAATTCATGGTGATGTTCCTCAGCGTTTTTGGGGTGATGTTGTTCTTAATGCATGTTATCTCATTAATCGCATGCCATCTTCAGTTTTAGATAACAAAATTCCTCATTCTATTTTATTTCCACATGACCCTCTCCATTTTTTACCTCCCAAAGTTTTTGGGTCCACATGCTTTGTTCATAATTTTAGTCCTGGTCTTGATAAATTATCTCCTAAGGCACACAAATGTGTCTTTTTAGGGTTCACTAGATCACAAAAAGGATATAAATGTTTCTCACCTTCTCTAAACCGTTATTTTATTTCAACGGATGTCACCTTTAGTGAATCTTCCCTTTACTTTAAGTCTTGTCCTTTTCCTTCTATTTCTTCATCTAATCAAGTTAATATTCCTCTTGTTGTGCCTAGTGCACCTAATGATTCACCATCGCCACCAACTCTTCAGGTGTATAGTCGTCATCAAACATCTCATCGTTCATCAGATGACTCTTTTCTAGTGCCAACACCTCATCCCCCTCCGGCTCCGACAGTTGAACCTCTAACAGTTGAACCTGATTTTCCTATTGTTATCCGTAAATGTATACGTTCTACCCATAATCCCTCTCCACATTATATTGCTTTGAGTTACCATAGACTATCTCAACCCTTTTATACTTGCCTTTCATCTATTTTGTCTGTATCCATTCCAAAATCTATAGGTGATGCCTTAACTCATCCTGGTTGGCATCAAACCATGCTTGATGAAATGAATGCGCTTCAGAATAATGGAACTTGGGAACTTGTTCCTTTACCATCTGGGAAAATTTTTTGTTGGTTGTAGGTGGATTTTTGCTATCAAAGTTGGTCTTGATGGTACTATTGATCGTCTCAAAGCTCGTCTTGTGGCTAAGGGTTATACCCAAATTTTTGGTTTACACTATGGTGATACTTTTTCTCCAGTGGAAAAGATGGCTTTTGTTCGCTTATTCATAGTCATGGTTGCTCTTCAACAATGGCTTCTTTATCAATTGGTTGTCAAAAATGTCTTTCCTTAATGGGGATTTGCAGGAAGAAATTTATATGGAGCAACCTCCCGGTTTTGTTGCTCAGGGGGAGTCTTCTGGATGGGTATGTCGTCTTCACAAATCCTTATATGGCCTCAAGCAGTCTCCTAGGGCTTGGTTTGGAAAATTTAGTAATGTTGTTCAACAGTTTGGTATGACTCGCAGTGAAGCAGATTATTCAGTTTTTTTTATCGTCACTCGAGTGTTGGGTGTATCTATCTTGTAGTATATGTTGATGACATTGTTCTTACAGGCAGTGATCACCATGGCATCTCACAAGTAAAACAACACCTTTGTCAAAACTTCCAGACCAAAGATCTTGGCAAGCTCAGATATTTCTTGAGGATTGAGGTAGCACAATCCAATACTAATATTGTTATCTCTCAAAGAAAATATGCATTGGATATTTTGGAGGAAATTATGTTGATGAATTCGAAATCTGTTGATACTCTCATGGATCCCAATGTTAAGCTTCTACCCAATCAGGGGGAGCCTCTTTCAGATCTTGAGAAGTACAGGAGATTAGTTAGAAAATTGAACTATCTCACTGTTACTCGTCCTGATATTTCCTTTGCAGTCAATGGGGTGAGTCAATTTCTTAATTCTCCATGTGAAGATCAATTGAATGCAGTCATTCGTATACTAAAGTACATTAAAGCCTCTTCTGGAAAAGGTTTGTTGTATGGTCATAATAACCATACTAAAGTCGTTTGTTATTAAGATGCTGATTGAGCAGGATCTCCATCTGATAGAAGATCAACTTCCGGTTATTGTGTCTCCATTGGTGATAACTTGATCTCTTGGAAGAGCCAGAAACAAAGTGTTGTGGTGAGATCTAGTGCAGAAGCAGAATATAGAGGTATGACCTCAACTACTTGTGAGCTTATTTGGCTTAAACAGTTTCTTAAAGTATTGCAATTTGGAGAGGTCACTCAAATGACACTTGTATGTGATAATCAGGTTGCTCTTCATATTAGCTCAATTCCAATTTTTCATGAAAGCACAAAACATATTGAGATTGATTGTCATTTCATTCGAGAAAAATTATATCGAGATATATCAAGACTGAGTTTGTTAATTCAAATAATCAATTAGCAGATATTTTTACTAAATCCTTCTCGGATTGATTATATTTGTAACAAACTAGTACATATGACTATATGCACCAGCTTGAGGAAGAGTGTTAGATATTATTAGATATAATTAGATATTATGAGATATTACTAAATATTTCTATTTATGTAATAGGCTTAGTCCATATGTTTCTTTTCCAATATAAACATAACCTTATGTGTTCAATATATACAAGAGATTTATCATATTCTATCTTTTCCTTTTAATACATAAAGTTACCATATTTTCACAGTCGTGCTACAACTTTCGAAAAATATTAATATTTTAATAGTTGGTGGATTTACGGTGATATGTTGAAATTTTTGTGTAGTTTTCATTTTGGATTTCTTTTCCTTTTTTTAAGTCTTTATATCTGATTTTGCAAATTTTTCTTTGTGTGCATGGTAGGGTTTATTTTTTATTTGATTCCAATCTTAATTTTTTATTATCTATACTTATATATAAAAAATATTTTCTTCTATAATGGCTTTTTTTTGTGTTTATCTATTTTATTCTTATATTAATATTTATTTTATTATTTTATCTTGGACATTTCAATTATTTCATTATTTTTAAATTATTTAACAAATAACTAATTATTCTTATAATTAATTGGAAACTGTTTTTCTTTTTTATTTTTAAAACTAATATTTTATCATATTATAAAAAGCAATTATTAAAATTTTTGTGTGGAATAGTTTTTTTCTCATATCTTCATCTCTCCTAAAAATTATACTTGTTTATACCTTCTTATCATTTGTTTTCTTATTATTTCTTTGAAAAAAAAAATATGAATGAATGGCGACTGTGACCTCGTCAACTCGCACAAATGCACTAGTGCATATATATTAATACACATAATACATATACATTAATGCACATAATGCATATGTGTTAATTAAATTAATTATAAAAATAAATAATTATCATATTATATATCTACTCGCACGAATATATATATATAACACCTACGTGCGCATCCATCATATAACTAATAATTGAATAATTTTCTATTTTTAATATTTTTATTTTTTATTTTAGATCTACTCACACGAATATACATACATGCCTTTCGCAACCATACCTTATTCTTTCATTTTCTTTTATTTATTCATTCCATTAATTTGAGAATTATTAATAAATATAAAATATTGAATCGTTTTTTCTTTATTGTTGTAGTAATATTATGACTTTGAAAATGTTAATGATAAAAATAAAAAATGCGGACACACAGATACTTATACACCTGTGTTTCCACTAATATATATAACATATAAAGTAGGTGAGGATGAATTAGTGTTCTATGCTTAAGTTGTTTCTATTAATTTTTTTAATCGTTATACAATAATAGTTTTTGAAATTCAATGAAATTTTAAAAATAATTATCCAAATTTATAGAAGATTGAATCCTATGAATTAAGTTGAGTTTGACCTAATTAAAAAAATTCATATATTGCCATAAATACTTGTAAGTCTGTTTGGCTCACTTGACTTTCATCTCATCTCCTGTTAACTTTTGCCATGTGCAATATGTATCACCAGTATTGGGGGTGGTTTTATCCAAATTTGATTAAACATTCATTTGAAAGTAACATAAAATTCAAACGCCATCTAAATTTGGTTTTAATTTAATATAAAATTCCAACTACATCAAATTAATCTTTAGAGTTTAATTTAGATAGACTTTGTTATCATACAATTGTTACATTTTCTTAAAAATATTGTTAAACGTTTTATTGCAAAAAAATATTATATCTTTTTGTCTTTTTTACGTAACTTTTTTTATTTAAAATTTTAATTTATTTCATATTTATAAAAAAACTAAATAAATTCATAGATAAAAACTTCAATAAAAATTATTTTCATATTTTAATAAATGTAAATATATTTTAAGTATAATCCAATTAAATTCTAAAAATAATATTTAAGAAACATATATATCTACTAGTTGTTAATTGACACTAAATGTTTGATATTATATTTAAATACAATAAAGGACTTAGTTTGACTTAGTACTCGTATATATATCTGCTAGTCGCTAATTAACTTTAAATTTATGACATCATATTTAAATAAATAAAAAAAGACTTGGCTTAATTCGATCTGATTTAGTCTGGTTCTTGATTTTCAAACTGTACCGGTCGGTACCGGACGACCGCGTTGTCCGAATTAAATTATCTAATTAAGCAAGGAACATGGTTACACGTGGGATAAACGGTTACAATTCCCACTGAGTAACAAACACACATGAGCACTCCCTGGATTTTCGGGAACACCCCTAGATCCCAGGAAACCATCTAACACGACCCAAGGACCACAAAACACGTCGCAAACCACTAATGACCCAGGGGGCCCAAGCCCAAAGGACATACAAAAGAAGAGAAAGAAAGAGAGAGAGGTATGTTTTTCAAATTATCAAGGATTCTCACTGAGAGAGATTACTGACTTGAGCGTCGGAGCACAATCGCAGGTACCCCCACCGGCCGACCGAGGCACGCGAGGAAGAAGGAAACTCGAAGGACAAGACAACTAAGACTGGAGCAGACACCTTGTATCGACGTGGACCAACATTACTCAGTCCCCAATATCCATACAGGTACACAAACTAACTTATTCGATTGACTAAAAATAGATTAAAAGAAAAAAGATTTTGATTTTTCGGATAAATTCTTAGTTATTTTTTATTGCTTCGGTTTTCCTAATATGTGCTTTTACGTATCATGAATAGGTGGCAGCGTTGAACGTCTTTGATCGATCTATTGATAAAGTTCATCATTTAAATTTTATAACTCAAGTTGTGGATTTTAATCAGATGCATTTTTAATGAGAGAAAAAATCTATATACAAGGTATGAGTGAGTATCTAATGCAGATCCATTTATTAATTATATTCTCACACTTATATCAATTAGAGAATAAAATATATATAATTATAATATAAGATATAAAGTGAGTATTCAAGTGTAAAGTAACTAGTCAGTTAGACTGATTTAGTAGGTTGTCATGTGTATGTAGTTTGGAGGATAAATTTGTTATGCATTAGTTGTGTTAGTTTTATTATATGTGATCATGAAGGTTCGACATGGCTGGTGATAGTCGCTTTTGTGCGTCGGATGCGTACTGAACATAGATATTTGGTGGACACGAAGTCGATACCGTGTTGAATGTAGTGAGTTGGGTTGGACATAATCCAAATTGTGGACATGTGATGAATACTTTTAAATGCAGAGGAGAACAAAGAAGATGAAGGAGGGACGAAAACTATGAACTAATGAAAGAAAGAAGATAAAGCTTTAAGAATTTTTTTTTAAAAAGATGAAGAGAATAGAAAATTGATATTTATTAATTTATTATATTACTGACATGACATGTGTCTGTTTTTCTATACTGTATTTATTTTGAGTGTGACAGTGACACGGTGCTTTGGTGTTTGTCATAAAATTACTTTTTATAGTTTAAATTAATTTTTAAATAGTAATATTTTATTAAATATTAATATTTTATTAAATATTAATATTTTATTAAATATTAATATTTTATTAAATATTAATATTATAATATTAAACTTTAACTTCAAAAGAAATAAAATATTTTAAATCACAATATTTTATATTTAATTATAATACTTTAAATATTTTTAAATAAATATAACTAGTTATTAACTACTACTTATTTGATAAATATTTATATGATAATATAAATGTAATGACATAATTATTTTTATGATTATAGTTAATGATAAATATTTTTATAATTATATAAATATAAACACTTAAAAATAAATATCTATATGATTATATAAATATAACTAATTAATGATAAATATTTTGATAGTTATTATGATAAATATTTTTATAATTATGTAAATATACTTACTTAATTAATGATAAATATTTATGTTTATTTAAATATAATGACTTAATTATGATTATGTAAATATAACCACTTAATGATAAGCATTTGTACTTATGTAGATATAACCACTTCATGATAAATATTTATTGTTATATAAATATAACGACTTAAGGATAAATATTTATACTTATTTAAATATAATAACCTAAATATGATTATGTAAATATAATCACTTAATGATAAATATTTATGCTTTTTCATTAGATGAAAATGGAATTCTTGAGATTGCTAATTTACCTCTTAATCAACCAGAATTAGAAGTTGTATTTTTCAATAACGATGAACAAATGTAAAATTCAAACATTATAATTTAAATATGTTTATCTTTTGTTAGATTTTTTTTATAAATATATATATATTTTTTAATTTTTTTAGATTAGGAAGTATATTAATATATTTTAACAATATTATATATATATATATATGACATGTCCTGTATCCTATATTTTTCAATTTAGCGGTATCCCTATATCCGTATCCATGTCGTGTATGTGTCTATGCTTCATAGTATGTGACAATTGTGTTATACCTATCGCATCAGGAATTGTTAAAGTAAAAGGAAATATCTGATAAATTAGGTATTTTAGTTTTTATGATTATATATATTAAATATAGTTTATTAATAATATAGTTTACGATAAATTGTATAAATAAATAAATAAATCAATAGGTATGTAATTAATATAATACTTATTACACACTAAATAATAAATATTTGCTAGAGTATTGAAGTACCTTTTGTAGGTACATTGCCAACTGAGGGTCGAAACTTGAGACTTAAGAACAAATGAAGGAAGAAGCAAAGGATGACCGAAAAGAAAGAATCAATTATTCAACTGGTTACCATTATTGTTTTAGCCCCTTAAACAAATGGCACTCATCGTGGGGTCAAGAGTACTGAAGATCACAAAAGCAAATGGTATCAACAAGAAACATGGCAAGTGAGAGGATATGGGAAGTCGAGCAGATGACCTTACTCCTAACCCTGTAAAGGGAAATGACTGAGATACACTAGAAGAATGGGGAGGAGATATGGATCATCTGGGAAGAAAATGAAAAGACGAGGCGACAACTAGCCAAAGGTAATTTCATGTTTCAAGAGTGACAAGAAACTCATGTTTTTTTTAAAAATAATTATTCAACAATATTAGAAATAATTTACAAAATTTCAGTTAACTCAAATTTTTACAAAAATACTTCATATTTCATTATTTAAATATTTTTAAAGACAATGATAAATTTGTAAAACTTATATTTTACACCTTTAAAAAAACATTTAAAATTTCCTCTCAATCATCACATCCCTCACAAATTTTGATCTAGCTAGCTTTCTCTTGATTTTTGTTATTAAGTCTAAAGAGGGATATATTACGTAATTATTTATGTATTATTTTTATTTTTAACATACACGAGACCTCCTTAGTAAAATCATATTTTTTATTGATATGAATCTCTGTGAAGTAATTCAGATATTAACATCAGTTGAGGCATATTCTTTTCCAGAACCAGTGCTTTCTCCACATAAACGACATCTCTTCAATGGGAATCCCCTTGGTTTCTGGTAGAAACAGATAAACAAATATGGTCATGATGGTAATCCACCCAGCAAAGAAGAGGAAGATCCCAAACTTGAATGAGCAGAGAAGGGCAAGGAAGGCCTGGGCAATTATGAAAGTGAACAGAAGGTTTACTGCAACTGTGATGCCCTGCCCTGCTGACCGGATTTCCAATGGAAATATCTCACTAGGGACTGTCCACCCAAGTGGACCCCATGACCACCCAAAAGCAACAACAAACAGGCAAATCACCACAACCACCAAAATTGAAAACCCTTTTGACAATTCTTGGTCTGCTCCAAACTTCACCCCTAAAATAATGGCCACTACAACCTGCTCATAAGAAGAGTGAAAGTAAAATTAATTGCTCTGCAAAATAAAGTAAACTGCACCTCTTCTTAGATACTACTTTGCAATTTGCAAGAATCTTGACTTTTGCAAAGTATAATAACTATATGTTGTATCTTAATTCTTGGAGTCTAGCTTATATTTGTGTTGAACAGTTTCTTCTATTGGCAATTAGTTTTAAGTTGAAATGTGACAAAATAAGAGAATCTATAACTCATAGTAAATTGTTTATTCTGATAGTTTTGTCTATTCCAGTAAAATTGGATAACATTTTGCAGCTTATAAGATAACCCCACCTTTGACCTTTATCTGACATGAGTTCTGAAGTGAAACATCATACAACAGATTGGTGTTTTGGTCTGGCTTCTACCATTGTTTCCCACCAGCATGGATATATTAAGCATGATTAGAATTTTTATGAGACAGTTTTCCTTACCTGGCATGTAATCATTTGTACTCCACCACTGACAAGAAGAACTCTCCTGCCTAACTTATCTACTGTTGCTATGGAAATGAATGTTGAAGCAGCAAGAACTCCACCAGTCAATGCTGAAGAGATGAGTGATGCATCTCCTCCAAATCCCATGCTTTGAAACAGCACTGGAGCATAGAAGAGAATGGAATTTATGCCAGTGAGAATCTGAAAGGTAGGCATGAAGATTGCCATCACCAACTCTGGCCTGTACCTTCTTTCAAGGATGTTCCGAAATGGATGCTTTATTGAGTTTGCCAACTCGCTTGCATCAACCATATCTTGAAACTCGGCATCAACCTCGTTGGTTCCTCTGATTTTTTCTAGCAGCTTCCTTCCCTTTTCCACCATTCCTCGTTCGATTAAGCTATTTGGAGTGTCAGGAAGAAGTATCCCTCCCACGGTCATCAAAATAGCTGGCACTGCAGCCAATCCTAGGGACAGTCTCCAACCCCAAGGCTTGATCTTTTGTGTTCCATAATTGACCATGTTAGCTGTGAAAATCCCAAGAGTGGTTGCAACTTGAAACAACATGTTCAGGCCACCTCGAAGGTGTGTTGGTGCCATCTCTGACAAATAAAGTGGAATAGCCTTCAAAACAATAACCAGGAGGAGAATTTTTCAACTTTCAAGGTATAACTGGATTATCTTCTACCTCTACATAGACTCTTTCAATCATATTACTAAATTTTTCCCTGTAAATTTTATAAACACATGTTAACATTTACCTCAATGTTCTTAAAACTCACCTTTCAAAGCATCTGATACTTGTTAGGGTAATCAAAAGCTAGGCTTTAAACAAAGGGGAGAAAAGTTGGTTTCTCCTTTCATATAAATATCCTAACATATTTCACCTAAAAAGAAAAACAAAGTTTGTTTCTGCATAAGGATTGGTCATAGATTAAAGAAATATGCAACTACCTGATTTCCAAATCCAATGCCAACACCAAGCATGACCCGGCCTAATATCAGCATTGTCAGGTTCATAGCTGAAGCATTCAGGGCTGATCCAATCAGAAAGCTGATACCACCACCTATGATACTTGCTCGACGACCATACTTTCTTGTCACAGGAGATGCCATCAAGGACGCAATCAAACCAGCAATGTACAGAGAAGAGGTAAATGTGGCAAGACCCTGATTGTCGTACTTGCAGTAGTTATTTTCATGTGCATGCAATTTCTGTCTGTATACTGCTGGGAAGAACTCTTTAAGGAAGTCATCCATGGATGTAACCCCACCTATTAACCATAAAACATGCATGAGAAAATTTCTGAACTTTAATAAGTCTCTAACCCCACCTTTTCTGTTCCTCACAACATGAGTTCTCAAGCACAAGAACTATCCAATCTATGTTCTCAAGCATATTTGACAATACACTGTAGATATGGACTTCATACTTATATGAGTTGAGAGTCTTACTTTAAATATAAGTGATCACTTTAAATAAGAATGAAAGAGTTGAGTAACACGTAAGAAGAAAAGAGCCGCAAAGAACAAGTCTTAAGGTTTTGGGTTAGTTTGTGATTGTGACCATTTAATTTGAGAAAAGTATTTTTTTACTTAAATTTCAAAAGTAGCACTTTATTCTCCTTGTTTCATGTTTTTAAGAGGTTTAGTACAGGAAATAGTAAAACCATGTATTTGTTTGTCATTTCTTTTTTCACTGTTTCTTATATATACTTTTGAAAATAGCAGACAAAGTAAAGAATAAAGTGACACTTTTATAACTTAAAAGTGAAAACAGAATATGAGAAAGAATTTTTTTTTGAGATCTTTGGTATGGCAAAATGACATGTTCAAACATTGACTAATCCAAGTTGATTAGGATGAACTTACTTAAATCTCTCCAAACAACTATTTTCTCCTTTCACTAAAGTGGAATTCAAAACCTTAAAAAAAGAGCCCTTTGTCACCGGATCCATTAAGTGTAGGTGACTTCATTAGCACATATGAGGATAATTATCTCTATTAGCAAGCATAAGAGATGTAATGTGCATGATATGTTCAAAGACAGTTTAATTAAGTGGGTTTTTTCTTTTCAATGTTTGACCTAAGAATCTGAATTTGGAACTGAAGAGCCACAACTGCTCTGTTAAAGAATGTAAATCGAACTTGATTCACAAAACTTGTTATCTCAACGAGAATTGGGCAATAAGAAGGGATTATATTGTCACTTACTGATAGGAAGGGAAGTGATTGAATTTGCATTAGTGGTTGATGAGATAATTCACTGTTGGGACTTTGGTGATGTCTTTATCACTAGAGCTAAGGAATCTGTATCTAAGGTTTTGGAAAGAGAAAACTACCCGGAACCTTTTCTAATTATCCTGCATGTCAGTTTGAGATGATAATTGGGAATCACATCTTCTAGAAACACTAAAGAGGGTCAAGATTGTACACAGAACAAACCAAAATTCTCAAAATCATGAATTTGTAGAGCAGAATCTCTTGTCAGATATGCAATTCACAGTTCAGCACCTATCTTGTGAGTGTTCTTCACAACAACCTTTAATAACACTAATAGGCATAAATAAACCAGAACACAGAAAAGAAGAAATCATGAAAATTATGATTGAAAGTGTGGATTATGGAAGAACCTGAAATTCCAATATCATAGCCAAAGAGAGACCCCCCAGTGGCAGCAACAATACAAGCGATGATTACATAAGGGGTGACCCTTCCCTTGTATTGTTCTGCTCTCTCCTTGCTCACAGCACCGGTTGTGAAAGACCCACCTGCCATCTCCTGAATTCTACTTTCTCAAACTACACCAACCTCAAAAGAGTGATTTTTTTGTCATTCTCATACACCTCAGAATTTATACAAGTCCTACCACCAACCCATTTGTTCAACAAAGTAGAAAAACCATTCTGTTAGACCATGTGACAGAAACTGCAATGTAATAAATACTTTTAGGTTTTTTTTTTGCACATGTAGCACACTTCGACATCAAAAACACTTCGAAAAAAACTACACGTGTTTGTTAAACCAAGTTTTATCTGCAGTAACTCAATTGAAGGATGAAGTTATTTTTTCTTTCAGTCTCCAACACAAAGATTGAGAAATGTGATGCGCCTTTTACATGAATAACAATGGAACTAACATAGGGTTTGGTTAAGATTTGTCAAAATTTTGTCGTACGTTATTTATTTTATTTGGCAAATAGAAGACTCGGTCTTCGATTCCCTACTCCCCTTTCTTATTTCTTTCTTCTCAACTCTTCAAAATAATAATAATCATGATACTACTTTTACCCTAACAAGTATGAAATATGATGAGGTGAAATTTTACTAAAATGTTGTAATTTTACACTAATTTTAGGAGAATTTATAGTTTTTAAAAAATATTATAAAATTGGATAAATTTTGTTTCAAGGATACGAATTTATTCTTTTAAAGCGTCATCCACTTAGACGATTATCATGGAAGCAAGAGAGTTACAAGTTATCATCTAGTCTCATGATTTTGAGTTAAACAAATTTCCAAAAAAGTTTTGCTTACGCACGATTTTAATTAACTTTAGAAACACTGTTAATTATTTTTTAAAAGTGAAATATGATGTTGAATATTTTGATAATTTTTCTTTAAAAAAGCTATGTTAAAAATTTGTGGTGACATAAATTATAAATATTGAATTTTTTTAAAAAGTTGTGATGATATAAATTATAAATATTTACTTTTTTTACATATTTAAATGTGTGAATAATTAAAAATAATAACGTAAGTTGTACAATGAAAATATTATGAATTTATGTTTAGGATTTAGGACTGTAGGTATAAAAATGATCTGTGTTATAACAAAAATATACTTAAATGTGTTATGATCTATTTAAATTAATTATTTTTAAATTAATGTATTTATGAAAATAGTGATTATATATTTTAACAGAAGTATTAAAATAATATAGTTATTATGTATAAAAGAATCTTACTTTAGTAAATAAGAAAAGGACAACTTTATGGTATTATGTAATATTGTTTGAGAGATTTGAAAGTGTGTAAACATTTAATAAGTTGAAGTAATTTTGTAATTTTGTATGGTGGAGTGAATGTGCACGTAATCATTATTTTCCGAAGCTTGAGTTCAGTATCTTTTGATTTCTCTTTTTGGGTTTTCATAACACTTTATAATATCAGACTTTAGTGTAATGTTAAAGAGTTGGGGTTGTCACTGATTTGTCCACATATGTGTGTCAGTGTGATAACGATAGAATCTTCTTTTCCGCAGTATCTTTTTTTAGAAAAAAAACATTGAACTTTTTTTAGAATAAAAAATGTTGATATTTTAAAATAAAAATAAGTGTACTCTAAAAAATAATAGCGAAAACAAAATGTTAAAAAATTAGTTTGTCAAGTGTAAAAGATGAAGCACATCTTATAATGAAAATAATATCTATAACAGATTTTTTTTTTTACTTTTTTTTCAATTTTATCCTTTATAATATTAAAATATAATAAATATTAGTTTTTTGTCTCCTATTTGAGAAAAAGTTTATTATTATTACAAATTATAAAACTATCATGCTCTCTAAATTATCATTTTCATGTTTATATATATATATATATATATATATATATATAAAACACAATAAAATTTTAAAATATTTAAAAATGCAGATATACATCTAGTTATTAATAAAATGAATATTTTTTTTAATTATAATTAATTTTTTAATATAAAAATATCTTTATTTTATATCTCTTTAAACGAATAATTTTTATTTTCACTATATTTTTCATTTATTTTTCTTTTACCTATCCATTTCTCTTCTCTCTATTTCTTCTACTCTATCAAAGGCATCCCTTTTACCAAGAACCCAATTTGAAAACCCTTTGTTTTTTAAAATAGGTAAGAAGTTGTGGAGTAACCTATATTTGGTCATAACCAATTTTTTAATCGATATTACAAAATATTTTAAATTAAATGAAATATAAGTATACTTTTAATTATCTAACAATATTATATTTTTTCTAACAACAATAAATAATTCATATAAATACTGTGGTTAATTTTTTTAATTAGTATTATCATATATTTCAAATCAAATTAGATTACATATATATATATATATATATATATATCTAATTTTATATTAATATCGTGTTTATAATCGTTCCTTAAGGACAATAAATAATTTCTATCAATATTATAGTAAAAAAATATACTTTCATTAATATTAGCATATACATTTTTATGAAATCAATAATGATCCCTCGACTATTTTTAATAATATTCAATTGACTTTATTAAAATTAAATAAATTAATTAAGAATAATAAATTTATCTTAAACCTATATATTTTAAATAATATTAATGAGACATATTTTATAATTTTAATAAAATATTATTTTTAGAACTAAGTGTAACATCATATTTTTTTATTGTAATTATAAATATAGGTTTTATTTAATTACTTGAATGTTCTGTTTTTTATTCTCATGTTGTCTTACAAATTTTATTTCTTTATTTTAAGGTAAACTTAAAAGTTTAACTATAACTATGTGAAAATAATAATTTAAATATGGAAAACTTAAAAAAAAACTTGAAAATAGTCACATAAAAAGAAATATATTAATCACTTAAAACTTTCCCGATAATTAATTTATAAATGAAGTTATGTAAAGGTGTAAAATAAGCTAAATTTTTTGTTGGGTCTTCTTAAACTAAAATAATTTCATTAAAAAAAGAAAAATAACTAAACCCATCTCCTCAATATTGTTGGAAGTAGGAGTTTTAGTCAATCAAGTTCCTATTCATTGATTTTATAGAAGCATGACCATAGAACACTTGTTTCTTCTCTTTTGTGCAACAACAATGGGGTTCTTTTTAGAAGTTTTTTTTTTTCCTTATCAACTTTTGTACTTTGAAGAACCAACCCTCACTATAAATAAAGCTCACTCCTATGTCATTTTTTCCTTAACTTTTTCCGACTAAACCAAGAGCCACCACAAGAGGTAAGTCTCATCTCTTCTTCTTTTTCTATTTTTGTCAAGGTTATATCTATTACATGATAATATTATTAGTACTATATTTAATGATTATATTATTAGTACTATATTTGATGTGAGTGATATAATTTTCTTTAATGTAAGTTTTGAATTTTGAATATGAATTCTTTTAAAAAATGATGAATGCATGAATGAGGAAGAAGAAAATAACAAGATCACATCATTTTTTAGAAGAGTGACTAGAAACATGAAAAGAAAAGAGATTCTAGTCCAAAAACAAAAAACAAAAAACATTTTTTGTTATTATTTGTGATGCATTATATTCTATTATATGTGAGATCCTAGCCTAAGTGAAAATATTCATATATGTCTTATGTAGACATTATGAATAGTTTAATCAATACCCAATTTTATAGTGTTAAATATTGAGGATGTTACTCTAAAGAATTAGTGGGTATTTTTAGAGAAATGAGTGAAAAAAAATACTAAGTCACGTGATTAATGAAAAATACTTGTAGTTAATTGTAAATATTGGTGAAACTTGGTGACTATACTATGAATTAGACGTAGTCTCAGTGGTGCAGATAAATTATTATAAAAACATTGTTGTTTATTTGTTTTTTGTTTTTTAAAGAGATTTTTAAAAACTATAATGTTTAAAATGAAACCATTTTAATATTCAAAAGGTTTTTTAAACACAAATCACTATCCTTCTTGGTATAGCAAATGACCATCATGAGGAATCAAATAACAATTTTTACATATTATAGGCCATCATGAAAAATAGAATACTACTTCTTTCTTCTTTCATCGATCTAATAAAATTATGAATAATCACTTTCACAATATATTACATGATATAATAGGTTATTTATATCTTAACTATTCTAATAATATTTTATACAACTATAATTTTCAATTTTCAATTACTGCCAAAAGGTTGCACTAAACTTTCATCCTCTAAATAACATGTAACATATAAAAATATTGAATAATAATCTCATTGAGTGAAAAATAAATAAATACTTTTATCTTTTACTTTATCATTTGTGATAACTAAAAGTTTTGCCACTTTCCTTCTTCATGGTAGATCTTATTTGTCTCTTAAATTATGACATAAACCACACCTTTCACTGTTATAAAACATACGTTATTTTTTTAAAATAAAAGTTTTCATATTAGACATCACTATGCAACTTAAGATCTTAGTTAGGTTGACATCTCAATTAACAACATTTGTTATCGCATGAAAAAAAGTATTATTAAAAAAGAAAAAAAAATACAAAAATACGGAGGAATTAGACCGAAACTCATATATTAACAAAAACAATACATAAATAAACTATACGTATTCATAAAGAATTCTAAGAAAAGACAAGATAAAAACCTATTATAACAATGAAAAAATATTCTCTATCAATAAATCTCATTAGTTTTATTAGCTTGAGACTCATTTTCTCTCTTTCAACCAAACTCTCTTATATTCATATGCCTTTTTGACATCACACTCAATAAATACTATTAATGTATATTCTTATTTTTTTTCACACTCTCATTTAACAACTAATAATATTATTATTTTATTTATATTTATTTTTATTAGTTGAATGTAATATTTTATTTTTAAAAAGGGTTGCAAAGTAGAAGTGAGAAAAAAAAGAAGTCAAACCAACTTTATTCAATTACATGGTTCATGTTTACAGTTTCTGGTTAGCATGAATTATTATTTGTGTCTTCATTCCCATTACATTATTAGTGAATTATTCTCTCTCTAGATCAAGCTCGTTACTATCTATGTTTACCCATCTCTTCAAAAGAAAAATTACTCATAGTTTAAGGACACATTTCAAACATCCTAAAAATATATAAAATTTATATTTTAAAATGATAGTTTTTAATTATACTAATATACTAAATATCACTCTGTAAAATACGAAGCTACCTTTTTTAATATTTCTCTGTCATAAACATGGTTATTACTTGGCAATATTTACTTCACAAAATGTTCTCTATCATATTTAAAATTTAAACAAAAACCTTATTTGCATAAAAATTATTCTAATTGAGTGTACGTAAGATGTTTTCAGCCACTAATAAAGCAAAGAAAATTGAAATATCTCTTTTCCTTTAGACTACACTAACTATCAGCAACAAAAAGCACAACCTTATTAACATTTATAACATAATTGTTTTCTATGATAACCAATTAACCAAAGTATACATCTTACATTCTAATTATATCATCAATCAAAGCCTAATCATGATTACTATTACAAGGATATAATTTGAGTAATAAATTAAACTTTATCAAACCTAAACACAAATCCAAAAATTCTAACCAACTACATGAACTGTTAACTATCATTTTTTAACAACTAAATATATAATGAAGGAATAATTAATTTATAATTTAGTTTTATTTACTTTATTGGAAAAGTATACGTTTCAATCACTCAAACATTATTGATTATGTATACTTACTTCCATAGTTGAATATGTTTTCTCAATCCTACTTGTGTTTTAATCTACTTTTCCGATAAGTTCTCCAAAACAACACATGCAAAGTGAAGACAACTACACAATTGAATATTCAAACGAATGAGATTTACAAAACTAGTGGATGATGCGTTGACACTGATTTTAATATATTATATATTTTAAAATATCAAATCAGTATATACATAAAAAGAAAGCAACATCACATAAAATCCAGAAAATTTAAACACAACACTTTTCAAGAATACAACTCTGTTGACGAATATCATTAATTTAAAGTTTGTTTGACATTATAAATAATAATAATAAAATAATTATTTTATAGAATAAAATATTATATTATAATAAAATAATAATTTATTTAGATGTTAAGTGAATGTAAGTGATGTTATTACCGAATTGCAAGAGAGAGAGAGTGATAAATTTTTTATTCTTTCCCCATATTTTTCTGACTTACCTCTATGTTTTGTTTAAAAATTATTGTGCATGGTTTCGTGCCAAAATATTTTTTTATTTTTATGCCATTTCACTGATAGCAAACTGATAAATCTTCCTTCACTTCTATTCCCTTTCTTAAATCAGTGAAACCAAATAAACACTTAGATTTCATACATGTTTTGAACTGATTCGCCATACTAATTATTATGATTAAAACCCAAATTAGCCAATCAATTAATAAATAATATTTTTTTATGTCGTTAATATAAGATATTTCTAATATAATCACATAAATCAAAACAAATAATTAACCCAATTGATATGGTTGAATGTTTGGAACAACATTACTAATGTGCTAACTTTATTCTGTTAATGCCTTTTAAATTATTCTATCATTATTTCTTAATAAAAAAACATATATACTCATAATATTTAATAGGAACAAATAAGAAAGATAAATATATTATTTTATACAAATTATAAACTCTCTTAGAAAGAAGTTTTTTCTCTTATGAAGTGTCTTGTATTTAAGACCAAACTAAAAAAACTCACCACAGGAAGATCCCAAAACATAGGTCATGCATTGAAGACAATATATGTAGATGTTGAAGATGGAACAAGCATGGAAAAAAGAAGAGGAAAGATGAACAAACTCTAGGAGTGTATGTAATATGTAATCACATGAGGATTTGAGAGAAGAGAGAGATGTATTTATTTCTTTTTAAAAACCAAATAATAAACTATTGCAATACTTAGAGTTTTTTTCCTCAAAAAACTTAAATATGGGATCATTTTTATTTTCAGTATTTAAATTTAAAATTGATTATTTTGATATCTATAATTTGAAAAACGAATATTGTTTTAGTTTTGATAATCTTCTACTTAAAATATTGTTGGAATGAATATTTGAAGGAAAAAAAAGGTTAATTTTTTCATCCCATAATTGTTATGAAAGATTGTGTTTCGTACCTGACAGTGTTCCATGTTGCTAAGATATTACCATTGGTTTTTTAATAGGTTTTTTGGTACTTTCCTAACTTACTTGGGGTGCTGGAAAACGATCATTTTGAGTATACGATAGTAATATAATGATACTTTAGCACTTCCGTCTTAAAAAAAAGTTTATTTACTATTCAACAAGTACAATGAAGTATTTTCCTTTTACAGTAAAACAATACTTTATTAAGCTATTTTTTAAACTGCCAAATAAATGTTGAATAACAATAAAAAAATTAATTATTTAAAACTATATAGCAGTAAAATATTTCCTATGATTACTAATATTATTGAGGATTTAAATGAAGTTTGTAATTAGTGACCAATGACCATGGACTGTGATTTGCTCTAAAGCCAATGATAAAAACTTTAAGCCATGATTGGAAAGGATGATTAAAACACTAGCTTTACTTAAATGAAAACTTTTCTTGCCAATGAGAAAGAAACCAAAAACGACTCTATCCCTCATACGCTGAGCAGAATATGCTGATTCTCTGTACTTACTTTCCCTTCAAATCATTACTCATAAACACGTAAATAATTGTCATTATTATAAAGAAAGGAAAAACAGCATGGATTTAAAGAGAAGAACAACAGAAAGTGAAAGGGGTTACACGCCTTAAAGAAACAAATAATTTCTTTTTATAGGATGTGCAATCTCTGTCATGGATTAATACTATTTGCTATTTGCCTAGTCAAGGGATTTCATTACCAAGAAGATTCAGAGAGCTCAACCAAGCCACCCAGCTGGAAAGCAACTTGTATTAAATTGTGTATTTAACAATTCAGAAATTAAAATACTCGTGCATATACCTTACCCTTCACGTATCCACAAGAATAATAATTGATTCATAACTACAAAAGGTCAATACAATTGATATTTTTTGAGCTCCATATAATATACATATGTACGTATATAAATATATATATATATATATATATTAATGTAGATGTTTATAAACAATAATTAAAAATCCTACATACTTTACAATTGATGTATTTTCAATCTTCATTTCCCTATCATCTTCACTTGCTTTCAATTTTTATACAAATGCTGCTAGACAACCAGCAAGTTGACCTACAAACGGACTCTGATACTTTCCTACAATCAAACAGCTAGTTGCTATCGTTCTTCAATTATAATCAAAGACTTAAGCACTTTGCCATTGCTTTCCAATCTGCTCAGAGTATGCCACTCAAGAAGCCCCTGCAAGAAATAGATGCACCAATAAACAAAAAATGTTTGACATAACTTACCATTACGGGATCAGTATGAAAATATTGGACTGAGGATAAAGTTACTAACCAAATCCCTGAGGTTTTCTTAGATTCATTTCTGCAAAATTATCACACAAAATGTTCAATTCTATTTTGACAAGCATAGATGCTACATAAGAAAGTCAGATAAGACGGACAGCGTTTGTAGCTTTCAGCACAAAAAATTAGAAATCAATTACCTTGGTTTTCCTTGGATAGTATCGTTAATTTCATCTGTACTAGGCCTCTGTGGAAATGTAGATAAAATAACATAGTTCTCCTTCCCAGGTGATTCATCCACCCTCTTGTAGAGTTCATATTGGTTTGGATAAGTCATTCTACATCACAAGAAGTTAATTTACAGTACCATATGGTGCGTACTGGCAGAAGATAAAAAAATATCTTTGTATTTTGAGCATATCAAAGATATAATTATCTAATTTGTTTGAATATTCCTTTATTCTCTAAGACTCTTTCATCTTTGCAACTCAAAAAAGCACCCGCGTGCTTAGTACCCCTTCATGTCAGACATATTCCTCCTTGAAATAATCCCAAATTTCATTTGTTATTTTGAAATCCATAATTCTTGTGAAGATGGTCTCAAAAACACTAGAAAAAAAAAACATGACTTTGTTTTTACCTTTTTTTTTTTTTCTATCCTTATGACTTTGATTTGGGCTGTGGTATGATTATGCGACAGTAGGAGTATTTCATAATTCTCTTCCACAGTTTCCAAAAAATCAAATGCCTCCTCATAAATTGCCCAAAGGTCATCGTTTTTCCCATTCTATTTTAGAGGTCTAGTAAGAAGAGGGCTCTATGTCTCTTTGTTGGAACTATGGCAGAGAAAAATAAAATAGGGTAGAAGGGGAAACAAAATATGTTGGTATATTTTGAGCTAAAAGCAAGTAATTTAATATTTTATTGATCAACAATATTTACATTTATAATTATAGAAAGAGACAAAATATAGACTAACAAATTAAAAGATATAATTATCAATAACTAATAGACTTGCTCCTCAAGTAAAAGTGGTAACTGACAGACTTGTTCCTCAAGTAAAAATGTCAGACTATTACGAATTTAGTTGCTCATCAAACTAAAACAAAAATATAGTCATGTGCAATACATAAAGCAAATATTTAACAACATTGTCAATTCCATCATCTAGTTACCCATTTATAGAAGGAAGAGAACATGATAATGTTTTCTGATAGCACCAGCCAGAATAAACATGAATCAATTTGATTGGTTTTTATGAACATATCTTTAACTTTCCTACAGTTCCTAAAAATCCTTTCTGCTGATCAGACAATCTCATTGGATGTTTTGAGAGGCTACTCAATGAGCAAGCCCAGACATGCATGTTTATCTGTCATAGTACACTATGTCTCCTTTTCTTCTTGAAGTCGAGCAATGAAACATTAGATTTATAGAAAAACTTAATGATGCAAATATGGTATTGTCTAACCTGATAGCTCCCATTATGGGATACTGGGTTCCTGCATAATACAGAAGTCGAAAGAAGTAGCAACTTTCAAAAGATGCTGCATACTTGAGTCTCTTGTCCCTCCCTATCGTCTAGTGATTAAGAAGGCAAAGTTATAAGCATACTATTACAAGAATAATTTGTTATCTTCAACTGGGTGATTTAGTACTCACTTGCATTACACCACTAGAACCGGGCAAATCCTGAATTCATAGAAATTTGTCAATTTAATAAATGAGCAAAATAAAATGCAAAAATATCATTTAAAGACGGGTTGCAGTATAAACATAAAATTAACCAAGGACCATGCAACCAAAGATAATTTAAGAAAACTAAACAATCTGAATATATTCTATACTTGTAACGTTAGTTTATTTGCTGGTTTCATCACCTTAAAACGTTAATAGTGTAAAGCATATTTGTAGAAAAGTAGCAAGATGTAATTTACTCAATTTTACTAAAATAGATGTTTTAATTTAATACAAAGACCCAAATGTGCATCAAGTGGTGCTACACATTGCTCTACAAAGAAGTCAGCTATTTAACGATGAATCTTAACATCTAAGAATTGAAATCCAAGATAGCCCAAGAGCCTAAGTTAGCAACCATACTAACATAATACAAAGATACAGAGAATCATTTACTTCAATGTACCCCTTCTTTGAAATAGTGGGTTCCTAAAGAAGATAAAAGGCATTACTCAGGTATTCAACTTTGAAAGCTTTCTCTCACTGACAACCAAATGTTTCTTATCCAAAAATAACTCCCTTTGCCCGAACATACTCCTATTTGTAGGAGCACATAGCTGTAACAACTCTAACAACCGAACTTCCTCTCAATGTTTTTTGACTTTGGGCTCCATTTTGATAGAAATTGATAGTTATGGACATTTATAGAAATTATTTGTGGAGAATAACTACTTTAGAAAATAGTTTGTTCCAGAAACTCCAACAAAAATCACTGATCTGTAGAAAATAACTACTACATGTTAATTTTGTGAGGAAGTTAAGGTGGTTGAACTGCCATCTAGGGAAGAAACTTATTTTGAAGTTCAGAATATTAGCTAAGTTAATCATGAAGGATTCCACTACCAATCGGTTAATTTATTTAGAAAAATAGAAGGTGGACTTCTGCAGGAGAAGTTGAAGCAGGATATGTGACAAGGTTTGGGGGGCTGAACAATATGAAAATCTTTTTCAAGAACTGGCTAGTTGAAACAGGAGGGAATCTTTATTGAATCATTTTCAATTTCTCTCATCACAAGCTAATCGTTTGCCTATGGAACAATATTTGGGTTGTTTTTAGGGTGGGTTGCAACCTCAAATTAAGCATCAGGTGCAAGCTTTTTGTTGAAAATCAGGAAAGAATATTTACATTTAACATATAGAGGTACACAACAGAATATTTAATTTAAGAGGAAACAAGATTATAATTGAACTTTTCGCATTGTCTCAGTCTATCTTTATAATTGAACTTTGATTCTGGAATTGGGTAACAGTGATCCGAAAACCATATTAGACGATGCTCTGTTTTAGTTTTTTTTCTCTAAAATTCATTTTAGAATTTAAATTTTGATTGAAAGTGGGTTTCTTCATTATCAATGAATCCAGATTTGGGTCCCTAGCATTCGAAGTTGAAGATTACTGAACCATCGTTGCGGTCCCTGCTCTATGTTCCTGGATTAGGTTTCACTTTTCTCTTTTGTATTTCCATTCAATTTGAGCTTGTTTACATTTCTGCAATTTACATTTTCAGTTTACAATTCTCATTGGCTTTCTGTCCATCTTAAATCAATTTCAATTTACATTTTCATCATGCTCTATTCTACATTCATAGTCTTTACGTTTCTGTAATTTACAATTTATTTTTCTGCCCTTTACATTTGCAGTCATTTACATTTCCTGCAATTTATTTTTCATCCATTTACAGTTCTCGCAATTTACTTTTAGACATTATCCCTTTCTTTTTCTGTCACACTTTCTAAGTAAAGCCATTAGACAGTCTAATAAGCAATTGCTAACTAAAAAGTCTAACAGTTGTACTTGGTTTCTTTTCTACAAGTCATTTTACTTTTCTACAATTTAGTTTGTTCTTTATTAGACGTTCTCTTTTCACTTTTCATCTTTTGTATAACTACTAGATAGTCTAGTAGACGATAGTCACCTAGATGGTCTAATAGTTGTACTTAATCTTTTTCTTCACATACCTTCATTCATATTGCTCTTTTGTTTTTAGAGTAGGTTTAATTTCAATTTGATTTAGATTCTCACAGTCATTTGGTACAGGGTTTTTAAGTGTCTAATACATTTTCTGTTTCAGTCATTTACTACAATTTCTGTTTCTATTCATTTTGTTCACGTTTCCAGTTCAGAATATTAGCTAATTCCAGTGGATTATAATTTGCCCTTTACTTTTCAATTCTTTACATTTCAAGTGTTGGTAGGCGGTCTATTTGTTTCATTAGGCAATATATTCTAAACTTTGTCTTACCTTCGGATCATTTACGTTTCAAAAACCCAAATTCAAAATCTCCCCATTTAACTTGTAAAGAAAAAAACATTACACAATGAATTCAATCAACATGTTTTCTCTAAGATTCGACCTAGGTTGACCCTATACCACATTAGAAGAGAAACATAGATTTTCTTTGAAAATTGAACACAATTGAAACAATTATCACTCCTCTTATAAACATGGGTTAAAGGCCCAACAAGCTGAAAGCAGATTTTTTGGCAGTCAGTAATGTAATGATAGGAACGGATAGTCAATGACAATTATGGTAGTTATGTGTATAAAAATAACTACTCTAGAAATTAGTTTTGTATCAGCAACCATGACCTCTATTTTTAGCGATCAAACTCTCTAAATAAGGAAATAAAAATAAGTGGAAAAGAATAGGAAAATTCTGAAGATACTTTTCCCTAATCAATAGGAAGATATGGAGGATAATTTTATCCTAATAATCCACTATTTACTGTATCAGTCATTGGTCATCGTCCAAGCTATGACAGTAATAATCAAGCTCTCTAACATAAGGAAATGAAAATATGTTGAAATGAACAGGAAGATTCTAAAAATATTTTCTCCTAATCAATATGGAAATATTGAGGATATTTTTTTTGTAATAATCCACTATTTACAACATTACACACACTTAATAGTATGTCTAACAGCCTCTAATCAAGACACGTCCAGTGTTCCTTTCAGCAGTTTTACATATCTAATCAATTATTCAAAAAGATAGAAATCATTCAAAATCATTTATCAGCATGCAATTGTACTGACTAGACTATTTGGCAATTAGTTTTCGGTGCATAAACTGATTATATGACACAGAACTGTGTCAGATTCAGGTTATCTTCATTTCACTAAGTCAAGACTATCTGAACAACAAGCTGTAAATCATTCAACTATTTCATTAAATAATTTTGAGCTATAATATAGGAACTAGGAACTTAACCTTAAGCCTAGCATTGATTAGAATAACTGGTCTGTGTTCTGCTGCATTGGTCATGGCTCTTAGATCCTGTATTTACAACCTCAAACATTAAAGAGAAAAAAGAGAGAAAAGCATGGGAAAGTTGAAAAAGCATGTATAATCCCTCATGAAAAAGGGGAAAAAAGGGTCAACAAAAATCTCTAAAATATATCTGTAAAACTCCCACTGTATTCACTTACATCAATAATACAATTCCCAACAGCATTTTGAGGAGCCACCAAAATATACATGTCATCTTGCTCCTCAACCTCAGCAGCACCTGAGATTGGAAATTCATGCATAAATAAGATGCCAAATATATTACAGCAGGAGCAAAACTAATTTGTTGTAAAAAGGCAGAGTTAGATAGATATTCTCAATATGAAGTTAGGAAGCAAAGATCTCTTTCAATCCGGATTGCACATATGAATGTTTTTCTTTTTTACATTTATAGGGCATACATATATGATGGCCTGCAGTTAATTCTGTGTGTGAAGTAAGCATTTAATGTAGGAATTGCAAAAAGAATCTGAACTTGACTTGAAATAGAATTAGAGAAATGGATGACAAAGCAAATACAGAGAAGTATAGTTAGATATTAAGACTTAAGTTAGAATCTGGAATACGAAAATATAAGGAGGCCTTTTGTACACAGGGAATTTTCAGTTTCCTGTGAGTCTAGTTCGGAAAGCTTGTTTCCCATATTTGGATTATTTTTTAAAAATATAACATTCCTAGAAAACAGTGTTTTCTTTGGAATTTTTCCAGGTATCTTTTCTGCAAAATTGTTCCAATGTGATAAATAGTAGTTTCTAGTAAAAATACCAATGTTACTTTTTATACCAGAAAACTTTTAAAAAAAAGTATTCTTAGGAATATTTATGACTAACCAAACATATTTTACTTATTTCTAGGAATCATAACTCTCAGGATTCATGATTCCCAAGCACGGAAAAAACTTCCCGACTACCAAGTCCCTCCAAAAGGTGTGCAATATGTAAATACATCAGGGGCATTGGATCAAAAGCTGCATCTGCCAAACCATACATAGTAAAACTAATTGATATACCTATAGAACCAATATTTATGAAGGTTCCTTTTGCTCCATAATCACCCCAGTCCATGAACTCTAAAATCTTACGAGTTCCAGCAAGCTGCAATGGCATTCCAGCAAGAGCACCCTCTCCCATCGACCCTTGTATACAAACCTGCACGATGAAGATGAAGATAATTTAAATAAAAAGAATTACATCTAGCATTTACAGACAATAGCATCATTTTATTCCCCAAACAATGAAAATATTCTATGTTGGAAAAAAAGGAGTATGAAATATACCTTAACCCGTTTTCCATCATCCGCAAAAGAGAGGGCAAGAGCTCGAACAAGTTCCATCAAGGTACCTATTCGATAAACATCCTGTAAACCACAATATATGGTCAAATCAATACATCTAGAAAAATAAAATAAAGAACAAAGATGTCCATACCATGTCTGGGTTCAGCTCAGGAATGTTGATGTCAACCTGTTTGATTTGGAATGACAAACAAAGCATATATTAGCCTAGGATCCAAGGGAATTAAATATAATACCATTCAACATACATGGTAAAAGCTTAATATTTTTCCTTCTGTTCTTCCTACCCTTCATTACTCTTTATCATTGAATATTATGCGTGCAATAAGAATGTTGATTATTTTATTAAAAGTAGGAAGTGCTGCATCACTATTGCAGCACCACAAATCTCATAAAAAAGAAAAAACAATACCAAAGTGAGGATTCTACCTTGATTATCTGTATCCAAAACTGGTAGTTAAAATACTTGTGTGCTTAGTCTCAGTGGGAGATTAAGATAGGATAGTCACTAGTGCTTGGTGTACACATTACAGCAAGAAGTGAAGTTGAGAATACTTGTCTTTGTAATCTGATTGATTGTAGCAGATACCTTTAAGAGTGTCTAAAGGAAAAATTGGATATAACTCATAGTTATGTTGAACCAGAATAAATCCCTTCATTCTTTATTCGGTTATATTTGTGTGTATATAGACTATAGACCATCAGTCATTAGACGGTCTAGTGATCTGCGAAAAAGTTTTAGGCTCTATTCAACCTTCCTTCTAAAGCTAGTCTCCTATAGTTATTTTTTATCTTTCAATCATTATAGATATAACCATTGTTGATCAATAAAATATCAGATTCCTTGACTGCAGCTCAAAACATTACAACGTATTTTGTTTTCCCTTCTTACCCATTTTATTTTTCCTAACATAGTTCCAGCAGTGTACCTATACCATTAGCAATGGCAATTAATATACGAGACCCCAAAATCTGAAGAGACAATCCTAGAATGCGCACCCAAACCTGTACATGGGAATGGTAGTTTTGTCTCAAAGGATTGAAATCAGGTGGCCAAAGAAACATTCCCAAGATCCCTGGATTCAATTGCCTAGTACTTGCGGCCAGAATAGTTTTTAAATCTTCATCATTAGAGAAAGAGAATTCAAAATATCCACGACCAAGGGGAACAATGGACCAAGATCCATTAATTTTCCAAGTTCCTTCTAACTTAAGCTGAAATCCATGAGCTTCTTGGGTCTTTCTCCCTTTGATAGGATAATAGGACTTGTGACATGAAGTTTTGTTGGCAACTTGCTAACCCATCCCGGTATTCTTCCTTCGGAATTGTTATAGAATTTTCATCACCCTTCATACACAATTTAGGCAGTTGTGAGACATTGAAATAGGACCCGTGTAAGGAATTTACATACGAAGGTTTATCCCGCTCGCTTGAAGCTTGATTGTTAGTTGCCACCAAAGGCGTAGGTCACATAGGAAAATCCCTGGCACCATTGGATCCATGGGATCCCAACATTAACTTTCTTTATTTTTTACATTTAAATATACAACATTTTTCTTGGGGCAAACTAAGTAAGAATGACAATGGTTAAAGATATTGCACAGATTTAGAGTCACTCAAATATTTGAAAGCATTAACCAGTTTGCAGACTTGTGACAGTAGTAGTGTCTTACCTTCAACCTAGTTTTACCATCACTGATAGCCCTCTCAGTAGCTTGTAGCACGTCATCATAGAAATATTTCCTGATTTCTCGAGAATGGGGAATGTTGTTTAGTCTAGTAGGAATCCCTCTCCACTTATCCTGTAATAAGCTAAGGAAAAATAAGAAACAATATACCGAGGAGGTTTTTATAGTGCATAAAGGAGTAAAGTATTAAAAACTAAACAGACAAATGCTCACAACTGTCTACCTGGCTCAAAGATGTACGTCCTTTCTTTGTATCAAGAATTGATTTTTCTGAGTTAAAAGAAGTTAGTAAATGAACTTACAAAACATGAATAATGGAATAATGGAAAGGAAAACCCTCTTTTTCCTCAAAATCCAATCCTCAAAGCATTATATTTCACCTAAAATAATCACAAAATTCACCTTCTACAAACACCTTATGTCAGAAAATTCATTAAGATTTTTCCTCAAATTTATACCCAGTTTCCGGATTTTGAACATCTACATAATTTTCTATTTCAATTTTTTCCAAAACCCCTAATTATTTGACCAGATAACAAGGTTGTGGATGGTTTAGGTAATGCAATATTACTAGAGTTAGATTGAAAATTTTTAAAATTGGGGAGTTAAGTTCGAACAACGAATTATTAGATGACCAAAATCGTGCATTGGCTACTGTGCAAGGAACAAAAATGCAAGCCTAAAATTTGTTTCTTAAATATCATGTGAAGGTTAAGAATCTGGAATACACTCCCGTATAAGTTGATGAATTACCTGACTTCCAAATATAAGGGCCGTTTTGTATAAACAAATAAAATATTTTTTCTCATTTTTTATATTTACATATATACCACTCTGCTTTCACAGTTTTCAAACAAATTTTTTAAAACGAAAAAATTGGAAACAATGTGATTCTTTTCAAATTAATTGTCAAAAGAACAAAAGTAGATTTTTTTTTGAAACTGAATAGACTCTAAACTCACAATTCCCAACAAATATATAATGGTTGATGGTTTTAATACATGCTCTTGAAGCTTCATACCTCCAGATTTCATTATTTTTACTTTATCATATTGCAATTGAGATAACAAAGATTCAATTTCTTTGAAAACTGCTTCTTTCGAATGGCTGCCATCAACCTGTGCATGACAAATAAGTTAAATGTGAGTGAACGTCAAGACAAAAGATAGACATATGAGAATGCTAATAGTCTCCAATGACCTTATGAGTTATATTTGAGTAAGAGGAAGATACGGCTTCTGCATTTTGCTTATATATGTTTAGGCGAGATTTGACCTGAAAAGCAATAGATAAGTATACACAAGGTATTTCACAAGGATGTTAGATCCACGTAATCTTAAATAACAATATGACCGAAGCTCGCTAAACGTTTTTTTCCCTTTAAGATAATAACTACATGATACATTTTCTACTTCTAAAGTAGCATTGAAATAAAATAAAACAAAAAAGCTAATGCAATGTCACACTGTAGAATTTAAGTATTTTAATAAATTACACGCAGTGATCCTTTAGAACTCCTCCCTTTACTAACATAAGTGATAATTCACCTTTCATATAACTTCGGACTCTGAATCCTGTTACTACTTCCTAGAAAAGAAAAATTTTAATGGCTATGGTTAACCCACACCTTGCTTGTAGAAATGTGGAGAGAAAGAAACAAAAATCTGAAAGAGTTATATGTAAATCTGATATGCAGCACACATTGAGCAGTTTATGCACATGATTGACACCATCATTATAATGCAATTATGCTGACTGATAAACTTCTTTGTTGATTCAGTTGAAAATAGTCTTAAAAGCACACTATGACTATATGATAATTAAGATCTTTAACTTCTCATAAATATTGTAATAAAACTTGCCATTAACAAAATCAAAATCTCATCAATGGCGACAAGTATTTAGGAAATCATTTCATTCAGAGTCCATCTTTTCCAGCTTCCAATGAGTATAAATAACAAATACATTTTCAAATGATGCAGCTTATGTGAAATACCCACAAAGAGAGCAAAAATAAACAAATAAAAGGAGTGCATATACCTTCTCCTCAGTGTCGTCAGGTCGAGTTATCACCCTTGCATTAACTTCTTCAGTCTCCGGTGGAAAAAAATTTAGATGGTATATCTTCCCTGTCACTGGGTCAAGCCTTCTACCAACACATCTGTCGATCAGAATTTCATCAGGAACCTGAGTATTAGAAATTTAATAACTTAGCGAGGAAGATGAATCTAAAGATTACTGATTCTATTTAAGTATATAACATGTAACATGTCAATAACACCAAATACTATGTCCTATGCCTATTATAAACAAGATTATTCACATATTTTTAAGTAAGAAGTGGACTTTAAACCAACCTTATAAAACTGATTTATATGATCAGGTTTGCATCCACTTATATACTATAAAATAATTTAATTTCTAGTAGATATGGGTCTCCAACACACTTTCACTTCCATCTCCTTTTCATCTCATTTTTTTCCTTTCTCAACTCATCTCATCTATCACACATTTTTCACTGTCCCTCTTCTTTTTCTTCATTCATTATAACTCATCCCTCAAGCACCAAAAGATGAGGTGTATGTCCCATTTCTCTTTACAAACAGGTCACATTTGCACCAACCATGAAAAACTTTAAAAAAACAAATAAAATCCTATTAACCTTAAACGGGATTTTAAATTGCCATTGCAATCATATGAAATTTCTTTTCAATATTTTATGCTATGATTGTGGTTTGCGAGACCCCAAAAGCCTTCAAATTGACAACCATTTTTTAAAAACAATCCCATAAACAACTGCAAATTTAGCAGGTGGAGTTTTTGGAAAGGGGAAAAAAACAAAATAAAATAAACGTTTGACATACATCCAATACTATATACACATCAGGTCGTATCTGCATTTTCTCCAGATTCTGGGACTGGCCCAAACTCCGAGGGTACCCATCAAGAAGCCACCCTTTTTGCTTAGCATCTTCGCGAGACAATCGTGCTGCCACCATCTACAAAAGAACATACATTAACCAAACCATGCATTTTATTTTCATGGCAGAAAGGCTAGGTTTGACAATATTATACAGCTGTCACAATTTCATCAGGAACCAGTTGACCCGCGTTCATGAACTCCTTTGCTTTATTTCCAATTTCAGTCCCAGCTGCCACTTCTGCTCTTAGCAAATCCCCTGTTGATATGTGCACCAATCCAAACTGCACAGCAGAAAACAAACAAACAATTTATTCATTTATTTATTACAACATCAATTACATAATTTATTTATTTACTAATTTTAGTCATTTTTGGACTAATTTTCTACCAAATATTTCTAAAGAAAAACAAATTGCAAGTTAAAATTAGTTTAAAAATTATTTCTTAAAAAAAATAATATATACAAAAATTTTAACAGTGAAAAATTACTTTTAATACTTTTTATATTTTCCGTGCAAACAAACCTTAATTCTTCTTGCTTTTCTTCATTAAATTACTTCCAGAAAAACAGTGAGGCATTTATTAATTGAAAAGGGATGGCACGTAACATGTGGAAGCAACGAACCTTTTGGACAATTAATTCACATTGCGTGCCTTTGCCGGATGCAGGTGCACCTGATATCATCACCTTCAGAGGATCGCTGATGGAACAATTCACTTTGAGCGTCTTGTTAAAGATAATGAGAGATGTAAGGATCCTTGCGTGGTGTAAGAAAATTAGGAATAAATTAGTAAATGATGATAAATAAATGTAACCTTGGTTGTTAACCGCGATAGCGTGTGGCAGCGGAGGTTGCTTAAACGAAGAGGCTGTGTGCAGAAAGAGAAATGGCAGAGGTGTAGACATGAATGGCGGCGAAGGGGAGTGAACGGAAGAGAATGAGAGGTTGTGAAGGTGGTGGTGCGGTGGAAGGTGGTGGTGCGGTGGAAGGAGGTGGGTGTGGAGTTTATCATTGTCTGCTTTCGTTTGCGATGATGAGCCACTCACTCGAATTAGTTGAGTGGTTCACAGCACTCACTACACCCTCTCACAAATGCCACTATTACTTTTATTGTAGAATTTTAAAAAAATGTTATTTTAACAGATAATAAATTTGATTTGCTTAATTCAATTTTTAAAATTGTTCTACAGTAAAAAAAGTATTTTTCTTTTTCGTCATAATCTGATGCAACGTATCATCACTCTACACCAACAATTTATATTTATTAATATTTATATTTATCAATAAAAACGACAAATTTTTGTTATAGTTTTTAAATATAAGAGTAATTCATTATGAACACAAGATAAAGTTGACATTATAAATATGATAATAATTATATAATATACAATTTTAATATACAATGCATTTTGTCGGTCAAATGCAGAGCGCGAGGTAGTTCGCATTGCCACTCCTAGGTTGAAAGCTTTCTAACGAGATATGATTAGTCATGCCAATTATCAATATATTTTTTTAAAAAAGACATAAACATCTAATGCTGTATGGAGTACATTTAGTGCATCTTGACATTCATGTATGTCTAGATGAAGGGAGTTTTAAAGTTAAGTTTTTTAACCGGCAGAAAAAGATTTGCAACGGCTCTTTTCGCAACTCCATATATCCTTATTAAAGAACAGAACAAAGTGATCAAGAGCTATAAAATGTAGTCAATATCATTGTTCAAAGCTTTTAGTTCCCCAAACTTCACAAGAACATTGTTCATATTCATTTAGAAACTAGTAATTCATTGAAAGACACATTTCTCTACTCTAAGAAAAACCTTTGATCTTATACATCACTCTCTCTCTTTGCAAAACCCTTATTTAGGAGTGACTACTTTCAAACAACATTCAAGTTTAGCTAAGAGCGGTTAAATTTCAAAAAATACTTTGGATTGTTTAATCGGAAACTATTACATTCCAAATAATTTTCATATGCTTTATTGTACACGGAAAACACTTCCATATGATTTATTTTCAATTTTTAACTTATTTCTTTTCAATAGTAATAAACTGGGTTTATTGTACATATTTGCTTTAATTTTGCAATTTTGATTTAACATTTGCTCATTATTTCAACCATAAATTTTATATAGATATTACTCTTAGCTTATTCTAGTTGCATCGGACTATAATTTTTTAGAATTTCAAAATGAACATATGATTTGTTGGATTTGGAGCTCCCTGCTATTTCTACGATTTTAAGAAGTGGAGGCAAATTTGAAGAATCTTTGTAAAATAACTCTTGCATATTCAATTCTCTTGCTGATAAAAAAAAAATATTCAATTCTCTTGGTTTTAGTTTAGATTTTTGTAATTAAGCTTATGATCTAGTTAGAACCTCTGTATAGGTGTAATTAGAGTCTCTATTTAGGTGCAGTGTTTAGCTCAAATTTCATAGCATTAAAATAGCTTTAATTTTTTCTAAACTTGTAGACGTAAATCATTTGATTAATTTTTTAGTTTTAGAAATTGTCTCTTCATCTCCTTTTCTCTCAATTTTTGTTGGGACTCTTTCTCTTTTTTCATATGCATTTTGTGTTCTTCATCAATGGAAAACTAATTCTTGAGTATCAATTCAACCAATCAAAGATCAAACAAGCCGAATTGAGTCTTGCATTGATTGTTTAGGTTTGTTATTCTCCCTGTAATTTCAGTTTTGTATTTTGTGATTACAATTTGCGTTTCTAATTTTAGAATTTAAATTAAGAATGGATTGAATCTTAATTTGATGATTAAATATAAATTAGATTGAATGATACTCTCATTTGATTTGTATAATCAATTTAAAATTAATTGAATCAATTAATTGTTTAATCTTAAATTTGAATCTTTGGTTAATTTTTAGTTAATTGTGATAAGAGGAAGAAATACTTAGTTCTTGAACATGTGAATTGAACTTTTCATCTTAATTTTTGTTACATTTTGAGTTTAATTTGTGTTTTATTGTAACAAATCCCTAATCCCCAATTTTAATTTGTACGGAATAATTTTTAAAATTAAATACAATATACACGTGTCTTCTAAGAATCGATTTAGATTATAAAATTGGATTGTTTTCTATATTATAAAATTTAAATAAACTTAGTATCTTGAATTTCAAAACCGGCATTACAAATCAACGACTTTGCTTTCCTTTTCTCTAGCAAAGTCGTATTCAATATGCACCACTTTCTTCTGATTAAAAGTGGTCATGAAATAAAATCGTGTCAAGGTGCATATCTAAGAAATTTGTAAATTTCCTGCATATCTATCCATTTAGTTACACCATTTTCGTAAGAAAACGGTTCTGATCCGAATAATGTGATTGCGAAGCTATATATTTCTCAGCTTTGTTATATTACTTTAAACATAAAACGACTGTAGTTTTTTTATTACGTCCACGAGTGCTCAGAGATCTTATTCTTACCTAGGTGTTAATCGCAACTTGCTGCACTTTATTCAAAGCAGGCAACTGCCATGCAGATATGAATTACATTCCCAAACATCAACTACCAACAACAAAATTACATGCTTCAGAATGCCAAGAAACTTATCAATTGCTAACTACATCATGCAATGAATATATTTTTTTATATCTGGCAAAGAGTTAAGCAAAACAGAATGAAATAGCTGCACTAATTTACTATGTTCCCTAACAAAATGAACTGAAATAAAGTAACATAAAATTGAACAATTCAAAGGGTCCTCTTGATAAAAACTTATCTCTGTAGGGGTAATTTGTGAGCGAGTTAAGTCTTCAATCCAACTTGACTGAAGAGAACAAGTAATGCACGAACCAGAATGAAGAGAGGAACCCAACTGTGCCTGTAGCGAGCATGATTGCTAGGACCATGAAGAGTGAGTATCCCAAGTACAGAGTTGCAGACACAGGACCACTCAAACTCTTGAGATCAAACACAAGATAGTTAACGGAGTACAAAAAGATGTACATGGCAACAGAACCGGAGGCAAAGAAAGATTTCCACCACCATTTCCAATCCTCCACACACAGGTGCATGTAAGTAAGAACTAGAGATACCTCAGCACAAACCAGCACAAGAAGGATCAGAACAACGAAGAGAAACCCGAAGACATAGTAAACTCGACCCATCCAAATGCTAGACATGATAAAAAAGAGCTCAATGAACAAAGTGCCAAATGGAAGGGTGCCAGCACCAAGAACTAACAGCCATGATGGGTACTTCTGCTCGGGAATTTCACGAGGAATTTGGTTGGTTCGGACTGGATACTCAATGTGGGGTGCCTTGGCTCCAAAGTACCCACCAACAAGGGTAAGGGGAACAGATATGCTGAACCAAAGCAAGATTAGTATTACAAAGAGTGAAAATGGAATGGCGCCAGTGCTGTGGCTTCCCCACAAAAGGAAGTTCAAGGTTGTGAGGATCAAAAAGGAAATTCCTGGGAAGAAACACGCAGTCTTCCATGCGATCGAAACCCAGCCCTTCTGATCACCAAACCCAATTGTCCTCCACATCCGAACTGAGACATAACCAGCCGCAATACCAAGTATCATGTAGAAAAACAGCATACCGGTGATCAGTGTTCCGCGAGATGCTGGTGACATGAATCCTAGTGCGGCAAACAAAATTGTCACAATAGACATACCAAGAATCTGAACCCCATCCCCAACCATCACACACAACAAAGAAGGATTTGATGGAGCACGGAAAACATCTCCCACAACAAGCTTCCAACCAGATAACTCTTCATTCATCTGTGCTTGAGCCTCCTTGTCCAGCTCCTCATAACGGGTCAGATCTCTCCTAACAGTCCTCAGGAAGATCACAAGAACAATACCAGCAAGAAAAGTGATCACCATAAGCGAATTAAGGATAGAGAACCAATGCACTTTAGCTCCCTCCATCTTTAAGTAGGCATCCCATCTAGATGGCCACTTGATATCACTCTCCTCAAAGGTGACCTCGTAAGTGAAAACAAGAGGCTGACCCTCTTTGATAGGCATTGCCACAGTGGCCGGATCGCATCGGATAGACGACGGATACTTGTCATACATCTTCAAGTTTTTAACCAAATTAGCACTATGCATGATACTGCAAGGAATCACCTCGAACCCAACAACCATGTATCCAGGCTTCTCAGAAGATCCCTCCTTGCCAACTGGGATCAGTTCTACGCCTTCGCCGGTCCCCATTACTCGAGCCACATTCTCCTCATACTTGTGGACAAGAACATTGAACTTGAGATGGTTAAACAGATAATAAGCATCCTCAATCTTAACACCAACAGGGTACCCCGTCCATCTCATAAAGTACCCTTCTTTCTGTGTGAACCTAATAGCAGGTAAATTATCAAGAAGCAAATTAACCTGATACATCTCGTCAATCCTCTCCTTCAAGATCTTTAACTGATCCCCGGACAATGCCTCCACCTGGCACAAGTAAATCTCAGATTCATTGTTGCGCATCTTAAACCTGTAAGGAGAGTTCTCTATTTTGTCCCCCATGAGGAGTTCCCCAAGATTCTCAGCACTGTCCTTGATACCTCCCTCGGGCTTGCAAAAGGGCAAACTGTAATAGCTAAATGGCATCTCTGTGTCAATGGAAGTAAGGGAATTCACTTTCACCCACAACTCATCCGTGACACCATGCTTCTGGGGATAACTACCCGGAAGGTAGAACCCATAATTGGGTTGAATTTGAAATGAGCACAAGATCAAGATCACCCACAACCCAAATTGCGCAAAATATTCCATCTTTGCAAGATTCACAGGGATTTGTGCCAGATCTGACAGACCCAGATATAGCAATGAGCGAAAAAAAAAATGCAGATAAGATAAACTACACAGTAGAAAAGATAATGGGAATTGTATGGCAAGATACAAAATAGTACACTACACAACAGAAAAGATAATGGCAATACGGATTTGATAATGGAAGAAACAAAGATGAACAAAAACAAATATGAAAAATTAAAATTTGATATCACTGACCTCATGCACAGACAAAGTGGCGTGTGGATTGAAAGTCTGAGCGCATGAAAGAAATGAATATTTTCTTCACGCGCTGCAGAGGAAGGGCGAAGAATCGGATTGGATGAAATGCAAAAGCAAGCAATGTAGACTGTGCAGCAGATATTGCACGTTTAAATATCTATGGTTGGTTTTGTTTCACTTTCCTTAGAGAGCTGGTCACTGCGATGAGGAAGAATTTGCAAATTACATTAATACCCTTTACCTTGCGTATGAACGTTGGACAAACTCCGAAATCCCGTTGTCACCACCACTCACCACCGTTTCGAATAGTCCAGTATCCACCGACACCGACACTTCCTATGTTTTACCATTATTTACTTTTTCAACATTTCCACTGCAGTAACTTTTTTGTCTCCATCAAACTTTTACTAATATTTGACTCAGAGGACCAGCATCACACCTTTTAACTATTTTTTATGAGATAAAATTTATGAAAATTGCAAAATCAAAAGGTATAAGCTTATTCACATATATATATATATATATATTTATATTTTTTAATGAATTTAAATCAATAAGAATGTTTCTTAAAAAATGTTAACAAATGTATTATATATATAATAAAAATAATTTGTAATCAAATGCTGCTTTAATTATAAGTAGAGTTTTTGGTAATTTTTATTTCCAGATAAGAAGGAATATTGTTAAGTTTCGTATACAAAGGAATATTGTTAATAATTTCCATATGAAAATTGAAAAACGAATTTCCCATCTCACAACACAAACAGGTGAAAGTTCTTTAAAAGGATATTAATCTTTCTATAATTTAATCAGTCAATTTCCTTTTTATAATTTTTATGTTTTTAAATTTGGAATTTTAATTTTCCTAATTCTTTTATTCAAGTTTTAGTTAATTTAAATAAAATAAAAAAATTTGTTTTGTCAAGAAAGAAAAGGACATGGGCATGATTATTTTGTTTTTATGTGAAAAAGGACATAAAAACTTGAAAACCACTCCAAATCCCGAAAAACACCCTCACCAATAGAACTATATATAGCCAAAAAAATATCATAAAATCCTCCAAAAATGTCATTGTCGTTTATAAATATAAAAAGAGATGTCATCTATTGAAAATATAAAGAAAATAAATATTTATCTAAAATTTAAAAAAAAAAAATACTAATGTTATTTTATTAAAATATTTTATTTTAATGTAAGTGCATTTTTACGTTTTACACTTTGAAATAACGTAAAGGGTTGGTAATCCAGCTATAACTTGAGCATGCAGGCACGATGCCACTAACTCTCATTGGGAGAATAACAGAACATGCAAACAATGGTACATATCGCTGATAATATTATGGTACATTGCTCCTGCACCTATAAAGGGAGAATCATTACCTTTGATCCAACTCATTTGGTTAACCAATTCTTTTATATATATATATATATATATTCTTATATAGTTCCTCCACCTCCACTCATCAAAACATTTTTTAAGGATAAAATCATGACGGATCACCAACCTTCAAACGGCATTGAATGCGGTGATTGATTCTAACAATACTATCTCTTGAACTTGAAGTCAAAATGTTAGCATCCACCGTGAAGTCGAAGATAATCTTTAGCCCTCAGCTACTTCCCTTAAACCTTGAACGAGTAATTAAACTTATGTCATGTGACAGTGATTTATAAAATAAATATTATATTTTAAACTAAATGCTGATCAAAACAAAAACTAAAAAAAAAAACTAAATATAATTTATAACAATATGTTTATAAAGTAAATATTTTTAAACATAAGCTTTAAAACTAATTAACTTTTATCTAAAGTTGTTTTGGGCCACCAAACATAAAATAAAATTTTACAAAATCATTTTTCTTCAAAATTTTCTTGCAAATTTGATTCCAACTTGTAGTACTAATGCAAAACTTTATTTTCCTTCTTTTTCACGTCCTCGAGTCTTGGATTGATACCTTCTTCCTGATCATTTTGTATAACAATCTCATTTAACTTGAAAAAAAAAATTGATTATGATTGAAGTTGTAGAAAGCTTTAGAGGAGAAAAAAATTGTGAGTGTTCTTAAAATATTTATTGAAATAATAAAACTAAAAGACTCTGGTAATATACTCACATTTTTCACATAATGTTACTTATGATTACCATCTTTCCAAATTTATGATACAATTAGAATTATATTTTTATTTTTAAGTCATATTATATAATTATTTTAAAATATTGACTACTCTAAAAATAATATTTTATCATAATTATTTATAAGTATTTATATCGATTTTAGATCTGATATATATGTCACTGGGATAGTAAGTTTAATAGTTTTTATATTGATTATTGAATTAATAATGCAACATCCAGTAATACTAACAGTTATTATCATATATGATGTAGTATGTACTTTCTAAATGAAATAAAAAAATGTGTTGAAGGTATATGTACTGTCTAGGCCGAAAGGTCAACTGAAAGTCTCGACCGACCGAAAGGTTGTACGGCCGAAAGGTCAATCGAAAGTCTCGACGCCGAAAGGTCAACTGAAAGTCTCGACCGACCGTGAGGCTCTGACGCCGAAAGGTCAACTGAAAGTCTTGACCGACCGAGAGGTTGTGCGGCCGAAAGGTCAACCGAAAGTCTCGACCGACCGAAAGGTTGTGCGTAAAATTAAATTAGTGATTATAGCAAAGCCCATAAGATGGGCCCAAATATATAGGTGTGTGTTTTCAAAATGTTAGGTGCAAAAAGAAAAGACCTAAGTAACTCTTAAGCCCAATAAGAGAGCCTTATAAATAGAGGTTCAGCTCAAAAGGTAAGGAGAATTTCAATTGATCTGATAAGCAAAAAACTATATCTGACTTTGGCATCGGAGCGCCTTGCAGGTACACACACCCACCTGTGAGGAGAAGAAGCCGAGAGCCCAACCCGAGAAGAAGCCGAGATCACCTAGCTGAAGGAAAAGCCGAGAGCACCTAGGTGAAGGAGAAGCCGAGAGCACCTAGCTGAAGGAGAAGCCGAGAGCTCTTAGCCGAAGGAGAAGCCGAGAGCACTTAGCCGAAAGAGAAGCCGAGAGCTCTTAGCCGAAGGAGAAGCCGAGAGCACTTAGCCGAAAGAGAAGCCGAGAGCATCTACCTTGAGGAGAAGTCTAGAGCACCCAATGTGAGAAGAGACCGAGAGAGTCCAGCCCAAAGTTCGAAAGATTTGTATAAGAGTTAATCTTGTCAACCTAATTTTAGTGTTCTTAGTCCTTGTTGTAAGAACAATATATAATATAGATTCCTTGAGATAATATATGTAATATGTACCTTGTAAATTGAAAAAAAAAAACTTGATGAAAGGTATATTACATTGGTTACCTTAAAATACTAATGTAATATATCTTTTATCAAGTTTTTTTTTTTCATTTGTAAGATATTATATCGATTTTAGTCATAATAGATGGCAAATATAATGTTTTTTTATAAATAACAGCATGATTTATATGATTTTAATATGTAATCACAAATAATTTGAAGCAGTCATAATAGATTGTGAAAAAGTAAAATGTGGGATTCATTTAGAGTAATAAATACTAAAAATCTACTTAAATATCAACGTTTACTTAACTACATTAACATCAAAATTTTCATAGATCAAATCATATAAACTAACCATTAATAAAAGCTAAATTAACTAGATCAAAACACTTTCTCTAAATATCACATTATTCTAAAGACAAATACTAATTTTTCATATGTAAAAAATATCTTGTCTAATTGTGACAAATTTCTTCCATTGTATTTGAACCCAATGATTAGTTATGGGTAAAAAGTTGTAATAGAGAATAAATATTAGATTTTTTTTATGATATCACATATCAAACCAAAAATAAGTTTTTTTATAATACTTAAAAGTATTTTATTACAATTTTCGAGAATCAGCAATATTGACTCGAGTTATGGTCCGCGTCTAATGTATGATGGTGTCGGCACTCAAATCTTATTTATTGCCTATTGTATTAATATATGAAATTTAGTTAAAGTTAATTAATGAAAAACTTATAAGAATGATTATAGTAGTTTAAAGGAAAAATTAAATACCTTAGGATAAATTCAATATAGATTATGTGAAGATGAAATGGTGTTAACATTTAAGACATTGCATGTGAAGAACAAGAACTAACACAAGAAGGAATATTTGAATTGTATGTTTAAATTTTCATAGTTTTTCACTTATATCATCTAAGTATGTTGAGTCAAACGATTTGAATTTAGTTAAGGAAAGAAAAGATGCTCAATATTTTTATACTAGTTCGTTTGATCAACCAAATTACGTTCAATTCTTGACCAACCAATCAAGTATTCTTTTTCAACCACTTTTGGCTTACCACATTCAAGTATTATTTCAACAAGTCATTTTTAATTCAACCAAGTATTCTTTCAACAAGTCACTACTAGCTCAACCCAAGTATTGTTTCAGCTCTCAAACACTACTGGCTCACCTCATACAAGTATTCTTTTCACAAGCCACTTTGATGGAGAAAAATGCACGCGAAAGCAACACACATAATCACGAATCAACTGCAGAAAATAAACAACACATGATTTAATGTGGTTCGGTCGCCAACTACAACCTACATCCACACGGGCAACTATTAGGTTTTCATTATGTCCTGTTGCACACCAATTACAAGTGCAATGATCTCTTTAAATAGAAATTATAAAGGTGACACAATGATTAAGCCCACTCACTGTGAACCAGACTTTGTTTATCTTCTGAACTGGGATGGTCACTCCCTCAGACGGTAATCCGACCATATACAACGAACCTCTCTTTCTTCCACAGGCCATGACAAGATTTCACTTGACGACCTTCCTCTGCTGATTTCCGAACTTTACTTCATGTCCATGTTCGTCCAACTGCCTAACAGAAATCAAACTTTTCGTCAAACTTGGAACAACTCTGACATCCTTCAAAGTCCAGAAACCAACTGGTGTCTTCAACACTATGTCACTCATGTCTGTAACATCAAGAGTTATGTTGTCTGCTAGTCTTACCTTTCCAAAGTCTCCAATAACTAGATTCTGTAATGCTTCATTGTTGTGGGTAGCATGAAATGAAGCACCATAATCCATGACCTAGGAATCCACACTACTATCCGCGCAACAGACTAAAAGGTCATCGTCCGCGAAGTCTTCTACAATGTTGACTTGTTTATCATTTAGGCATTGATTCCTGAAATGTCTCACCTCCTTGCAGTTCCAACATGTTACACTTGAGCAATCCCGAGTCTTTAAGTGACTCCTTCTTTTGTTCTTGCTCCCACTATCTCTGATATTTTTCTTACCTCTGATGACATATAGCGATTCACTAGATAATTCCCCAGAACTCCTTCTTCGAACATCCTCGCCAAGAATGAGATCACGAATCTTCTCAAAAGTGAATCCATCGGATCCCGCTGAACTGGTAACTGCAGTAACCGTTCCGGATCAACTGTCAGGCAAAGACAATAGCAATAGTAAAGCTTGAACTTCATCATCGAACTTAATGCCCATTGACGTAAGTCTGGCTAAGATCGAATATTGATGTGCTCAGTAACTGAATTGTCATAACTACGTGCCGCAGCGAAAAACAGCCACACCCCGCGCCTACCACCGCACCGTCACTGCTGCACCAGCAAAAAAATGCATGCGCCACCCTGCGTCTTTCGTCACTGCCATCGCACTGCACCTTTGTGCCGTCTCGCTCACCGCAAGCACCTACACCTGTTCGCCGCACTGGCGCACTCCGCCGCACTGCCTGGACACGACCCTACTACGAGCAAGTCACCTACACACGTCGCGAGCTGTCACCACTCCTATCGCGACCCACACCACTGCACGTCGCGACCCACCACTCTTGGGCCACTGTGAAACCCTAACTTTGGTTCGCCGCTGTAGCCCTTGCGAAACCCTAGTTCTGGGACGTTGTTGCCGCCTCTGCGAAACCCTAACTTTGGGACGCAGTTGCCGCCCCTACAAAACCCTAGTTTTGGGACGCCACTACAACCGCAATTTTCACGTCTCGTCGATTAATTTTTGTTGATCGAATCTCTAGTGTGTAAAGGAATCAAGCTCTGATGCCACTTGATGGGAAAAAAACGCACACGGAAGTAACACCCATAATCATGAATGAACTGCAGAAAATAAACAACACAGGGATTTAACGTAGTTCGATCGCCAATTGCAACCTACTTCCACACGGATAACTATTAGGTTTTCATTCTGTCCTATTGTACACCAATTACAAGTACAATGATCTCTTTAAATAGAAATTATAAAGGGATACAATGATTAAGCTCACTCACTAAACATGGTGTCTTGTCAGCCCAACCCAATTGGTCCTGACTTCATACCCAACACACTTTTGGCTCAACTAAGTATTATTTTGATAAGTCACTCCAGACTCAAAACAAGTACAACACCTTTGTAATCAAACGGTCACAATTTGGACTCACTAGAAAGGGTAATGTCTTTCAACGTACCCAATATTTAAGTTTTCTCTACTAGTTTACTAAAACAGACACAACAATGTTCTTACAAAGATTTTTTAGGAAAGGGAAAACTTCAGTAAAGTTTTGGCACTTGTAAGAAATTGGTATGTTCTTTGTATTCTTATTAAGAAATATTCTTAAATAGACTCATGAAGAAGTAATGAGCTTGGATGTTGAAAAGCATTTAATGCACTCCATATAACATTAATTGTTTTTCTTATTTTTATGCAACTTCTCGTATAGTTACAATACTTATTTTTCTATGTTGCATAGCTTTTTACTTTAAAAAGTGATAAAAATACACATTATATTGGCAAATAATTTGGCCAAAATTTAAATATGCTTGTATCATTTCAATTTTAGCTTGAATTTTAATAAATAGTTGAATGAAGCTTGAATTCTAATTTAAGATATAATTTTTAATATATATTCCATCTAATATAAAAATCTGTGTTTCTATTAAGAGATATTTGTAATATATTTCTATAAATTATATTAGTTAAATTAAAATTATTGAAAAAGGATGGCAGGAGCATTGGTAACAGGTGGAACAAGAGGAGGTGTTAGCAGGAGTGGCAAAAGCACCGGAAACAAAAGGAGGACGCAATGCAAGAGGACGTACTGGCAGCGATGTTGGTGGCGACGGTGGTGGTAGTCATAATCTGTAGTGCTCACAGGTTGCGCTTTCGCGGTGGTATGGCCCGCAGGTGGTGCATGGCACGCGGTTCTGCATGACAGTTGTGTCACATATAATAATGTTATTTCACAACATAAAATAAACTTTCCACATAAAAGACAAATAAACTTTAAAATGTGTCTATAAATACTATTTTATAAATTAGTTCTATAAAAGTAAATTAGAGATACATTTATTTATTAAAATGATATCAAAATTTACCTTAATTAAATTCTTTTTTAAATTTATTATATCTTTGTTATTAATTTTCTGTTAATCAATGTTTTCTTGGGGTTTACTTCTTTTCTTTTAACAAAGAGAAAATATTTAATAGACTATTTCGAAATAAAGAAGTATCTTTAATCACGACTTCCCAGACTAGAATATTACGGTTGCTTCTTCCTGCAACCCATATCTTCTTCAGCACCCCCACACTATATATGAAATTACTGTTTTTTCTTTGGTGAATAATTGAAAATTTAAAACCCTAAAATAGATTTTACCTTACTCTTTCTTCTCTCTTCTCTCACCGCGAGGCACCCCAAGTACCCGCGAAGCTTGCATTTGCTTTGGTTGAAGGAATTTTTGTGTGGTTCTTGACAAATATTCGGCATGTTTGTGATTGTGTGGTTGAAGATGTTGATTATTGTTCTCTTGAATTGTGGGGTTGAATGTTTATTTCGCTGTTGTGTTTTTTATTTTTTCAAAAAAGTTTTTGAATTATGTAAATCGGAAGATAAATCTGAACTGGGATTGAATACTGGATTATGTGATTTGAAATTGTTCTCATATAAAAGTGGTGTGATGTTCTCGTTTAGTTGGTTTACTTCTTTTTTTTGTATTTGAATGAGTCAAACTCCTTCACTTTTTCCTCCTTTATTCTCGTTTCTTCACTTCAGTGAATTTCTCATTTTCTTTGTGGGTTTTCGAAGGATACCTGGAAAAAGTGCTCTGACACTCAAGTAAGTATTTTGTATTCGGTGTTTGATATAATTAATGTGCGATAATGAAATCCATTCTTCTCGAAAGATTGTGACTATTTATACGTTTATCATGAGTTTATTATTAATGGACAATATTAATCTTTGAATTATAATTAAAAATATATTATTTAGTGTTTTCTTAGTGTTAAAACTTCTTAATCTTTTTCTTATCTTAATGCATTTCGCACATGTCAATCGATTAGAACTAAATACTGAAACTTTGGAGTTTTGTTCATTTGGATTGGTAAAAAATCAATATTTTTCATAAAACATATACTAAATTATATAATCCATAATTAAATTCAAAGAACAAGTATCTTTAAATTTGATTACAGATTGTTTAAGTCGGAGATTTACCAGAATACCCAATCCAAAATACATACATAAATGTACCAATAAAACACAGACAAAAAATACAACATAAAAAACTCACGTAGATTATCATGAACCACTGCCAACACAATCCACGAAAACAACAACTACTAGCGTCTTCAACACTCATACTCTCATCACTCACCAACAGTTCCACATCTCCACACCTCCACAATCAAAACCAATGCCTCATGCTTTTTAGATTTTTTACATTAAGACATTTGTAGAATTATGAAATTTATGGAGGTGCCAGAAGAAGTGCTGGAAAAAGCAGCCAAATATTACTATGGCAAAAAAAATTATGCAGTTGCACACCAATACTTATCATAAAATAAATATTAATAGAACCATTTAAAAAGGTTATTTGCAAAATTAGAATTTTGATTTCAGAAATCGATCAAGTATGAAAAACAGTATTAACATCGTATAACATCGAACACAAAAATAATTACCTATAATTAATTAAATATATTATTTATAATTTAAAATTTTTGTTGTCTTAAAAAATTAATTAACAGTTTAAATAAATATTAATATTTATTATTTTAAATTAAGTTATTTACTATTATAAGAATTATGATACATTCATATTATATTTATATATTTTAGTTAAATAGATGCCGATTCTAATTGTCATCGATTATATATCCCCATCAAATTGACAAAGTGTTTACCTAACTTAATCTATTATTCTATTTCCCCTTTATTATAGTATAAGAAAAACATGATTAATTTAGAGAAAGAGGATTGACAACCTATTTTGATTTTGCATTCTTATTTTTCTTTCAAAGAATTCCTTGTAGCAACATTTATGTATGAACTACTTCTTCATGCATTCCATAGGTTCTTCCAGCACCCTATATAGTAATTGTGCAATTATATTTTTGTCCTTTAATTAAAAAGTAAATAAATTCTAAAATCTCACTTAGGTTTTTTTATCCTATCTCTTCTTCTAATTTCTCTCACGATACATACGAAGGCATCTTCAAAAGGCGTTGAAGGTTTTTTCGTGGTCATACAAAGTTTTGAGAACATTTTACAATGTATTAGTGGTTGTGTGGTGAAAAATGTTAGTTTTTCATATGTATTTCCCTCTTTTCCTACACTAATTTTGCTGCACTAAATTTTTTTCCACATTTTCTGAACATTCTAGATTATCCAAAATTCATTTTTGAAAAAACACATTCTAGATTACACAATTTGAAAGTTTTTCCTGGATTCGAGGTTAGCTATGGATTAGGTTATACAAAATGTGTTTCTTCAAGAAAAAAAAAATGAATTTTGGATTACATAATCGGAAGTGAATTTTGGATTACAATATAAGGGAATTAGTTCTTACACGATCGGGAGTGAATTTGTTCTTCCGCATTCATAATAACCACAATGTATGTTTACATATTAATTTATGAATTTGATTACAACCTCATAACTACATATGAAGACCAAACTTTGACGATTGGATAAGAATATTTATGTTTATGTTTTTCAATGGGTCCTAAAATTGATTAATAGTGAAGTTCAACAAATCCTTCAGTATTACTCATGCTTTTACAAATTAATATTTTACCATAAAATTCCAATAAATTATTAAAAACCACAACCAAACATCAAAAATAAAAAAAAATGCATTACGGATTCTAAATATTTGTGTGTGTGGTTTAGAGCACAATTAGGCTATTAAAAATAGTTTATAACATGAATTACACACTATCCTAAATATAGTCTATAATTAAGTTTATAAGCTCAATTACAAAAATGTAAGCTAAAACAATTAAAAACTAGTATGCAAAGTTCCTCAATAAAATTTTAACAAATCTTTCTTTTAAAAAAAAAGTGTGGAAAATAACATAGAACTCCAAATCTAACCAACCATATATGTGTCCATTTTGAAATCTTGAAAAGGTAAAATATAATGCAACTAAAATAAAATAAAATAAATCTAAAGAAAAATTCATGACCAAAATAGTAAGAAATGTAAGGTTAATTTAATTTATTACTATTAAAAAAAAGTGTGTTTAGAATTGAAAATAAATTATATAAAAAATGCATTCACAATAAAATAAAACTATAAATGTGTGTAAAAATATATCCACTTATATGCAACTCAATTTCATTCAATAACTTAAGTTGAGTATCTAATAAGATTTTCATATGATGCAAAATGTAGATGGTGTTGCTACTCTTTATTAACCCCTTCAATGTGAATCCATGGCCTTTTTGTTTCTTGACCAACTATGTTGGAATTACATGATGTCAACTAGTTTGGTTGCATTTGTAACATTCTAACTCATCCTCTTTAAGTTATTTTTTGTTCCATTATTTTGGGTTGATTTACACAGATTTTATACAACTATAGGGCTTTGATTGCTATTACAATGACATCTACAAATATATTCCATGGGATCTCCAAGTAGATCACCTTCCTCTTGATCTATCTAATATGATATATTGTATTAATTATTGAAAATGAAAAATATTTTTTTCTATCAGATGCAGTAGATGAATTTCATGAGTTTGGTAATTATTCTACACAATTCAATAATTAAGGACTAAAGTGTTTGATGTTAATTGAATGAAATAGGTTAATTCATAATTAACATTCACCAAGATCCAAGTTTCATGGATAAAAGAATATATATTTTTATATGGAATCAGTTCTCATAGAATTTGGATATGTTCACTCTCGTGTTGTATTCTCTAAGATCTATGTATGCAAATATCCCAGTCTAGATTATAATTTTTATGTATTTTTAAATAATTTGTAAAATTACTATATTAGCAGTTACTATTTATTTAAAACATTCAGAATCCTACACATATATCATCATGATTATAAGGTTACACTTCCCCATGACTTGTGCATTTTCCCATTTTTCCTTTACTGGATCACTCTGTCACATTTATATCCATATATTATTTAAAAATTTGAGTATTTATAGGTGTGCCACAAAAGATCTCACTAAGCTCCATAGATGGTATTATTTTTTAAACATACTTTACAATATATTTTTTATTAAATGAAACATTTAATCTTTTATTTAAAGGGTGTTTCTTAAGGTTAGATCTGTTAAAAAAATATATAAATGAATACTTGGTTAACCTAATCATCTATCTATGAACAACTAAGTAAGAGTCAGACATTTTTTTTGTTTCTGTGAGATGAGATTGAGACCTTTGATTCCATTCGTGTCCCACCAAACAAGAACCAGATTCATATATAACATTGTTCTTAATAAGTTTAGTTCCTTTGAGAACATTTTCTGTTGCATGATTTCTTAGAATGGTGTGCACTTATGAAGAACATGAACTTTTTTCTTTACCATAAACTCACCTTTTGTATGATTTCTAATCACTAGCTAGCTATGATAAATGTTGTTAACATTTTTTCATAACATTATCGGTAATATTCACCGATGTGTTGTATTTTTCTTATATTTAGAATATATTTTTATTATTCAATTTGCATTTTTTTTATCAGCTTATCCAATTTGCATATAATATAAAATCATAACATTCCTCAATTATTAATGAAAAACTTAGGAATGCATCACTATATATATGCATATAGTTTAAGTTGTCTGTAAATAAAAAAACATGTTACGTTTTAGGTTTATCTTTTTTTTTAACCTAAGAATCTAAAGTATCTAGAATTAACAATGACACTTAAAATGTGAGATTTAGAGTATCTGATTGACGAAGAAATGGAAAACGAGAGAAAGTGAACTCACTACTGAATCACTTTACTTTTTTTTTCTTACATCAATTCCAAAAAAAAAAAAAAAATCCATAAACATTGACCAAGTTGACGCTACTATCTTAATAATTAAAGTGTTAATTAAGTCGACATTAATATAATAAATAATTATTTTCTTAATTGATTTTTTTGCATAATATTTTATTTAAATTATTATTTATAAATAATGTTTTGTGTCATCGACTATATAATTTAATTATCTAAAGTAAAATAAAATCTTAATGTTTGTTTTTGCATTCTATATATGATTTTTTTATTTTTTTAAAATCCAGTACTTTAACCACACTTTTGTCCATTTACGACTCAAATATAATTACTTCTATAATAGTTGTTAGTCGACTCAAATATAATCACCTTTATAATCGATGTTATGTGAGTAATCCATATTATAAGAAATGTAAAAATATGTGTCGTGTATGTTTTTATTATCATAATCTCTTATAATATTATTATAAATATAATTTTATTTATTGTATAAAAGTAAAATAGTTATGTATTATTTAAAATTTATTCTATAATAAAGTTTAATTATATAAAATTAAATATTTTAACTATTTACAATTTAATTGTATCCATAAAACTATATGTGATTTTTTTTTTAATTTACGTGGGAGTTTCTTTCTTAATATTTGTGAGTTTTTTTTTTCCTTTTCCTTTTTATTATTTTTTGTTTATTTCCTTTTACATCGATATCATTTAACTGTGATTTTATATTATAATTCAGTAATAAAAATTATTAAATATAAACTAATTTTAGAGATTAAAAATAATTAGTTATATATTGACTAAATTAGATATTATTTTAAAGACTAAAAAACTTATTAGTTTCTATATTAATTTATATTATTGATAAATAGTTTCTAAATTAGTATCTAATTACTTACTAAAATTTTAACTAATAATTATTTAAATTCTAAATTTGATAGAGAAATCTTTATAGTTAATTAGATACTAATTTAAAAATTATTTATTAATGATATAAATTAATTTAGAAACTAATAATTCTTTTAGTCTCTAAAATAGTATCAATTAGTTAATATAACAACTAATTATTTTTTGTCTCTAAAATTGATTTTTATTTATTGATTTAATAATATATAAATAATTTACATGTATCAAATAGGACACTCTATTATATAATAATATACATAATAATATTGCTTATATATTTGTTTTCTATTCTGTTATTTGAATAGAAAAAAAAAATGAAAAATTATATTGATTAAATTATTAAATGACAATTCATTCAAGAAATTCTTCACTACTCAGAAATAATTTATAATTTCTAAAGAGACACATTGTTGACTAGCAGTGACTTTTGTCTGATGGACTTGCAAGTCTTCATATGTGATAATTTGATTAAGATGTAATTATTCATTTGTACTTCAACATATTCATACTTATATTTTATTTTTCATAGAAACTCTACATTTTTAGTAAGGGTGGCAATGTGGGTTGGCCCGCTCCGCACTTGCCTGCAAAATATGGATCGAGTTGACCCGCTTTGCATAAAATTTGCAGGTTGATTTTTTTATTTATTTAGATACATTAGGTAAATGGTATCATAATATTATTTTCATGAAACATACGTAGTAATGTTATTAAAAATTTTGGAAAGTAAAATATGAGGTTATATGAAGAAAATATGGGGTGTAGAAAAAAAATTATACATTTTAAAATTATGCGAGTTATGCGGGCCAACCCGCCCCGCCCCGCTCTTGATCTGTGCGAACTATGGATTATGCGGGACAGACCTAAGTAGGCCAACGGGTTGAAATAAGCAATTCGTCCCGCGTTTTTTTCAGCGGACCGCGAACAGACCCGCACGACCCACCCCACTTTGCCACCCTAATTTTTAGTCTCTATATCAACATTGTAGCTATTTTATACCACCGATTTTAATTTGTTATATTCTTGGAAAAAGAAAAGCTACTGAAATTATTTGACAAACAATGGCAGAGATTAAAACATAAAAGATTCTTATACAAGAACTACAACTTGAAATTTGTAAATATAAGAACTTACAAAAAGTATAAACATGTTAGTGATAGTCAATTTCTTGACTTGACCAAAACAACTTGCACTTCTTCATTAATCACTTTCAATTACAATTCTATATAAAGCTATATACATATCGGTCCTGCTACAACAAAAAGCTATGGAATTATTTGACAATCAATGCAGAGATTAATTAAACTTTTAACAAAGTTTCCATAAACCAGGTCCCATGTTAGTAACAGTTCATTGCCAATTGTTTATTGATTTGACTTCCACTTCTTCATTGATCACATTCAATTACAATTTCCATATATACAACCATCTAGCAACCTCTGATTCCTCATCAAAATGAAGTATTTTTCTGTCATGTTTCATGCATTCTGTTATATATTTGTCCACTTGATTTCTATCTTTACGTTGAACCCGCTATGGCTTAGCACAAACATGATTGTCTTTGCATCAGGCAACAATACTGATCATTTGGCACTACTCAAATTCAAAGAATCCATATCCAGTGATCCTTACGGAGTTTTGCTATCTTGGAATAGTTCTACTCACTTTTGTAAATGGGATGGAATCACATGCAATTCCATGCAAAAAAGAGTTACAAAGTTAGACTTGAAGAAGGGGTACAAGTTGAAGGGATTCATACCTCCTCACCTGGGCAATCTCTCTTACATGAGAATCTTGTACCTTGACAACAACTTCCTGTACGGAAACATCCCACAAGAATTGGGACAATTGTCACAACTTCAGGAGCTCTCTGTTGGAAACAACTCATTGGTAGGAGAAATTCCTACAAACTTGACAGGTTGCACTAATCTCAAATTCCTATACTTATGTGGGAACAATCTGATTGGAAGAATACCAATAGAAATTAGCTACCTTCATAAGCTTCAAAGTTTGAATGTTGCGGTCAATAAGTTAACAGGAGGAATCCCATCGTTCCTAGGAAATCTTTCTGCTCTACATCTTCTCTCAGTGGGTATGAACAACTTAGAGGGAGAAGTTCCACATGAATTGTGTCACCTAAAAGACTTGGTAAAGATATTTGTAGCTGTCAACAATTTGATTGGAACATTTCCTTCTTGCTTTTACAACATCTCATCTCTGACTGTGATCTCAGCTACAGGAAATCAGTTTAATGGATCTCTTCCACCGAACATGTTCCACACCCTCCCCAATCTCCAACAGTTTTATATTGCTCTAAATCAAGTCTCAGGTTCAATCCCACCTTCCATTACAAATGCATCTATCCTTTCATTACTTGAGATAAGTGCCAATCAATTCACAGGACAAGTTCCAGCTTTGGAAAAGCTACAAGATCTTTATTATCTAGGTTTGTCTCACAACAATCTAGGTGACAATTCAACTAATGATTTGAAGTTTTTTAAATCATTGACAAATTGTAGTAGTTTGCAAATGTTGGATATCTTTGACAATAATTTTGGAGGTCAATTGCCAAATTCTTTAGCCAATTTGTCCACCGCACTCAACCAGTTGTATCTTGGAGCTAATATGATATCAGGAGATATTCCTACATCAATGGGAAATCTAATTGGCTTGACTGAATTGGCGATGGAATTTAACCGCTTTAGTGGGATTATTCCATCAGGTTTTGGAAAGTTTCAAAAAATGCAAAAGTTAGTCTTAAGTGGAAATCAGTTGTCAGGACACATAGGAGACTTTGTTGGCAACCTTAGTCAATTGTTTTTTTTGGATATGAGAAGAAATATGTTAGAAGGAAATATCCCTTCGAGTATAGGAAATTGCCAAAAGTTACAACATCTGGGTCTTTCACAAAACAATTTTACAGGAACCATACCTTTAGAGATCTTTAATATTTCCTCTTTGACAAACTTGTTGAAATTGTCAGGAAACTCATTGAGTGGCAGTATACCAAAAGAAGTGGGAAAGCTAAAAAATGTTGATTATCTAGATGTGTCTGAGAATCAGTTGTCTGGTCACATTCCTGAAACTATTGGAGAATGCATAACATTGGAGTACCTTTATTTGCAAGGAAATTCTTTACAGGGAAGCATACCATCCTCTTTGGCATCACTCAAAGGACTTCAACGTTTAGACCTGTCACGAAACAACTTGTCTGGATCAATCCCTACTGATTTGCAGAATATTTCTTTCTTGGAATATTTCAATGTATCCTTCAACATGTTGGATGGCGAAGTGCCAACTGGAGGTGTGTTTCAAAATGCAACCGGCTTTGTGGTGAATGGAAATGATAACCTTTGTGGAGGTATTTCCAAACTGCACCTACCACCATGTCTTTTCAAAGGTAAGAAACCTGCAAAACACCTTAAGTTTAGGTTGATAACAGTGGCAGTTAGTGTGGTTGTTTTTCTTCTCATATTGTCAATTATCCTAACTATCCACTGGATGAGAAGAAGGAATAACAAACCATCTTTGGATTCAACAACGATTGACCAGCTAGCTAAAGTTTCATACCAAAGCCTACACAATGGAACTGATGGGTTCTCAGCAACAAATTTGATTGGCTCTGGAAATTTTAGCTCTGTCTATAAAGGAACTCTTGAGTTCGAAGACAAAGTTGTTGCTATAAAGGTCCTAAATCTTCAAAAAGAAGGATCCCACAAGAGCTTCATAGCTGAATGCAACACACTCAAAAGTATTAAACATCGAAATCTGGTTAAGATTTTAACATGCTGTTCAAGCACAGACTACAAAGGTCAAGAATTTAAAGCTTTGATTTTTGAGTACATGAAGAATGGAAGCTTAGAACAATGGCTACATCCAAGGACACTGGGTCTAGAACAACTTCCAAGATTATTAAACCTTGGTCAAAGATTAAATATCATCATTGACGTTGCTTCTGCAGTACATTATCTTCATCATGAATGTGAGCAATCGATTGTTCATTGTGATTTAAAGCCAAGCAATGTTCTTCTTGATGATAACATGACTGCTCGTGTGTCTGATTTTGGCATAGCAAGAATTCTCTCGACTATTAATGGTATTGGTAAGCAAACGAGTACAATTGAGTTCAAGGGGACAATTGGCTATGCTCCCCCTGGTATGTTCTAAACTCTTGAATCACTGCTTTGTTAAATTTCTCTATTTTCTTATGAAAACTTGTTATTTAGTTACTAGTTATAAAGTATTGACATTTTTTTTTCTGTATATTTTAGAGTATGGAATGGGTTCTGAGGTGTCTATGAATGGTGACATGTATAGTTTTGGGATCCTTTTATTGGAAATGTTTACTGGAAGAAGACCCACAGAAGAAATCTTTAAAAATGGTCAAAATTTGCATAAGTTTGTGGAAAATTCATTGCTTGGTAATGTCTTACAAATTTTGGACCCAACACTTGTTCTAAATCATGAAGGAGCAACAATAGAAAAAGAGAACAGTCAAAATCTTACTGCAGTTGATGAAAAGTACTTAGTTTCAGTCTTTAAGATTGGACTTGCTTGCTCAATGGAATCACCCAAAGAAAGAATGCATATTATGGAGGTCACTAAAGAACTAAACAAAATCAGAAAAGCATGGTATTATTCTCTTTGAATTAATAGAAAAAAATGTCATTATGTGTTATTTTGCCAAATATTAATAATAGTTCCATTCATAATAATATTGTTTTGTCCATCTTTAATGGTGATTACAGGTGCGGAGGCATTGACAGAGAGAGTAGAATGGTCAGCGACAGAGCAGATGCCATAAATGTAGTTTAAGCTTAAATCAAATGCCACAACTTTGCAAAAACAAATGTGTATGCTACCTTGCATCCACGGGAAATAGAACGGTCTAATAATTGGAGCCAGATATGTACTCTTTAAATGGTTGCTTTTAAGAGCATATCATGACTGTGCAAATTTACTGCTTTCACCCAAGACCATATCAAACATAAAGCTTCCACTTGTTTTTACTTGTACTTTAAATTTGGCTGGATGTTGCTCACGGTGGTTTTTATTGATATTAAGAGAAGGTTACTAATTTCGTTCTTATAATCACAACAAATATATTTTTCTTCATATACTTAAAAACGTACCATTTCAATCTTTGCACGTACAATTTTAATATCCTTTAGTTTCTAGCGTATATTATTTTAATTCTTTTTCGACTTTTGTTCTCTTTTATAAGAACTAAAGTAATTTAAAAATATTTTTTTTATAAAAATTAGCATATTTGTAAAACCAAATATTGGCTGGGTTTTTACGAAGTTGGTGCAATTTGTTTTCGAATTTGCAATTTTTTTACAAAAAATAAATATGAGTAAGTTGTGTTAGGATAACATATTTTTACTGAAAAAAATTAAGTTACCATTGTATGACTTTGGTAGTACTTAAGTGAAGTTACTTAAGTGTAGTTGTCTTAGCTCTACACAACTTCAGTGTTAATACAAATAATCATTAAATAAAAACTATTTTTTTTATTTACAGTGAAGTCGTGTGAAAGAACACTAAAATTTTTATTATAATATTATTATTTACATTGAAGTTGTGCCTTTACATTAAATTTGTGCAGAGCTACGACTTCAACTCAAACATTTTTTATTTAAATAATAAAATTCATCAATTAAAATAGTTACACATTGATTGTTTATAATTCAATCGTCATTATTACAAATACTTAGTCTTAATAATATCATTTAACTAATTTAGATTTGATTCTAACAATAATTTTTATTTTCTTTAGAGTTTAGGGTTTAGGTTATGTAATAAATATTACTCGAGGAATCTAGATTTAAATCTCATTAAATTTTAACTTATCATGATTATAAACATTTAGTTGAATTGAAGTTGTGTTTATCTTTATGTAAAGTTGTGTCATCCAGCACAATTTAAGTGTAAATAAAAAAAAAAATTGTATTAAAGTTGTGTTTCTCTTTACGATCTTGTAAATTCAAAACAAAAATTAACACTAATAAAATTCGTCTTGTCCCCACACTACCTCCATTAACACTAAAGTCGTAAAATTCTACGATGACTTCACTCAAACACCGTCATAGTCTTGCTTTGGTAACATGACTTTTTCACAATGAAGTCGTGTCATGTAAGCACAACTTAACCATATTCGTATTTTTTTAAAGATTTGCTCACGTAAATTCAAAGTAAATTACTCCAATTTCGTATATAAACCAAGTATTGACATTGCTTAGACATTATGGATATGATAGAAAACATTACGTCCATATGAAGGAACCTCGTGATAGATAAACAAAAACAAAGGTTTTTGCTCAACTTCAAGATTCCCAGCTCCTTACATGCATCGAGTGAAAAGTACTTCAAAGTAGATGGGTAGATGATATATGTTTATACTAGAAGCTTTATATAAAAAGTCTTAATCTTATGTAAGTCTTGCTTCTAACTTATAAATAGGGATAACAATGCGAGGTGGGTCATGCGGGCCGGTCCACAACCCGCTATCAAAAAGCACGAGACGAACTCACTAATCTATCAATGACCTGTTTAGACCCGTCCCACATAACCCGCAACCGGTGCGGGCCAACAACAGAGTGGGGTAGGTTGGCTCACTAGCCCGCATAAATAAAAAAAATTAATTTATTTTTTTGCAAAAATTAAATCATACCTCACTCACATTATTGCAATGTGATATTTATTTTTATTTATTTAAAAAAATGAATTTAATGTACTAAAAAAATGAATGTTTTATTTTAATCATCTAAAGAAGTTAATATTAAGAGTGATAATGGATTTAGTTTTAAGTAAAATATTGTATTTAAAATTTTGTTAATAAAAAAATAATATAAAGAAGAGATTTCAATAAGACACTGATTAAAAAAATTGTCATCTTCCTTAAAACAAAACTTTAATTATTTTTAATCAAGCCTTATAACAACCCTCATACTTGAATTTCTTTATATATTTTTTTATCTTAATTAAATGAATTGAAACATTGATAAAATAATTATTTTGCAACAACATAAATAAATTTTTTATAATTAATTAAATTTTAATTTTTCAAAAAAAATATTTTTTTATAAGAGCTGGACACAAACCCACGTGTTACCTTTTATGCCGGGACGACCAGTAAAATATTCTCGCATTCATTGCGCGGGTGGAACAGGCCAATCCAACCCATATTTTGCAGACCAAATATGGAGAGTTATCTATACGGGACAGACTAACCTACATTACCACTCCTATTTAGAAAGAAACAATTCAAATAAAAACACCATATAACATCATATAAGAATTTAAAGCACGTCGCAGTTAATATTTTTTTCATAAGATTATTTCATAATCGTTCATAATAATAAAAAATCTATTCTTAGTTTCTAACATGGAAGATATGAATCATTATATTTAAAACTTTTATAAATTATATTTTAAAAAATATTTCTTGTTACGAGTTGTTTATGTAAGTCAATACTTTAAATTTTTAAGCACATACATAAAATAAAATATATGGTTAGACCGTCTGTCAAACAATTGTACCATTAGATGATTTTATTGTCCTTGAACTAACACAAAATACCCATTAACATATTTAAATAATAAAAACATGTATATAAATATAATTTTATCTTAGTATTTTTTTTATCATCAAAACTATACTAAAATTAGACATGTGTTACATAGAGGTTAACATGTATAGAGTCTCAGCATATCAATTTAAACATATAATTTTCTTAAAAATAAGTGTTTATGTAGAGTGATTTATCATGTAATAAATATTTAATTTAAATCTTAATTTTATTTTTTGTTTCGAAACATATTTATTAGCTTTCCAATTTGATTTGAAAATATATTTTTTAACTAACTCAGATGAATCTAATTTTATCTTTTTATTTTATTTTTAACCTAATTCTTTTAAATCTTTTTCTTGTATTTGTAAATTAATTCTAATATTTTAAAAAATTAATCAAAATAATTTTATATAATTAAAAACAATATCGTCCGCACCTATATATTTTACATTGAAATAATACCATCTCAAGATTTTATTTTTTTAAGAATCCTAAAAATATATATGCCATCATCTTTAATCGTGTTACGCAATTTTTAGAGATTTTGAAAGTATGTAAAAAAATATAATTGTTTAAAAAGAGATGAGAGTAAAGATAAAAGTATCCCTTTAAATAAATTTAAAATATATTTGATATTACTATAAAATATCAGAAACTTAAATCATAATATTTAAAAAGTTATACTTAAAGTAAATCCAATTAATTAATGGGACATAATGAAGATCTTAAAAAGCTGAAGTGGGTAACCTATATTTTAGGTTTGCATAACCCATTCAACCCAAAACAGTTACAAAAGCCGAAACAAAAATGTTACCAGCCACACGTTAAAAGCAGTTGCGCGTACAGCACACGGGTTTTACAGCGCTTGGAACTCCGCATGTGCCGTTTGTCGAGAAGGAAGAAACTTGGCCTTACCTTCTCTCTCCATGACCACTATTTAACGCTCTCTGCCCCTCCTTTATATAAACGCCCACCACTGTTCTTCAAAGCCTCAGGAACTCGAACTAAGGGTTGGTGGGTGCCACGCCTTAAGCCATCGAAGTAATTCTTGGCATTCCGGCACAATGGCCTCCAGCGCCGCCGCAGACGGGCTCTTCCGGCCGATCTACGAGGGTTGCATCTCCGCCTACGACAACGACGTGGAGCGCCGCCCCTACCACCGCAACTGCAGCTGCGCGCTCCACAACAAGTCGCGCCGCGGCAGAGCGTGCTCGCACAAGATGCCGCGCTGCAACAGCGTCTCATATCCTGTAAGGCGGGCCTGGAGCGAAGGGAACTTGGCCATGGCGGCCGCCGCTTATTCCTCGCCATCTTCCTCCCCCGCCGCGCCCAGGCCCCAACAAGACGAAGAGGGACATAGTCACAAATTAGAGGTTTTATTTGAGATTTAATGTAACCATTAACCACCCTCTTTTTGATAAAAACTCTTGTTTTCTTTTGTTTCCTCTTTTCAGTTTTGAATAATTTGAGTCCGGTTCAGTTGAGTTCTTGGTTCATATTTTTAAGTAATGTGGAATTTATTGGTCCAAGGTTGTCGTGGGTTTGTACTGATTCATACGCCATTTTGGTTCTGGAGATTCCTGATCAATTTGGCTGCTTCTGAATTCCACGACCAAGGTTCTTGTAAGGAAGCTAATTATTTTTTATTAATATATTAATCTTTTAGTGTATATATCTAAATTGGTTTCGTTCCTCTTTTCATGTGAATGTGGTTTACATTTTAATGCAAATCGTGATCCAAGAAGAGATCTTGCGGTGGTTTCTTTTGTGATTAATGAAAAATATTAGGTTAAAGGTATATCTCAGGCTACATTTGCGGAGAATTGACATGATGAAATTCGTATATTTACATGCATAAAATTGTAATAAATTTTGATATACAAAAAATAAAAATAAAAAAATATCTTAGATATTTAAGGAATAAACAGTGTTGCGATGAAGATGTGGTGTGATTTGTGAAGAGTAGGTGAGAAGGTGGAAGGTGGCAACAGGGAGTAACAGCTAATTAAGTTGTCTTTCCAGAAGTTAAGGATGTATTATTAAAGAATCTCCACCTGTTTTGGGAACTGACCCACATGGGACGGTCGGGAAGGATGGTACGCATGCATCTGAGATGAGGACGTGTGTCTATCATCAATGGACTCTAGGAAGAAACAACCAGATTACTCCGTTCGGTATTCAAATCTTGTATACTGGTCAAACATTCACTAAATGTTTCTTAGATTCAATGAATTTCAAATATTTTTTACTAAATGAATAATGTTTAGCAATTAGGTGTTTATTGGATCGCTTCTCTATTACTCGATCTTTCTCAATCAAATAATCTAATTAAATTGAGTTTACCTTAATTTATTATTAGGTTTAATTTATAATTAGGTTAAATATGATCTAATTTAAATTAATTTATTCTTATATCGATCAAATAATAAGTTATTTTTTTTATGACACTAAATGATAAGATTAATATGATTGATTCGAGTTAATTTAATATTTATGTTTATAATTGTTTCACATTTACTTGTCTTAGATAATCATAAAACTCTTACAATAGAGTTGTATTCTTCCGTTTAGACTCGATCATCTATTTTTGACCTGTAAAAACATAAGTATTTTTCATGGGCAAAAACACACCAATTTTGTGATTTTACTATTTTTTTGTATTTGATTAGGTGACCATGGTTACTAGGTAGTGACATCGTTGATTTGTAATTGTTCTTTTGTTGATTATTACTAATTATTCTTACATGAAAATTACTGAAATGTTTTGATGATTTGTAATTGTTTGAATCTCCACATAAATGAAAAAGATTTGTTGTATTAAGTCTATCACTGACATGGGGAGTATGAAGGTCTCAAGTCATACACGGTTCTCACTGGTTGACTCCAATTTACTTTACTGCAAGAACAACAATTTGGTTGCTAACCACTCCAATCAAGTCAATGTTCCTATTAGTGTTGATTCTCTTTTGCGGGAGTTCAAAGACATGTTTCCCAATGAAATACCTTATTATAAAATAGAACAGAGATGAACAAAAGAGGACAAACAAAAGAGTAAAAAGGAAGACAAAAGATATGATAATGAATATCTCTAATATTATTTCAGAGATCAAAACAAATAGTCTGAATATATACCAGACAAAATAAAAGTTATTCACCTCTATAAAGAGAAACAACTAAGAATTAGAAAAAACACAATTAATATTAGGATTCTTCTATAACTTTAGTATCCATATCCTTTAATATACCTAGAAGACTACCACCTCTAAGGGGAATTAAATACCACATTGACCTACTTCAAGGAATATCTTTTCCAAATAGGCTAGCCTACAAAAGCAATCCTCAAAAGATAAAAAAGATCCAAACTCAAGTTGAATAATTGATGAACAAAGGTTGGGTGCAAGAGAGCATGAGCCCACGTGTTGTTCCAGTTATTTTGATGCCTAAAAAGAATCATTCTTTGACGATGTACAAAGATTATATAACACTAACATCACCATCAAGTATAGTTTATTCGTAGGTTAGATTATTTATTGGATAAAATGTATGATACTTGTATATTATCAAAAATAGACTTAATAAGTGGTTACCATTAAATTATGATTGAGGGGGGGGGGGGGGGGATGATTGGAAATTCCCTTTAAAGCAAAAATATGGATTGTAAGAAGTGGCTTGTGATGCCACTTGGGATAACTAATACCTTAAGCACTTTTATGAGTTAATGAACCATATCTTGAGAGAATTTTTATGCAAAATTGTTGTGGTGTATTTTGATGACATCTTGATGTATAACACTAGTCTATAATTGCATGTGGAATATTTGTGTGTTGTTTTGACTATGCTTTGAAAGGAAAAGTTGTAAGCTAATATTGAGAAATACATATTTTGCATCGAACAAATTGCATCCTTGGATTTTGTAGTGAGTGTCAAATGGGTTTAAGTAGATTATGAAAAAGAAGGCTATCCAAGAATAACCTATCCCTAAAAATTTGAGTGAGGTTAGGAGCTTCCGTGGCCTAAATAGTTTCAACAGGAGATTTGTAAAGAATTTTAACACTTTGGGTTTAAATGGGAAGAAAAACAAGAAAAAAAGTCTTTGTTTCCCTGAAATATGAGTTGACTAATGCCCCCATTCTAGCATTATAAAAATTTGTATTTTTTTAAAAATTGAATGTGATGCATAATGTGGGTATATGAATTGTTTTGATTCAAGAAGGTAATCCAATTGCTTATTCTAGTGAGAAGTTAAATGTGGTCATCCTAAACTATCCCACTTGTGATAAGAAATTGTATGTCTTAGTGAAAACATCACAAACTTGACAACACTATATTTTATCTAAATAACTTGTGATTCATAATGATCGTGAGTCTTTAAAGTACTTAAAAGATCAAAGAAAAATAAATAAAAGACATGACAATGGGTTGAATTTTTAGAATGATTTCCGTATGTCATAAATCATTAAAATGGAAAAGGAAATATTGTGGTTTATGCTTTATGTATAAGACATGTGTTGATTTCTACTCTCGAAACAAAAATTATTTGGTCTTGAATTTTTGAAAGAAATATATCCGCATGATTATGAAATTTTTGTTATTGGCACAAATTTTAGCACTAATGGGTATTTTAAAAAAAATGATTATTTTTTTTAAAGAAAAAAAGATTGTGTGCCTAAATGTTTTATTAAGGATCTTTTAGTAAGAGAAACACCCGAGGGAGGGTTAATGGGATAATTTGGGGTTTAAAGACCTTATACACTATTTTTCCTGTTCTTGATAGTCCTTGGCTTGATATTTCAATATATTTATATTGGGACAAACTCAAAGAAGGAAATATTATATTATTGTCATTCTTGATATATTTTCATGTGTATAATGATGTGGACATAAAACACCAAGGACATAGTGAGGAAGATCATAACCAAGACCCAATTCAAGACTTAAGTGGACCCGAATGACGAGAGGGAGGAATGAAGGTCCCTCACCTTGAAAAGACTAAGTTGATTACATATATAATATGCTTGGAGTACTAAAATAAAATTATTAATATTTGCTTTGAGTTAAGATTTGAACCCAAAACTAGTTAGATTGTGTTAACTTAACCATTGGGACAAATTATCCTTTCTTGGAATATAAAGATTGTATTTTTTTTTATTTCCTTACAAACTAGTCAATACCTACAACTAAATTTGTGTATATGCCTTTTTGGAATTGAAAATAAGGGATGATTATTTTGCCAAAATAATAGCGAAAATATCTTTGCTAGGGCTCTTCCTTGTACCTATTAGTCGTACTAATTCTTGTGACGACATCCAAAAACGTGTCAAACTTTATTTGTGGTGCCTTCCTTTATTTAAGTTTTCGCTTTAACATTTTCAATTTCTAATTTTTTGTTTTAATTTATCCCAATCCCTAACCCTAAATTCCCAACTTTTGTGTCAATTCTATTCGAAATCTTGTCATTGGATCTTTATCTTTAGACATTGTAATGCGTTCAACCTTCTAAGAGGCTAAGCTCTAATATTGAGTGTGAGAACATGTCAAATACATAAGAATGGTAGGTTAAGTTCTATATTAAAACTTTTCAACTTTTTTTTTGTGTGCAAAGTTTCATCTAATGAAGTAGCGTTTTACAGACACACTTTCAAACATGCTATTCAACTTTTGTCTCAAAACTCTATTAGGTAAGATGCAGGTTAATGACATACAATATAAAAGGGATAAGAGATACAAATATTTACACAAGATATTTTTACGTTGGTTATTTTGATAACCCAAATTACATCTAGTTCTTGATCAAGATCACCATGGCAAATTGACACTACAAGATACAAATCAAGTATTATTTAGATTTAACCACTTCTAGTTAAACATGAGTATTATTTGGGACACAACTAAATATTTTTTGGAACACAATCACTCTTGTATAAGATTGGACATGCTTTTGACAATAGTCTTCTGGATAAGACAAATATTATTTAGAACACAATCACTTTGGGTTAAACCATTGAGTATTGTTTGTAATACAACTACTTTGGGTTAAGACTAAGTGTTATTTGGAATGTAGCAACTTCTAGCTAAAACATAGAGATTTGCAAAGAAAGTGATATAAAAGATCACAGGAGAAAGAAAAGTTACGTCTTAAGATGAATACAAAGTTTATGCACTATTTTAAATAGCTTTGGAACACAAACAATATTTTTTCTCACAAATACAAGACTACAAATTGTTTAAGATTACAATAACTTGATCTCATTCTTGTTGTAAGAGGTTTGTTAACCTTCCTTCTTCGCAAAGATCTTCTTTACATAGAGTAGAGAAGAAAATAGTAGTTGAAAATCCTTTGGAGTCGTTATGAGATAAATTGAATTTTTCTTCTTCTTCTTCATATGTTTGTCCCCATTTGGAGTTTAGGGACACATTAAATGTTCTTGACTTAGCATTAAATGTGTGTGTCTTATTTGCACAACTCATTTAAACATGGTAAGGTTTGTTAGACCTTGGCAAGTAGCTTCTTTCTTCTTTAGTGAAAAGCAAAGGGCATGACATAACTGGCTGGCTCAATAGCATTGACATTCCATCTTTTCCATAAAAGTTATTTGTGTGAAGTAGTTTTAATCACACACTTCAAGAGATCTTGATGTTGACAAAATATTGCAAGATCCTCTTAAAGTAATGAAGAAACAAACATTCACGGTAAATATACAATAAACATTTATAAGCTTTATGTGTACCATGAAATGCTAAAGACTTGCATTTATTTGTTAGACGAAGTATACTTATCACCTGTCCAAACAAGAAATTATCAAACAAAGAACATAAGCAAGTCACTTACATTTGTTCAATCATGCTAAATTGAATAAGAGACTTGTGCCTCATAGGATTTGATGCTCATAAAAATATGCTTTATTCTTTTTTTATTTAAGCATAAAAACAAAATCAAGTAAATGGTATGTTGAAATTTGATAGAACAAAGCTTTTTGAGATCCTTATAAGCTCATAGGATCATTCTGAGTAGATCATCTAGTTTTTTAACGTTTACTTAGAATTGATTCATTTAGAGAAATTGTCTAGGGGATATTCCAACTTATTAACCATAAATATTTTTCATGTGTCTTTTCCATTAGTTTAGATATGTTTGATGAAAGTTAGTTATATATATTTTATTCTATAAATAAAAATCTTAATGTTTACTTTATATTAAAGTTACGTATCAGACACCAACACTCGTATGACACGTATCCATGAAGTGTCAAATTCAAAAAGAATTTGTTGAATTTCTCACAATTATAATACGGTTCTAACACAATTTTAAAAAGGAAAAATACATTACCCACGTATATACAATGAAAGACTCTAATCTCTAGTCGATGTGGGATCTCCAACACACCCCCTTCACGCCGAGAGTGATAGATAGAAGCTCGTGCGTAGGACTATATATTATGGGTGGTCCGATAGCGGCCCGATAGCGGGTGGCACGATAGGCCCAACAAATACCATATTACGAAGTGGACTTTAAGCCTAACTCAACCCCATAAAACCGGCTCATGGGGTGAGGTTTGCACCCACTTATATACAATGAAAGGCTCTAATCTCTAGTCGATGTGGGATCTCCAACAAAAAAATCTTTCTGCTCCAAAAAATATTCTGAAACATACTTGTGCACATAAATCTTTATTGTCAATTTATATAATTTATAATTATATAATATATAGATCCGTGTCCCCGTGTTTAGACATTATACGTATCTTCGTGTCTGTGTCCGTGTCGTATCAGTGTTTGTGTTACATAGGTTGTAATCCCTATACAGTAACGAATTATTATGTGAATATAATTTAAATTTTATTAATATATCAATTAAACCACCTTATCTAAGTGTGTGATTCTTTTTTTATTTTTCTTTCTATATTTATCTTCGAGGTGGTTATTGTCTTTGTATAATTTTCATTATCATTTGTATCCTAGACGCTACTATTCTTCAACAAGAGTAATAATTCACCTCATATCTCACACATTTGACCTTAATAATTCCTCTTGAAGACTTAAACAACGACCCCTTTTTTTTATATATAATATAAGTAATTTTAAAAAAACGTTAGAAGAAAATGAAAAATGCTCTTACTATGTTGTCAAACTCGCGTTGACTCGTCCGTCTTCACATATTCTTACCGAGTTAACTCGGTAGTAGATTAGGTTTTGAATAAACTCGGTAGACTCGGAATGAACCCAGTAAAGTCGGTCAAATTCGCGAGTCATTTTGAACTGACGAATTTAACAGGGTTTTCGTTTTAATCCAAAACGGTTTGGGGAATATTAAATGAAATAAATTCTGTGTAATGCGCGGAGGTGGCGCGTCTTCTCTGAACGGCGGTGATTTGCGGTTAGGTCGCGGGGTGGTGGCGGTTGAATTATTTCCAGACTTTTGCGCGGAGCTAGATAAAATTATCATTTATTTGGGTTACAACAGTTCAAAGCTCACTTCTGGGTCGGGTCTTTAACGGGTCATCTCTTACCACTTTCAATCCTGGAATAATATGGAAGACGGTAGTCATCCTTCAATATTTCGTTTTATTGTGATTCAAGGTAAACCCCTGTTCCTTCTAACTTCTTGCTTTTACTTGTTACTCTCCATCTCTAAACCCACGATGTCCTTCCCTCTCTGTTTCTGATTTTCAGTATAAAGTTTGTACCTTTCGAATCATTGGATGGTTCTGGATATGGAAAAGAGTATATACACTTTTCTCACAGTACACCGTTGGGAGTCACTGAACTGTATGAAATATAGATTGTCTTCCCTTAGGCCTGTTCATGGAAGGTTGGCTCTGAAATTTCTCAATTGGGTCATAAAGCAACGCAATTTAGAGCTCAAACATGTTACTCATATTATCTGCACTACTACCCACATACTTGTTAGAGCTAGAATGTACAACTTTGCCAAAACAACCTTAAAGCATATGCTACAACTGCCTATTGGTTTGAACTCTGTCTTTTGTGCTTTGATGGAGACATACCCCATTTGCAACTCAAACCCAGCTGTTTTTGACCTCCTGATTAGGGTTTGTTTAAGGGACAAGATGGTTGGAGATGCTGTGCAGACTTTCTACTTAATGGGGTTTCGGGGACTGAAGCCGTCTGTATATACTTGTAACATGGTGTTAGGTTCCCTTGTAAAGGAGCAGAAAGTTGATATGTTTTGGTCCTTTTTCAAAGAGATGCTTACCAAAGGGATTTGTCCTAATGTTGCTACATTCAACATATTGTTGAATGCATTGTGCCAACGGGGGAAGTTTAAAAGTGCTGGCTTTCTCTTGAGGAAAATGGAAGAAAGTGGTGTTTATCCGACTGCCGCCACATACAATACCTTGCTTAATTGGTATTGCAAGAAAGGAAGGTACAAAGCAGCATCTAAGTTGATTGACTCCATGACATCTAAGGGTATTGCGGCAGATGTTTGTACATATAATGTTTTGATAGGGAATTTGTGCAAGGAAGGCAGGAGTGCAAAAGGTTATTTACTGTTGAAAAGGATGAGAAGAAATATGGTGTATCCTAATGAGATAACTTATAATTCTCTTATTAATGGATTTGTTAAGGAGGGGAAAATTGCAGTTGCTGCAAAAGTTTTTGATGAGATGTCATCATTTAATTTGTTACCCAACATTGTCACTTACAATACTTTGATTGCTGGGCACTGTAGGACAGGCAACAATGGGGAGGCATTGAGACTGATGGATGTTATGGTATCATGTGGTTTAAGACCTAATGAAGTTACATATGGAGCTCTTTTGAATGGGCTATCCAAGCATGCTGAATTTGGATTGGTTTCTAGTATTCTTGAGAGAATGAGGATGGATGGGGTGGGAGTTGGTCACATTAGTTACTCAGCAATGATTGATGGATTGTGCAAGAATGGCAGGCTTGAAGAAGCTGTGCAATTGTTGGATGATATGTTAAAAAATTCTGTTAGTCCTGATGTTGTTACATTTTCGGTGCTCATAAATGGATTTTTCAGGGTGGGGAAGATAAATAATGCAAAGGAGATTATGTGTAAGATGTATAAGACTGGACTTGTGCCAAATAGCATTTTGTATTCAACATTAATATACAATTATTGCAAAATGGGATACTTAAAAGAGGCATTAAATGCTTATGCAATTATGAATCATAGTGGTTATGCTGCTGATCACTTTACATGTAATGTGTTGATTGCCGCTTTCTGTAGATGTGGAAGACTTGAAGAGGCTGAGTATTTTATGGAACACATGAACAGAATTGGTCTTGATCCTAACTCTATTACTTTTGATTGTGTTATAAATAGTTACGGAAATTCTGGTGATGCGTTAAAAGCTTTTTATATGTTTGATAAAATGAATTGGTTAGGTCATTTGCCCAGTCAATTCACGTATGGGAGTTTATTGAAAGCACTTTGCATAAGTGGACATATTAATGAAGCCTGGAAGCTTTTCCATAGATTTTGTTCTGTTCCTAATGCTGTCGATAATGTTATCTTCAACACAATGCTTACTTCTACTTGTAGATCAGGAAATTTATCCGATGCAGTTGCCCTTATTGATGAGATGGTTACAAATGATTTTCTGCCTGACAATTTTACATACACTAATCTTATTACGGGGCTATGCAAGAAGGGTAAAATAGTTGCAGCACTCCTTTTGTCAGGAAAGGCAATTGAAAAAAGATTATTATCTCCAAATCCTGCCGTGTACACCAGCTTAGTCTATGGTCTTCTTAAGCATGGACATTCAAGAGCAGCTTTGTTTATTTTTGAAGAAATGCTAAGCAAAGGAGTGGAGCCTGATACTATAGCATTCAATGTGATTATAGATCAATACTTAAGGAGAGGGAGAACGTCGGAGGTCAATGATATTCTTTCAACAATGAAGAGTAAAAATGTATGCTTCAATTTGGCTACTTACAACATCCTTCTACATGCACATGCAAAGAGGAATGCAATGACAAGATGTTTAATGTTATACAAAGACATGATCAGAAACGGTTTTCTACCAGATAAGTATTCATGGAACTCTCTTATTCTTGGATATTGTAGGTCCAAATCATTTGATGTTGCTATTAAAATTTTAAGATGGATAACACTTAAAGGTTTCATAACGGATTGCTCTACATTTAACATTCTTATGTCCAAGTTCTGTGAAAGGAATGAGATGAAAATGGCCTATGATCTGTTAAATCACATGAATCAGTTTACAATAATTCCTAATGTAGATACATACAATGCCCTTTTTAATGGACTCATTAGAACTAGTGATTTTGATAAAGCTCATCATGTTTTGCAAGCCTTGTTGGAAAGTGGTTCTGTTCCTACGAGTAAACAATATATTACTTTAATCAATGGTATGTGTAGACTTGGGAACATAAAAGGAGCATTGAAAGTTCAAGATGAAATGAAAACACATGGTGTCAGCTCCCACTATGTTGCAATGAGTGCTACTGTTAGAGGGCTTGCACATTCAAAGAAAACAGAAAATGCTATTTGGGTTCTTGATTTGATGCTTGAGATGCAAGTCATTCCAACTGTTGCTACTTTCACTACATTAATGCACGTCTATTGCAAAGAAGCTAATGTTGCAAAAGCTTTAGAATTGAGGAGCACGATGGAACATTGTCATTTGAAGCTTGATGTTGTTGCGTATAATGTTCTTATATCTGGCCTTTGTGCTAATGGAGATATTGAAGCAGCTTTTAAACTTTATGAAGAGATGAAACAAAGAAATCTTTGGCCTAATACCTCTATATACATTGTTCTTATTGATTCTCTCTGTGCTGGAAATTATCATACTCAAAGTGAAAAACTTTTGAGGGACATACAAGCCAGGGGACTGGTTTCTTTTAATTCATATGGAGGAACCAAAAGATTGAATGAGTTATTGATTATTGCTAGGAGAAAAATAATTCATTTGAGGTACAAAATGAGAAGAAATTTTGGTTGATCGCATTATGCTTTTTCTTTTCCAGAATGTGTTGATGTGGCTGAACCAACAGTTCTGTTACTCATCCAGATGTGATATTCATATACGGTTTGTATTACATTCCTCCAGTATCATTATTTTGGTTTCTTGAAAATTTGATTCTCATATTTTAGTATACTTCATCCCTTCTGAACTCTTTTTTTTGGTTACTCTCTTTCATATTGTACTTTATATGAACAAAATCCCTCTTCTTGGTATAAGTTTGTTGACAGTATTAAGAGAATACATTCACAAGGCTTTTAGTTTTGCTCAGCTTCTTTAGTTTCCCTTCTGAACTAAATATTGTAGCATAATTAGTATGCTATATGATCTTGAAAATTGGATTTTTTACACAACAAAGAAACTGTTTGCAGTAAAATAATTAACGATGTTAACTATCAACTGAGTCTGTCAATTATCATGGAATTTATATTGGCTGATATTCAAATCTGAATTTTGCAGGTCTGTGCTTTTTACTGGGTCAGTTCAATTTTCTGAAATTTGTTCCAGCAGTCAAGAGCAACGCAACTGTGCTCTTAGTTAAAATCCTTTGAGAGACACCTGCACTGGAAAGGAAATCCTTGTATGCCCTGGGCTTTTGTTTAGAGTTTCAGGTAACACTATACATTTTGGGTCTCGTGTATTTATCAAAATCTTAAGGTAAGCAGTCATCATCTTTATCTTTTGTACAAGTTTTTCAGTGTCTGGTGATGATTTTTAGCAGTGTTATCAAAAAATGATCATGGACGATTTTGGTGCGGACATTTTGCTGGCCACCACCACATGACAGTGGAAAATCGGGTTTTGCATGGCGGCTTATAGTGGTCGTGTTGGGCAGAGTGGTGGCTTGGAGTGGCCATGGCAGAAATTGTGAACCGTATGGCTTTGGTCTTCATAAGAATGAAGAAGCTCCATCTCAGTTCAATCCGAGGTAAAGAAAACCTTAACCTTGTGTTTGAATAGGGAATTTCACAATTTTTAAGACATTCAAATATATTGAATTTGAATTGATATCATTTCAAATTGTTTCATTTTTCAAATGTTTTGTTTGGATGAGGCAATTTAAATTTAGTGAATTTAAATTTTCTTATTTGGATAAAGTATTCCAATTATCACCAAATTCAAAAAATTATTTAAATATAAAATAATTGTTAAAAATTAAAAAATATCAATATTGATAATATTCTGTAGTAGATCGTGATTGATGTTTTTTTTTTCCAAAGTTCTTCAAGATTTTTTCATTTTATATTTGCAAAACTTTTTCTCAATTTACATTAAACGAATTATTTTCAAGTTAAGCAATGTTAAATCAAGTCAGAACCAAGTAAAATAGCGTGTCAAGCTCATGCAAGATTAGGTCGAGTCAGCCAGAGTTAGAGTCCACCCATTTTGACTCAGTCTAGGCCCAAGTCGAGTAGGCCCGAACCCTGGTCAAGCTGAGTCAACCCAAACCCAGTTTAAGCCAAACCCAGTTTAAGCCAAGTCGGGACAAGCCCGCATTTAGTCGAGTCAGGGTGTGTCCATGTTCATTCAAGTTGAGGCCAACCCACGTTTAGCCAAGTTAGGCTTGGCTTAAGTTGATCCTAGTCTGATCAAGACCATGTAGTGCCTAGCCCGATCAAGACCAGGTTAAGTTGAGTCTGTCTAGGCCCAATTGAGTTAAGTCAGCCTGGGCAAGTTCAGTCAATCCAAGTTGACCTAGGCAAATGTTGAGCTGAGTTAGGGCAAACCCGCATTCAATTGAGTCGAGGAGGGTCCACGTTCATCCGAGTTGAGGTTGACCCATGTTCAATTAGGTCGAGCCAAGTCTACCCATGCCTATTTTGAGTGGAATCAACCCAAGCCTAGGTCGACCCAATCTACAAATACCAAAAAATATGAATTTGAGAATATTAGGAATTTCAAATTCTTACTTTTTAGGTGGAATTTGAAATTCTTTAATTTTAAATAATTCAATCGCTTTAAGGAAATTATAGAATTTCAATTTCTTTCAAAATTTCTTACCTAAACAACAGATTTGTCATATAAGCATTTCAAATTCTTTAAAAAAATGAATTACCCTCTTAAAATGCCTCATCCAAACACACTAATTTTTTCTCAGGCTCAAGCACCCCACCCAAGGCCTCCTAGGGTTCACAGACTCCATTCGTCTACAACTTCCTTTGGTTCCAGCGCAGGGGCATTGCTGTCCCACCTCTGTGTGAGCAACCACCTCTAGTTCCAATGTAAGTCCTCTTATTTTTTATTCTTTATATTTACTCTTCGTTCAGCATCATCCACCCTCCATAAATTCTATCTTCTTTTCCATTTGTTAGAATAAGTTGTCTTAAATAGAATGTATTGAAAAGTTGTTGTGTGCTTTGGGCAATTCCTAGATATGATCTTTCTTTTTCTCTTCTCTTCCCTCTCATACATTGTGTTTGAAATCTACAAAGTTATTATAAATATGAGATCCTAAGATAGGAAAATTTACTCTCTCAAGTTCATTCTCTATTCTTTTGTACCCTTCTAGGACAAGGTTAAGTATGAATTTTTGCTTAAGAAAAAGGGATGTGTATAATTAATATTGTACTCACCGCACTATGTTCTTATTACTAAATGTAGCTTAGGTCAAGTGAATCAACATAAAATAAATTTTCATTATACTCTGTATTACATGCTTATATTACTTGTCCCATCTATCCTTGCATAAGTTTTACAAAAGTGTTTTAGAGAACTTTTTGAAGTAGTACACACTAGTAAGTAGATAATTTATCTATATCTCATTTTGAACTAACTTTTGTGAATTTTTTGAAATCCTTCTAAACCTAACATCTTATTACATATATATTTGGTCTAGATAGACGAGAGAGTCATCAATTTAATGTCAATACTCGAATATATGTGTAGTACCACTAGATGATTCTTCTTTGGACATTTTGAAGAGAAGAATGACTAATATGTCACAAATTTTATGAAAAGTAGCTTCAAAGAATTGGAGAAGTATTTGTGCTTTTCGAATCTTTTTATAATTAGTGATCTATTCTATCAGAATGAATTCCTTCATATGAATGTACTATGCAAGGATTTCCTTTTAGATTGTTGTTGGTCCCTATGAAGAGAATATCTACCTTGCTAGAGGGAAGATAAAGATCTAAGGAATTATTTTGTGTTCTATAAATGAGATTTTTACTATTCTAGTGCAATTTCACAAGATAATTAGGACAATTTCACCACTGGACCCGGGCCTTGACCCCCAGCTCAATAACAAGAACATTGTCTTTGGAACAGTTCTCGAAGGTAATGCTAATGACAATGTTACTTTGAGTACTGCAGATTCTAAAGTTTGAAAATAGGATCATTTCTTGAAGCTTTGTATCTGCTTTAGACAATAATACCTTCAATTTAGTTCTCTAAAGACCTTGACTTTATAAAAAAAATTAATAATTAGTACAGGCATTGATTTGAGCTCAATTCAAAAACTGAAATCTATAGATGTAATAATGGTGAAAATGATAAAGAGAACTTGAATTTAGGAAATGATGACTGATTATTCCAATCTAGGAAACTTGTATTTGACTTTTGTTGGTGTTTTACTTGTTTTGTTAAAGACACTTATCACATTTTATTGTTAATTATGAATGTTATTCATTCTGAGTGACTTTTATCATTTCTGAGAATTTATGTGTGTATAAATTCGTGTTTGAAATATCATTGGATGCAAGCATCTATGACAAGTGGTGGTAGTGTGAAGAACACGGAGAAACTCCACTACTAGGGCAGCACACTAAGGGTATGTTGGGACTGCTAGTAAAGGCCTGTTCAGAGAATTATTGTACAGGACTAAACTGAAGATTTTATCGAGTCATATCTACTCAACTTGTTCCTATATATCAGGAGACTTTCCTGAGGAGTGTTACCTATCTATTTTGCTACAAGTAACTAATCAAAAAGATGAATTTTGTCTTGTACCTTCAGGTTCCAATATCTAGTTTTGACTTACATTTAACCATATTGTGTTTTAAACTATGGGAATGTTGAAATACTTGATTACATTATATGAATTTTAATTTATCTTTATCACCAATGAAGTGCTTAGCTCTTAAATGAATCTACTTGCAGGATTGGATGTCATCACAGCCATAGCTTCCATTCCTACCTACCAATCATCTGAGAGAATTCGCCAGTTTAATGACTTGGCTGAATTTTTTGGAGATGGAAGGGCTCAGAATGCACGTAACATATGGAACAGGCCTCTTACGACTGTTTATATTAGTGACTGTGGAGAACTGAAAGTGACAAAGCCTTCCCTCACGCCTTCTTTGCCATAATTTATTTCCATGAATGTATATTTAGTGTTATTCCAGCGGATTTCATGTACATGTAAAATCATACTCACATTCTTTGAAATCAATGATGATGAATAAAACCTCAAGCAAACATCATGAATGTCTTCGAAGTTCAAACTTGAAAGGTTTTAGTTTAGTTCATTCATCTCATTTCAAAGCTTCGGTGAACATGATACATACCGGCAATGAAGTTAAACGCTGATACTGTCGTCTCTTGTTTTTTAAGTTAGTAATTCATCATTTATACTGTGCAAATATCGGTTTCTATCTGCTCCGAGTAATTTCATAGATTGTAGGTTTTTCAATGTGAGTTCTTTTGAAGGTGACATAACACTCAACTTTTTATACTTTTCATTTTCTTCAATAATAAATGGTATTCATTCCTACATTTTGCAAATAATTTTTTATTCAAATTTTGGTCATCCAGTGAAATTGGATACTTTTCTTCTTTCGCTACGCCTATTTCCATTTCCACAATAACATGCCCAAGAGAGATAGGATATAGAACAATTACCTTTGGAATTGAGAAGCAAGAATCCATGGATAAGTCTTTGGGTAGCATGAAAACTAACGGGCATTTACCAACTTGCAACTTAAGGAACAGAAGATTTCCACAGTTGCTGTTAGCCAGATAAAATGATTTTGCTCAGATAAAAAATAAAACCCAACAACTACTAAGAAAAAATCCAAAAGCTTGGGATGAGGAACACTCTCAAAGGAATTGCATCAATTTGTCATCATTGTATGAATTCCACTAACATAAGTCAGAACCTTTTCCCAAATCCCTCTGCTTGAGGGTAAAAATAAAAATATTCTAGTGAAAGAAGTTCCATGAAAAAATTTTAGCAGAAAAATTTAAACAATAAAAAAATATATCAATAATGTCAACGATCCCTCAAAAGAAAAAGGAAGATCCCTCAAAAGAATAAAAATATATATCAATAATGTCAACGATCCCTCAAAAGAAAAAGGAAGAGCCCTCAAAAGAATTAAACCTAAATTTGCAGGGAAAAACCAAGACAAAAATAAAAGTCTATCTAATTAAAACATTGCTTTCATTGGGATCTGATGATGAAGAAGAAGAATTAGCTGAAGTGAAGTGAAGAATAGTCGTAATCCATATTTGGAAAATGAGGATAACGTTTATGGATTGGATTTTTATAAACTAAAGATAAAAAATAGATCTAACAAGAAAGATGAAAAGTTTATTTTTGTATATTGCTACATTCTGCATATCTGCAATCTCCGGTATCACCGATTTACACAGGGAAGAACAACTGATCTCAGCTTACAAAACACTACTCAGTCACTATTTTCTTTTCTTCTTTTGACAAACTTATCAGCACCGAATAATCAGAGTGACTCAGTCACTATTTATTACTATTAAAAATTATTAAATATAAGTCACTGTTTTTTACTATTAAAAAAATCATTAAATAAAAATCAATATTAAAAATAATAAATAATTAATTTATATTAATTAAATTAAATATTATTTTAAATATTACACATATAAAGACTGAAATTAACGTGAAGTGTTTCATTTTTATTAATTTTAATTACTGATAAGAAAAATTTAAAAAACAAAAATTATTAAATTAATTTTTATTACTAATTAATAGTTTTTAAATTAGTATCTAATTAATTATTAAGTATTTATAGTCTAAAATTGATAGTTAAAATCTTAGTAGCTAATTAAATATCAATTTAAAAACTATTTATTAACAATAAAAATTAATTTAGATATTAATAAATTTTTTAGTTTCTACAATAATATCTAATTTAATCAATATAATAATTAATTATTTTTTGTTTTTAAAATTTATTTTTCTTTAATAATTTTTTTAATATATAGTCACACAATTTCTTTATTATTTTCAAGTTATTTCATAATCATTATAAATATTTAAATTGATCTAATTTTTTCTAAATTTTCTAAATTGAGGTTAATATTTTATCTTAAAGTTAAATGGACAGAAGCAACATTTAAACAGTAATATAGAAATCTGGGTTTATGAGGCACTGTTGCAGTGTCTGGATCTATTTCTGTAGGATCCATCTTTCACTATGTCTCGTTTTATGCCTTATACTGCCCTACTTAACACTCTTCAACCTAATATAATAATAAATTGGATTAATTTTAATATGTAAGTGTTGATACAATAATTTATTGAATTTTAAGAAAACATAAATGAATAATTAATCATTTAAGAAATTAAAAATTAATTTTATGTAGTTTATTTTTTTTATAATTTTTTTGGTAGATAGCTGGGATAAATTTTCTTGAAGTTGAATGAGGAAAATAATGCAGAAATGATTTGTTTTATTATCTATATGAGACTCAGTTCAAGATATTTAACTTCAAACAAATAATTCTTTATTACAAAATCACAAGTAACATATTTTTTGACACGTTTTAGTTTTATTTGTTAAATTTTATATTAAAATATAAATTTAATGGTTTTATATCTAATTTAATTGTTCTGTATGATTTTATATTTTTAATAAAGGTTAAGTAATAAAAAGACCGTGTTTACTTTGACCTTGTAAAGTTTTATGCGAGTACACCACTATTCAATTTTTTTTCAGATTTACTACTAGAAACACAGGTTGTGTTGGGATTATGTATCTGTATATTTTAATTTTATTATAAATTTATATATATAATAAATTATAGTATAAATTTATAATATTATATATATATATATATAAATTTATGATAAAATTAAAATTAAATAATAATAAAAGCACTCTTAGTAAAGGAAAATTTATTATACATAAAAATTGTTCCCCATTTTCTTCTTATGATTTAAATTTTTTTCACATTAACAGTCTAAGGATAAGAATTTCTTTGAATTTATTATATATAAATTTGTTCTCCCATTTTCTTCTTATGGTTTAGATTTTTCTTTTTCACATTAACAATTTAAGCAATGAAGGATAAGAATTTCTTTTTTTTTTGGAGAGATTAGTATACTCCACACCCACTTTACAAATTTGTGGAAGGAAGTGAGGGGTGAAATATGGAAAGTGGTTAAAGCCTCCAAATAGATACCAAAGACATTCCTCAATAGCTTTATCCCTCCTCTCCTTATTATTAAGCATGTCTTCCCACTGTCCAAGAACCTCACCACGTCCAGAATCGAATCCAAGGTTTCTAAAATCATGGTAAGAGACGCGTTTTGTCGAATACTTGGTGTGCGACTTCTTTCGTTTGGGAATACTCTCTTTTGAAATTTCAAGTTCCATATGAAATAGAGAAAAACTTATAAGGATGAGAGATTTCATTTAAAAAAAATAGTTGTCACAATTTTGTTATATTTGTTTTTAGAAGATACAACTCTATTATAGTAATTAGTTGACAAAGATATTATAAAATGTATCTATGTATTTCGAGGAGATAAATAATAATAGTGTTAGAATTTTCATATCTTTAGTTATATATTTTTTACAATGATTTCTCTAACGTGCATCTTTTATTATCATTTCTCTCAAACCAACTCAAGATATGGAGGATATTCTCTAATCCATCATTGGCAAATTAGCCAACCTCCAAACCTAACTTCACACCTCACAGGAAAACCATGAGGTTTGTTATCAAACTTTCGAGCAAACTTTAGAAGAACGCCAAGCCGCTTTGGAATCAAAACAAGAGACAATCACTCATACTCTTACTGGCCTTATCACCACCTTATAATCTCAAATCACCTCTATTCCCCTTAATGTTGATTATGTTTCTCATTTTACCAACTTCTCCCTTGATGCTACATCCTCCATCACATCCCCTGTTATAACTCACACGCTACTTTCACTACTTCAACAACCACAACTATACCTCCCCATTCATCTTTTCCCCTTCCTTCTCCCACAATACGACCACCCAAAATTCAACTCTCCTTCTTTGTTGGTTCAAACCCTTTAGACTGGTTATTCCGAGCTGATCAATTTTACAATATTCCCTGGGACTTTCATTTAAATATGGTTGCTTTTTATATGCGAGGTGATGCACTGAGTTGGTTTAAATGGATTTATCAAAACCACCAACTTATTGATTGAATTTCTTTTAGTAGAGCCTTGGAACTACATTTTTTACACTCAACATACGCTAATCACCAGACAAAGTTATTTAAATTGTGCCAACACACCACAGTTACAAAGTACTAAAAGACATTTGAAAAACTCTGCAATCGGGTTATGGGATTAACTCCTGAAATGATACATAATTGTTTCATCTTTGGCTTTTTTCCTGAGATTCGACGGGAATTTGTTGTCTTACAACCCACCTCCATCACACAGGCTATGTTCCTAGCCAAGCTTCTGGAGTAAAAAATTACTGATTCCAAACGTCCATTACAGTTTTTACCCACTTTACCCCCAACCATTCACTCATTTGTTACCTTCACCACGCCCTTCGACTTCCACTTCCACACTTCCCCTTGCACCTCCCTCCATTCCTATAAAAAAAGCTTACATCAACCCAACTTCAAGAACGTAGGGTTGTTGGATTGTGTTACAATTGTGACGAAAAGTTTTTCCCCGATCACAAGTGTTCAACCCACCGCTTCCTTCTTTTATTGAGTGAGAAATCTTCGTTAGTAAACCATGTGAAATTGACAACAACACCCCCTCAAACCCTGAAACCGATACCCATACATACATCCATCTCTCCTTTCAAGCTTTATCAAACACTCCCTCAACCCATACTTTTAAATATGAAGGCCCCATTGCTCACATTTCGGTCACTATTTTAATCGACTCTGGTAGTTCCCATAACATATTACAACCTTGCCTTGCCTCTCACCTCCAACTTTGCACCCTCCCTATCACACCTTTCTTTGACATGGTGGTAAATGGAGAACAAGTTCATTGTTCTTCATTGTGTCCCGATGTTCAAATTTCTATACAATCCCATATTTTTTCCATTCCTTTTTACTTTCTCCCAATTAAGGGTGTTGATGTTGTCCTTGGTATGGATTGGTTTAGGTCCTTTACAAGCTGATTTCTCTACCCCTCACCTCTCTTTTATACACAACGATTCACCTATTACCCTAAATCGCACTACTCACCTTCTCCGTAATCAAACCTCTTTTACCCATCTTTGCCACCTTCTACATACTGATGTCATTGCTTCACTACACCTTCTCATTGTTCAACCACTTTCATCACCCTCACTTCCAACCAATCCTTCTAACCATCATGATATTTCTATGCTATTAAAAATGTACAATTCCGTTTTCTCCCTTCCCCATGGATTACCCTTTCATAGACCCCATAACCATCATATTCCCCTCATTCCCCAATCTTCCCCAATTAACATTAAATCTTACCGATACCTACATGCTCATAAACACATCATGACTTCCCTCATTCAAGAAATGCTACAATAAGGCATTATTCGTCCTAGCACTAGCCCTTTTTCCTCCCCAATTATCCTAATAAAAAAAGATGGGACTTGGCATTTTTGTGTAGATTATCGAGGCCTAAATGCTATTACAGTCAAAGACCAGTTTCCTATTCCTACAATTGATGAATTATTGGATGAACTCACTACAACCAAGATTTTCACCAAGTTAAACTTACGCTCTAGTAAACATCAAATAAGGTTTCACCCTCCAGACTGTTACTAAACAACATTTAGAATGTACGATGGCCACTACTAATTTCACATTATACCATTCAGTCTTGCTAATGTTCCTTCTACCTTTCAAGCAACCATTAATGAATTACTCAGGCCACACCTACGACACTTTGTCCTTGTTTTTTTTAAGACATTCTCATTTACAGCAACTCCATGTCAGAACATATTCAACACCTCACACAAATTCTTTATCAATGAATCTAAATGTTTGTTTGCAACCACCAAGGTCTCATACTTGGGCCATCTTCTTCAAGATGACATTGTTTCCCCATACCCAGATAAAATTCAAGCCATTCTACTTTGGGCCTAGTCCTACATCCCTTACCACCCTACGTGTATTTTTGGGTATCATGGAATTCTATCGGAAGTTCATTCGCGATTATGCCACTCTTACCTCTCCACTCACAAATTTACTAAAATAATCAAAGTTTACGTGGAATACAAATACACAAAAAGCTTTCATACAAATGAAAAATGTCCTAACTACCACTCCAGTGTTAAGTCTCCCAAATTTTTCCATTCATTTCATTGTTGAAATTAATGTTTCCAACATAGCCATTGGCGTCGTGCTGTCCCAAGACGGACATCCCATCATGTTCTTCAACAAAAAACTTTGTCCTGAAAGCAAGCTAGTTCAGTCTATGTCAGAGAAATGCTAGCTATAATAGAAGTAATGAAAAATGGCGTCATTACCTCATTGGTACTCACTTCAAAATTATAACAGATCAACAAAGTCTCAAAGGGCTACTTACCAATGCATGTCACACGCCGGAACAACAAAAATGGGTCACCAAACTGCTAGGGTACAACTTTGACATCATCTACCGTCCAGGCCGCCACAATCAAGCTGTTGATTTCTTATCCCGACCTCCCAAATCCCATTTTCTTGCCATATCCTCCCCAATCCCAAACATTGTCAAAGAATTACAATAGTATTATAAGACAATCCAATGAGAAGAAGAAGTGCGCAAATTAATTTCTTTACATAAAACGTCCTACAGTTTCCATCAGGAACTCTTGTACCATGGCCAAAGCCTATATGTTCCTTCCATTGACAGGTTGCACTTCACCATAATCCCTGAGTTACACGCCTCACCCACAGCAGGCCACTTCGGTATTAAAGCCACCATGGCTCGACTTGCTGCCTCACTCTTCTGGCCAGGCATGTACCGTGACACCAAATCATACATCAAACAATGTCTTCCCCGCCAACACAACAAGCCCATAAATCAAAAACATTTGTGATTACTCCAACCCATACCCCTACCAAATAAATTATGGGAAGAACTAACTACAAATTTCATCGCCCACTTACCTTCGTCTTATGGACACAGAGTCATCTAGGTAATCTGTGATAGGCTCTCCAAATCATTCCACTTCATTGCTCTTCCTACGTCCTTCAACACACCCAACTAGCTAACCGTTTTTCTATTGAGATTTGCAGGTTACATGGAGTTCCCAAGTCCATTATTTCTGATCATGATCCTGTTTTCCAAAGCCGTTTTTGGAAGGAATTGTTTCACCTGCAAGGTACAAAGTTGAAGTTCAGTATTGCGTATCACCCTCAGACAGATAGACAAACAGAGATTGTCAATCAAAGTTTAAAACTTTACCTCAGATGTTTAACCAGCAAAAATCCAAGAACGTGGTACTAATACTTGCATCTCATTGAGTTTTGGTACAATTCTTCATACCATTCCGCTATCAAGACATCTTCGTTTCAATCCTTGTACGAACGACCATCACACACAATGTCAAACTACGTTCCAGGAACCACCATAAAACCAAATTTGAAAATGACACTACATGACCGCACACAAATGCTTCACCAATTGAAAGATACATTGACACAAACCCAACAAAGAATGGCGCAGATAGCCAACCGGTCACGACACCACCACACTTTCGAAGTAAACGATTGGGTTCTTCTCTGTCGTCAAGCTTACCACTAAGTTTCACTCACTTCCAAAACTCACTACAAGCTCTCACAAAGATTTTTCTGCCATACCCCACTAAGCATCACATCAGCGAAGTGGCCTATGAACTCCTCCTACCACCATTCTTACACATTCACCCAATTTTCTACATATAACTACATAAACCCTATCACGGTCAAACTCCTCCCCCATCCTTCCACTACACGCAAGATTTGGAAATCCCACCCCCACCAGCACACAATCTCCCCACTCTCATTCCAAACGAAGAAGTAAGCTCTGATACCCCAACTACACCACATAACTCTTTAACCACGAACTCACCTAACTCCCCTGTAGTTTTAGCATTTAAGGACACACGACTTTCATCGACGTTCCAAATCCCACCTTCACTTGCACTAATGACAATGGACCCACATGCTTCTGCAAACTCAATTAAATATCCAATTGTATACCACTTTGGCCCACATGCTTCTGAAAACATAACTAAGCATCCAACTATATCTCACTGTCCAAATGTTTTTCCCATCTAGAAGTTTCTAAACCCAAATGCTATGTCTCCCATCCACACAAGTAGCACACTTCTTCCCAATATGACCTTCACACAGCAACCCAATCTCTTGCCTTCAATCCAACCAACCATTGGACCGACCGAAATCCACACGCTGAGCACACTTAAGAACAATATTAAATTCCCACATCAGCCACCTACTTTTCCCTTTATCCACCTAATCAATGAGCCCAACGAAATACACATCCCAAAGACCATAACTCAATGCCCAATCTCCACTCCTACCCAACCACCCACAACATGATTAAGTTTCCTTTTTATGACCATAACAGTACCGCCCTTCCCTGTAGGCCCATCCACCAACCTTGAGGACAAGGTTCTTTCACAAGAGGGAATGGACAAGCCCAAAACATCAAGGCCCATTTGAAATAGAGAAAAACTTATAAGGTTCAGAGATTTCATCTAGAAGGAAATGAGTTGTCACAATTTTGTTATGTTTTCTGTTAAAAGTTACAGCTGTCTCATAGTTATTAGCTGACAAGGATATTATAAAATGTATCTGTGTATTCAGAGGAGACAGAGAATAATATTGTTAGAATTTTCATATCTTTAGTTAGTTCTTTCTCGTAGTGGTTTTCCTTACCTGCATCTTTTACTACCCTTCATCCCTCATCGTAACACTCTTTTTCAAAATTTCCTCAGGACAACGTTTCTTTAAGTTGGTCTCTGTTTTAACCCTATCGATTTATTACGAAGAAGTAGCCTCTATTTATTTCTTGTGGGATAACTTGGTGGTTTCTCAAATATAAAAATCATGCTTGTATTGGGAATAACAATTTAATAAGAAAATGACGAAATGTCTCTTCTCATAATTTTAAAATTAAAATATATTAATTAAAAAAATATGTATACTTAAAAAAAGTTACAAGAAAAAAGAACGATTACTAAGAAAATCTATATCGTTATATATTATTATAAATACAAATATTTTATTTGAAAAATATTATATTTTCACTTTTTAATATATTACATGTGTAGTTGAGCAGTTTAGAAAGGTAAAAATGAAACAAGACATAAATTTCTTTATAATTTGAAATTTATGATTAGCTAATTTGAACTTGGAGAGAAAAAGTTTATATATATATTGATTTTGTTAAATTTAAAAGAAAAGAAAAGTGACAGTGAAAAAAGAGCATGTTAGTATTAAGGATTATTGAGAAGAATGAAAAGAAAAAGGTGAATGATTAGTTGAGGAGTAGTAGTAGGAGATTTGTACAAGTATGGGGCATTGGAAGTGAAAGTTGAGTGGACCACTCTCACCCAAGAACACGCCAATCCCAATCCCAATCCCAATTCCTTCTTTTATGTTTTTGTTTTAACCCAAACGCAGGGTTCGGGACCACCAAACAGTTCCGCGTGACCTCTGTCTCCCTTTCTCTATCACTCTCTCTCTGTCCAACAAATTGCTTCAGCCGCCGGCACCTCTTCCTTCCTTCCTTCTCTGTTCACCACGCATCTTCATTCACTGTGCTCATCTGCACTCTTCTCTGTTTTCTGTTCTGTGCTTTGTTCTGTCTTCTGTTCTGTGTTCTGTTCGGTTCCAGCCCCACCACCCTCTACCTCACAACCCCTTTGGCCCGCACTCCTAAATCTTGTGCAGTACTATGTTGTGGTCCATGAAACCTCCTTAGGACACGTGTCGTTCCTGGGTGCTCACGTCGTTTTCGGGTTGGGTAGTGCCTAGCCCAAACTACTGCTACTACTCCTCTCATACGTTCGTTTCGGCCTTCTGCCCAGAATAATGCTCTCTCGTTTTTTAAGAAAAAATAATCATGGAATGATTAGTTGTTAAGTAAAGTAAAAGCAAGTCACAAATAAAAAAAAAAACATAAAACTTATATAATTTTATAGAAATATATGATAAAAAGAAATATAAAAGGTTTACAGATTAGTTTTTCTTCTTCTTCTTCTCTTTCTACCAAAGATAGAAGTATAATTCTCTTCCTTTTTTTACGGTTTTTCTCTACCCTACCAAACACTCACACAATAATGATTCTCCCATTGTTATAAATTAACAAACACCTTTCACCCACTTTTTTTCAATTTCCTCAAAATGAAAATAATAATATATTTGTATTTTTAAAAAATGAGAAAAAATGTTGATTGACATTTTTTTTGTGATTAATATTTTGTTTAATAGTGTATTTACCAATTCAAAGATTAAGTTAGTGAATGCACTCTTTATGTTTAGATGGTTTAAAGTTTAAGATTTCGTTTAATTTTTTGTGAAATAAATGAAAAAAAAAGAGAAAAAAGAAAGGGTCTTTTCAAGTTCTGGAAAAACAAACATGTAAAATTATTTGGCATGGATGATAAACATAAAATTATCTGATAATGAATGTAAAGTGTAAATGTTGATTGAATTAATTGAGAATATCAAATGATTATTCAAATATTTAATTCATTCTGAAATTTTCATATCAATAATTAGTTTGAGTTGTTGCTTAATTGAACTATATAATTGGAGAATGTATATGAAAGATACATTTTGAATAGTAAATAACTTTTGGAGTGAGCACAATATTTTTTTCTATTTTATTTTTATTGTTGTGGTTGGTAGAACGAAAATAAATAAGATGTAAAAGAATATGTGATCAATAAATTGAATTTTAAGAGTATTTGAGAAAAATGAAAAAAAAAATGACAGACAAATGAAAAAAAACATACAATCGATTTTTTAAATTATTAATAATTGGTATATTTATATATGTTTCTAGGAATTTTAAAATGATTAGAATACATAAACTAATAAAAGAAAACACTTTTGGTCTAATAAATTTCTAAGTTTTAGGCGGTGAAGTATCAAAATTATATGTACAATACAAGGATAAGCGTATTTATTAAAGTATGTATTAATCGTAAATAAATCACATAAAAATTAGGTAATGTGAGCACCAATGATCCATTAGATACTACAAACAAGACAAATATACGTCATTATAACAATATTTATTGCATCAAAATATCGAACATTTACTTCAACATTGGAGAATCTTTTGCAGGTGCCCTTCTAACCGAAAATCAAAGCCCGAATGAATGAAAGAAGGATACTATACTACTGTCTCAGAGCCCCTCTTAGGAGAACAAGTCTTATTTCACTTAAATGTATTTAAAAAACAATTCTATATATTAATGCATTAAAACACTCTTTAAAGATAAATTTGTGAAACTCACACTCATAACGAAGATAAATAATACTTCTCATACTATTCTTGATGCTGCAAATTTAAAACTAACACATTAATATTCAATATTAGAATCTTTTACACAGGATTTTGGAATTGGAATTGTTCTTATTTAATATGTTATTGAAATTTTAGATTTTCAACTATGATTTGAATATACATAGAACCGTGATTATATATACTATATATGATGATATTTTTGAAAATAATCTTCATTATATTTTCATATTTTTATTTAAATTTATTTATTTTATATATAACAGTATAAATACAAACACCAAATTCAATATCAATGCATTTAAAAAATAATCAATAAAAAAATATCAATACAATTAAAATATATTTATTGACTACATATCTTCTCATAATGGAAACTGAACTTAAAAATGATTAAAATAAACATGAGAAAGAGCAGAAGAGAATCTAGGAACAAAAAGATAATCAATCCAATCCAATGAGAGTAGTAGTGGTCACAATGCAATTAATGAAGATTTCAAATAGCAAGGATACAATGAATGGTAGAGGCAATGAACAACTAGGGCAATTCTAATGTGTACCTACCACAAGAACTATCTTAGTCCTAATGGTAAAGGCTTAAGGGAGAATGATCAAGAAAGAGGAACATAGGAAAATCAAAGAAACATAAAGACAAACTATTTAAATCAACTTCATCTTGTACAATGTAAAAACCATAGACAGTTCTTAATTAGTATATATAATGACATTTAAAAACAACTATTATCCTAGATTAAATAAAAATCATCCTCACATTATAGATATAACAATAGTTAAAAGATAACTTATTATATGTTTAAAGGGTGGAGTGTGAATGATTGATTTAGTTTTAAAATTGGTATAATAGAAAAATAACAGATTTGAGTATAAAGTGATTTTTTTTCCCTAAACTCAAGCCTTGATATATATTTAAAATATCAACATTTTTTTGTTAGAAAAATTAATTGAAAAAACCAAACTAAATTTTTGGCAAAAATAATTACTAAAGAGATATTTTCTTTCCAATCTAAAAAAATGCTTGTATAATAACCAATATAAAAAGGGTCCTTATATCTATATTACATATAACTTCCTATGTAGATATTATTACTATCTTCTTATTTTATATTTTGTATGTGTTTTCTTAACCATTTTTGAATGACCAAAATTTAAAGAAAGGAGTCGATTTTGAATGTAGTATTTTCTTGTGTGTGTTGTTGGTGATTTTTGTGGTAAGAGAATGTAGAGGAAGAAGGTGAGTGAAAAAGTAAGTTGTGAGTTCCCAATAAATAAAGGGTCCTTTGGTGTACCTATAATTCTTGGATTGCTTACTATTTTCTAATCTCGCGCCAATCCCTACAATGCACCTACCATCACCTATTTGCCACCCTATGCTCTACCTAAACACCACCTAGTACCTTGTCTTACCCGTTTCTCTTTTTTTTTTCCTTTTTTTTATTATCATTCTTTTCTGCAGTGCGACTTAGGATTTAGGACTGTTTCATTTCTTCTCAAACACACGCATCTTTCAATTATAATAATTTTGAAACATATCTTTCTCCATCTCAAAACAAAACAAAAAAAAAACAAGACAACACGTCGGCACACTGTGTCCTCTCTCCCAACCATTTCCTAACACCAAACTCCAAATAGGATTATTCTATTGCCATAGTTAAACAATTAATAAAATAATTATAATTATTGTGTAGTTATTAGCTGCCTCCAACATCATTCATCAAACCTTGTCTTATTACACCAAAATCTCCAATAAGGTGGCACCACAAATCCTTCCACGTTATCACCAATCCCACCCTCGATCCTCTCCCTCTCTCTCTCACCCTCTGCCTCGGTCTTCGCGTCAAAACTTCGAAAAGTCTTCCCCCCACACCAAATCCCTTTTTCTTCTTCTTCTTCTAACCACTCCTCTCTGATGCTTCAAGCTGCGTTTTCACTGTCATGAAATTCAATTGAACGTCCTGGGACTGGGAGATGCAGTGAAAGAGAACACGAGATTAAGCAATTGGGCATCCAAAAATAATGGCTTTTCACGACCATCTGGCACATGAAATCACGTTTCAGTCGTTCACGGAGGAGCAGCAGATGGGTCAGGGCAGAGACATGCAGCGCCTGCTGCCGCTCTCCGGCGGAGCACCCACGTGGCTGAACGGCAGCAACGCGGCGACGCTTCGGCAGCAGAATTTCCTCCACCTGCAGCCGGAGTCGGGTACGGCGCAGCAAAACGACGACGTTCGGGGGGGCATAGATCGGAACCGGACGGAGAGCAACTCGGAACCGGACGATTTGGCGGAATACAAAGCGGACATTCTGGGACACCCGCTTTACGATCAACTCCTATCAGCTCACATCTCGTGCCTGAGGATCGCCACGCCCGTTGACCAGCTTCCACGGATCGACGCGCAGCTTCAGCAGTCTCAGCGAGTCGTTGATAAGTACTCTAGCCTCGGAAACGGCGTCGTCGATGACAAAGAGCTCGATCAATTCATGGTTAATTTGCTTCCTCTCTCTCTCAAAACCTATAATTGTTTGCTTGCTTATAACTTCATCATAATCAACTATCAACCCTACTCTATGATTAATGTTTTTGTTTTCTGTTCCGCTAATCCACTTTCCAACGAGTTTAATCATTTGATATGAGAGCGTGTTTGTTTCCTTTTGGTTCTTGTTTCTTTCTTTTCCAAACTCAGCTGCTTTTGGGTTGTGTGAATTTCTGATGCTTTCACTAATGTCATTCAGCTAGCATTCAGCTATTATTAATAATTAATGGCTTCATGTAATAAATTTAGTAATATCTTCCAAGAGGGTACTATTTTAATCTCCCACTTGAGTGCATTAATCATCTTCTGCTTATTTTAGTTCTTTTTTTTATCTCTTTGTTTATTGTATATTTATTTTTTGTTGACGAAGTTTATAAATGCTCTTTCTTAATGGCAAAGGTCAGCTCTTTTGTGTTTCAATCTTTTCCATATACATTTTTTAAAATTTTACTGTTTATTCGGCTAAGCTTAGAGGACCTTCCCGTCCTGATTTTCCGGAATTTGTTCTCTGCAGTTTGAAAAAAATAAAAGAAAGGGTAATGTATGTCGATTACCAGAACAGTGACAAGATTGTATGAATTCACGAAATGGACAAAAAAAAAAAAACAAGAGAGAGAGGGAGGGAAAAAGTAACATTTCTTCTACAGATTTGACGGCTGTACTAGTAGTGAGTAAATGAATCTGATTTGTTTTGGTGTAATGTAATAAAGAGATTGAAGGGTGCATGATCGTATTCCTTTCAATTCAATGAGTGTTTTCTTCTTCTAGAATCTTAATCACACATGTGTTACACTTGTTAATTCTTTTTTGTCTGAAAACTTAATGTGGTGGTTACGAATTACTAAATTCTAGAAGCATATGTTTTCACATAACAACTGGAAGGAGCTCTCACCATGTTTTGTCGCCCATTCCCCATTGTATACGTTACTGGTTTGCCAACTAAAAAATAATGAAGCCATGGGACCTAAGTCGTTATTATAGTTGTCTTCCAGTGGATAGCAGTTGGTGTATCTATTTATTAGTTCACGCATAAATCATTCCTACTTTCATTCCTTTCAGCCTTCAATATTCAAACCTCATAATCACTTCACACAAGAGAACCAAAGATGATGAGCATTATAGTATTAAAATGTTTTCAATATTTAATTAATGCCTATGCTAGCTTCATTGATCGTGACATATTCACCAAGTACCTTCAACCAGTGAGTTAGTAACTCACAAGAAAAAGATATTAGAATTGTTGTAAATTTTACATCAATTAAATATTAGAACATGGGTGTAAATCTTATTTTATAAAATAAAATAGTTTTATAATATTGAATTAGACTTAAAGTCCACTTCTAAATATAATATCAGAGTCATTTAAAGTTTATCATATCCAAAGAAGTTTATTATAAACTTAGAAAGTCACTTATTATCCTTCTAACTATAATATATAACTAGATACAAACTTCATCTTTTAAATTTGTTAAATTAGACTTAAAAATTCACTTTTTAGTGAGAGTTACATGTTGAATTAACATATACCATTTTCCCTTCTTCGGTATTTTTAATTAGTTCCCCATGATTGAGTTCAGTTTTCAGGACGTAACCTTGTGCTTATTTCACATGAAGCTCCTTTACAAGTTTTGCTCTTGTTTTTGTTGTAGACGCATTATGTTATACTGCTCTGTGCTTTCAAAGAACAATTGCAACAACATGTCCGTGTTCATGCCATGGAAGCTGTTATGGCTTGTTGGGAGCTGGAGCAATCTCTACAAACCTTGACTGGTACGTTTCAACTATCTCATAAATCTTTGTTTGGATCCTCCATGTTAGTTAGTGTGCTTTATAAATTGTTACCCTCTTTGTTTGTAAAAAGGTATATGATGAAAGTGGAAGAAAAGTATAATTAGAGGAAGAGAGATGAGTATATTTCACTAAGACAAAAATATGATGATGTTATGCATAAAAGTTGATTGAATAAATTAAATCCGAAAAAGGAAGAAAGAAGTTCAGGAAACAAAAATGATAAATAAAAGTCCGTCATCATATCATATTGATAATGATAATTATAAATGTTAAAAATAATAAAACAAACGTATCTTAAGCTTTAAAAGAACGTTTTTAAACTGGATGAATAATTGAAAACCAGGTAAAATAATGGTTCAAGATTAATACTGTAGTTTTTTTTTTTTTTAATTTTACCATGATGCCATAGGCAATAATGAGTAAAAATATATTTGTTTGAATATATTTCTAGTTCGAACTTATGTTTAATATTTTCAAAAAAAGGTTATTATTTATATTACTTCGACACCCAATATTAAACATTTTTTTTATAGGTAATATTTAGCTAAAAAAAAAATCATATCCATCTCTGATCCTTAATAATATTTTTTTTATAAATAATATATAAGTAAAAGAAGGAGGTATTAAGATGTCGAACTCAAGTACAAAAACTGCATAAAAAAAACTTAAAAATAAGGAAAAGACAATATGCTGCCTAAACCCTAGACTCTGCCAAAACTATTTGGAAAAAAATATATTTTATTTTATTATAATATTTTACTAAAAAAAGCTGTTGAATATTGTTATTTTTTACTATTTTAAAGTGTGAAATAAACGTTATTCGAAGAACAATATTGGCTTTGGATTAATAGATAAAACTTTTCCAACATTCCATTTTGAACCAGTTTACTCGAATTTCATACCAGCTTTTAGGCTCAGTTTTCTACACTAAAAATACCACTCTCGCGTTTGATTCCCTGTTGGACTGGTCTGACCAGTTAGTCCACTACCATCTTAGCAACCAGGTTTTTTAGAGGAACAATGCTGCATGCTAAAAATATTACATTTTTCTACGTTTTATTTCTTTGATTAGACAAAAAATGTTAAAATGAGTACTTTCACTTTATCATTTAAATAATTAAGGTTTTAATAAGTTTCTAAACCACACACATTAAGACTTAAAAGCCTTGTAAGGGTTTTCCCTGCATGCTATAGCGGGTTGATGGAGGGACCAAGCATGCATGCAGGAGCATGTCATTGATCTTTGAGCTTTAGCATTCCATTATTCACACCATGTATAGAATGTGTTATCCTTTCCATCATTAGTTATTTGGTGCATTGCATGCATAGAATAGATGGAAGATTTAAAATGAAGGTATATATATGGTGCATGAACAGGTGTATCCCCCGGAGAAGGAACTGGTGCAACAATGTCCGACGATGAAGAAGACCAGGCTGAGAGTAATGCCAACATATATGAAGGAAGCATGGACGGCGCTGATAGTCTCAGCTTTGGACCTCTAGTTCCCACCGAAACTGAAAGATCTTTGATGGAGCGTGTTAGGCAGGAGTTGAAGCATGAGCTAAAACAGGTAGTTAATTAGGAATACAAAACCTGGTCTATGTGATATTGTTTTAGCAAAAAGTTATATAAGGTTGGAGATCGATATTAATTACACATAAAAACTTTTCATGATATATAATTGGATAAACTTGGTTGTATTATGTTATCAGAGAATATTTTGTGTTGTAGTTATCAATGGCCGAGTTTGAATTTTTTTACAAAACTTCTTGATCTCGAACAGGGTTACAAGGAGAAGATCGTGGACATAAGAGAAGAAATTCTCCGAAAGAGAAGAGCCGGGAAGCTCCCAGGTGACACCACTTCCCTTTTAAAAGCTTGGTGGCAGTCACATTCCAAATGGCCATATCCAACGGTAAGTTTACACATTAGCACCAATCATTGCTTGCACTTAATGTTTTTTAGAAGATTTGTTTAAAAGAAAAACTTATCTTCCAACGTATTTTAAAAGCATGTAGAGAATATTAATAAACTTATATTACTCATTTGCTGTCTAGTCATGTGTGGACCATCTTCATTTTTAACTTTGTTATTTATAGTTTTTAGTGCCAATGATGATGAGGAGATAACTATGAAAAGGATAAGATTATTATAATGTACCTAACTAAGGATTAATCTATACGTATTTGTTGGTATTGTTGGGCTTTTGTCTCATCGATGATTGCTGATACATTTAGTTGCACTCGTGAATGTTGTTTCAGGAAGAAGACAAGGCAAGGTTGGTGCAGGAAACAGGCTTGCAACTAAAGCAGATAAATAACTGGTTCATAAATCAAAGGAAAAGGAATTGGCATACTAATCCTTCGTCTTCTAGTGGCTCCAAAAGCAAACGCAAGAGGTGAGTTCGTAGTTTATTAGCCTCTTTTGTATCCACCACATCATGCACATCATGCATTATAATTGGAATTATTTATATCTTGTTTGGATAACACACAATAATTAATAAACTCTACCCCACAAATTTATGGTTATAGTATGAAAAAAAAGTAAAAGCAAGCTTTATCTTCATCAAAAATCAATTGATTATTTCTCATAATGAAACTATGTCAAACATATCCCACAATCTTTTGACCCGGTGGTTGTAACTTGTAAGACTTATCTTGGAACACAGGAGTTTGATCTGTATGGTTCTATGATTGTTTTTTTCATTTATTTTTTGATAGACAGTTTGCTGAGATACTTTGTGAATCATGTAATCTAAACATACATTTAGATGCTGAATGTTGTGTTTCTTGTGAGCAGTAGTGGTGCAGGTGAAACAAGTAACCAGAGCTTCATGTGAATGGACACTGATTTGAACAGGGAAAATATTATGTTTGGCTATTCTTCAGTTTATGCAACAAAAGAGAGGAGCTTACAGGGAAAAGCATGAAAGTGAAGTGTTGGAATATGATGGTAAAGCATAATTTGTGATAGCAACATGTATTTGGGAGCGATTAATTACTTGGTTGGTTGAATTACAGAAAAACCTAGTATTGCTGTATATGAGGCTGCTGAGTTGATACCTGATATTGTTGCAGGCATTATCTATTGGGTTCAATGGGTATCTTTGAAAGTATGCTGATACGTATTTGTAATGTATTTACCTCACTTCACAGTTTTTATTTTCTTTTTGCTTTTTAATAAAAAGCGAAGAACTGTTAGATCGTTTTGATTGTTGATATGATGAGAACTTTTCATCTCGTCATAATTGAAAATAAAAATATATTTTTTTTAAACAAATCAATTTTAAAATTGTATGAACCAAATTCAAATTGTAAATTGATTCTTTTATATTTGTGGTTCTCATCAAAGTAATATTCTTTTTATCCCAATCTCAGTGCGTTGTATTCGTTATTCATAATCAATTTTAATTGTTATATATATATATATATATATATATATATATATATATATATTCAAAGATGATTGCTTTTGAAAAATTAATTTTTTTATTTGAAGAACAGTGCAAACAACAAAGCAACTTGCAAGTATTTGTCTCAAGCAAGCGGTGGAGGCAAAATATTTTCTTCGAGCAACGCAAACATTGAAAATACAATTAAGTTTTAATTTTAAAAACAATATAATAAATTTAGTCAACATTTAAAACATGTATATTTTGTTTAAAATTATATGTATATTTATTTCCTGTGAAAATATATAAATCAAAATTCAAGTTCTTGTAAGTTAATTTTGTTTAGGCTGTCAATGTTCCACCATTTTAAAATTAGACAAATACGTTTTTCAATGATTTTATAAGTTTGATGGAAAATAATCAATTTCGGTATTTAATTGATCATTATTATAAGGATTAAAAATTATATTTGTGATTATCATAATTTTAATGCCTTATTAAAAATATGAGTAAATTTGAACTTTTTAATTTAATTTTTTAAAAATAAAATAACAATTAATGACTTAATTCGAAAAACAGTGACGGTAAATAATGTGTGTAAGTTAAAAACAATGTAACAAACAAATATAAATATTTTCTCGAGTCGTAATCATTAATAAAAATAAATTGCATATGAACATAAACAGTATATAATAATTTGCAGAGTTGAAAATAAAAGGGAACGAAGGCAAATGATCGAAAATTGTAAAATGATTCATGAATTAAATGAACACAGAAGCTTCAATCTAAGTCTAAATTTCGAGAAATAACACGATTCAAAAGAAAAAATAAATAAATTAAAGGAATTAAGAATACTAGTGTAGATAAGATTAACAAGACAATTGAAAGAACAAATGAAGCATTGAAGTATACAAACTAATAAAAAATTTATTTATGATGATTTCTTATGTCAAATTTATTTCATGTAACACTAAGTGATATGACGAAATTTTATAATCATGAAATTATTTTTTGTGTTCGTTCAAATTTTTGAAATTCTCGTTTTATTACTTAAGCTTTTTCTCAAACTCTAATATTGTGAATTCAATGTCGTTAGTCAAGCACACACTTCCATCTCTCAACATTTTATTTTTATTGGATAAAAAGATAAATTTTAACTACCTCAAAATTAATTGTTATTTAAACTATTTTGCTTGATATTTAGTTTGACGATAAGATTAACAATCAAATCCGGTTTACCATATGGTCATCAATTTAATTAGTAATTGATGAATCATTGCTCTTTAACTATTTCATTAGAATCTTAGTTGCGTTGTTCAACTCTATGAAATAACTTGGAATGTGTAGGAAAAGTAGGATTTGAAAACAATAAAAGTGAAATATTAGTACTTTTAATGTTTTTTTACTTATTCTATGAATCAAAAGGAGAATGTTGTCCCTCTTTTTGGACCTAAGTTAAACTTTAATTGGTCCATCCATATAAAAGACATTGTCAAGTGGGTAATTTGACTGTCGCAACACATATGTTAAGAGTGATTGGTGATGTGTCTAACATAGTAGACTTCGAATGTGTTTATTGAGTAAGTCATTACTCAATCTATCAAACTCAGTTTTTGTGCACATCATTTTTAACAATCTACTAACACACTTCATTATCACTAATAGACAGAAGGAGATACATTTGTATCTTCTTGTGTGCTTGCAACTTCAACTTATTTAAACTCTTTATATTTCTTTTACTGAATAAAAACAATATTATTCTTCCTACAAAAGTTCAAATATTATGACAAGAAAAATATAAATTTATTTTAGAAAACTATTAAAAACAATGCAATAACGATTGACTTAAAGACATAGTGATATAAGTGTTGTAACACAAAATCAACTCATATAAACACAAAAAACTATAACTTAAAAGAAAATAATAAACACTAACAACAAATTACAAAAGAATCACATATTGATAGGCATAAATATCAATTTCAAATATGTAGTAAATTTGTAAAATACCAAGCTTTTTTAAGAATTTCACGTTATATATGTCTTTCTATTATATTTTTTTTCAATAAATTTAAATTTTAACTTGACAACTTTTAAATTAAAGTGTTGTAATAAATTACACATATTGGTATATTATGAACCTAATTTTGACTTATATTTGGGTAATCGTCATTCTTTTTGGTTGTCTTCGTAATAGTTTTTAATTCAAAATCAATTTTTTTTCACTATGGCTTTATGTTTTGTTTATTTTTGTAGGAAAATGAGAAGACTTTAGGTTAAAATAGAACTAATATTCTTACTTAAGCAAGCCTCTAGGGCGCTTAAGCAAGAGACACATGACTTGTACTCTTAAAGATTCTAAAAATTTCGGATAACTTGTGACTTGTTGTCTCTATTGTTATTTTTGCTTTACCTAAAGAGACATTCTAAGACCGTGTTGTAAAGAGAAAAATTCAACTCAAAATATTATAAATACATGAGTTAACAAATATTGTAAATCATCCTAAGTATATGTACATTGAGTTTTTTTTCTCTCTTTTTATTTGTTTTTGTGTAAGTGTAAGGTCGTGAGTGGCTAAACATTGTTGTTAGAGGTTGACCTAACTACCCGACACATGTAATTTGTGTTCTCCTTTTTTACATTATTTAGTTATCCAGTTAATTGTTTTTACTTTATTCTTAATGCTTGTTTGACCTAACTAACCAAATCACATCACTTTAATTACTATTGAAAAACTTTAAAAAAAAATTAGAATCTATGTGAGAACTATGATACAACCTACAACTAGAAACAAGGGTGGGAACAAATATAAGAATTATCAAGTCAAGCGAAGTCTTTAATCTCAATGCTGGTTGCTTAACAAACCTCGCTAAGAAATCAATTTGATATTCTTTAAGCGACCTAGGTATTTTCTCATTGAGAAATTATGTTAAAATCAATTTCATAGAGATAGTGAAATCAATATCCGACAATTATTTTATCATCTCATTCTTAGTTATCTTTATTATTTTTAAAATTTCAAATTATTTGAATAGCCTTTGTTTTTATATTAAAAAAAGCCCAACAATTCTTATTTGGATATTTATTTATTTAAATTTGTGTGTGTTTTTCTACCAATTCATTTTTATTGACTTTTATTGTCTAATTTGTTCAATTCCTTTTTATTGGCCACTATTCAAAACCAAATATATAGTTTCCTCTATATTGAATGAATTTTATGAAATACTATTTTTTTTTGTTATAAAATCCTAGATTTAGTTTTATTCTGATTAAATAGTTATATATAAAAAGTATATGTAGATTCGATACTTGGGCTTTTATTCATTTACTACTAGCAAAAAAATTGGTATACTTTCCAGAAAGTTATCAACGCTTCACATCCATTTTATATAGTTTGAAATCCATGATAGAAACATAAGTATGGAGTATTCAAATTTCTCCTAATCTTGGAACATGAGCATATCTCTCATCATAGTCTATGTCTTCCTATTGACTTTTGCAACCAACCTTGCCTTACTTTTGGTTATGTATCCATCCTCATCTACTTTGTTTTCAAAACTCATTTAAGTACAATGCCACATACTTGATTCTTGAAGTAACATGTATACTCTAGAAAGGAGATTGAATAAAACTACAAGATTTTTCTTGCAAACAATTAGATCATGTTAGAGCAAAGTTCAATAATCCTTAATTTTGATTAAGTGCATGTCACAACAAAGTGTAAAACATGAAGATTACTTGTTTGTAAGATGGTGTCTTTGAAAAATGGGAGATCATATAAGATGCAATCACTTTGTTTGATAAAAATATACAACAACTTGTAGTCTTTGCTTCGTATGATAATTGAAACCTTCATTAGAAGATAAATACACACAATCTTTAAGCTTTTGTTGTACCTTTACAAAAATATTTTGTAAAGCATGTCAAACCTAACTTATTTTCCATCACTCTCTTGTTGTGGTGTACAATTGTAAAGAAAATAGATGAATTCATGCTTGGAAAGAAATCTTAGGTCAGAAACAAATTTTAGCTCTTAATGATTAATTTGCATGTTCAACATGTAACATGCATTAATATGGATGTTTGACATATGTTAATCACATCTTGCATGTTTAATACATGACATTATCACACTCTACATGTCACACATGAGACATGCCTCAATATGGACGTGTTAATTGCATTTTACATGTTTGACATAACACTTGACACATTTTGCATGTCTAACACTTCACATGTTTCAGGACAAATGGCATTTATCTCACTCCACTAATCAAGCAAGTGACACTCTTTTCACTATGCATGATCGATATGTGGCATTATGTGATTGTTAATATATTTGCAAATATCTCGTTCATGCACAGTTAGTGCTTAACATTGATGTCACAATTTATGGTTAATCAATATTATTATTCTTGCATATGGAATCCTACAACATCTTACATATTGTCAGTTTTTAAATATATTAGTTTTCATATTCTAGAGTCATCCACGCCTTTCAATTTTTCGACAAAAAAAATCTAGGTTGTTTGTATTGAAGAGTGTGATTGTCAAAAACTCAAAGGTTTACTCTATAAATATGAACCAAAAAATTAAAAAGAACATTGACAACATGCTTAAGAAAAAAACAGCCACCTTTATCTAAGAATCATACTTTAGAGAGTAATGGTACCTTTTATATTTGTTTTTTCCACTTGTTCATTCCAATCCTCTAATACTAGAAAATCATCAAGAAAATCATTTCCAATGTACAAATTTCAAAATGTTTAGGATACCTTATTAATGCATTTTTGAAGTTCTTAAGCAAATAATTAATGACTTTTTTGAGTTTAGGGTTTAAAGTCATTAACAAACTATATTTTTGATAATCGATAGATAGAAAAAAATGATGTCTTGATGTATCATGTCACTAAACTAGTAAAGATGTTGACATTTCATACATCATTAATCTAAAGTTATGTAAGGATGTCTAATTTTTTTTTATCTTTAAGAGGTATGTGTAAGAAATTATTTGCTTTATGAGCTTAAACAAACAAATAACAATGTGAAAGACTAATTTTCATAATTTCAAAATTCTTATTTTATTTTTTAGGTTTTAGTAATTTTTAAAAATTTATACTTTTCATGTTCATAACAAATGTGTATTTCTAATATTAATTTTATTATTTCATTTCATTTTGAAATAAATATAACTACTAAATTCAAAATATATAAAAAAAAAGATAACAACAAAAATAATAATAAATCAAAGAATAAATTTATATTATCTAAATTTTTAACTTTAAGGTAATTTTTATATGCATATATCTCATTTGTCATATTATCTACAAAATTAATTTATTATTCATAAAATTTATTTATACAAAATTTCATATTTTTATCAATGTAGTTAAATATTACAAAAATTAAAAGGGTATCCATATATTTTAAAATTAAATTAATATTTTATTAAAAAGTTATAAAATATTAGAAATTTTAATTAATAAATATTTTAATTAAATTCAACTCAATAAAAACTAATAAACCATACCTAATTATACCTATATTATTCCATATATGTGTAAACGATTTCATAATTTTTTTTAATTTAAATTTTATTATTTTGAAAATTATTTTCTTAATTTATTCAATTATTTGAATTTTATTTATTGTTTTATTTAATTTTTATATAAGTTATTACTAATCGATAACCGTTAATAATAGAGATTGAATTTTATAATTATTTTTCTTTTTTCTTTTAATATTTGTTAAGCTACTCTTTAGATTTTGTATCTAAAAGAAGTTACTCTTGGATGTCATTTCATTATACAATTACTAGTGGAACGAAATACTTGGTGCCTATGTACTCTATAAGCAAATAAAATTAATAATAATAGTTATAAATAAAAATAATGAATAGTTGATATATATTGTGTTGTGGAAAAATGTGAGTAATTTATAGTGTATTATGATGTTGAAATGTTTGTGAAGTTACTTTAGGATTTAGATAATTTATTTTCATTATTTTTAATTTTAGAATATAATTAAAGATAAAATTAAAATATGAAATACGTAGAAAATATTTTTATACATACAATAATGAATAAATTAAAATGTTTTATAACTATTTTTATATACATTCTATTATAAATTTATTTTTATTTTGATAGAAAATTATAAAAAAGTATTTTATGTACATAATTTCTTACAACTTTAACATAAATTTTAATATTATTTTTTAATTAATTTTATTATAATAATTAACTTTTGTCATTTCTAATTTTATTTTCTATTATCATAAAAAGATATATACACGCGCATATGCCTCTCGTTTCATTAGTAATAATTTTTATTGAATAGAAAATTATAAAAAAATAAATAATAGTAGTTCTATAGTAAATTGTATTATCAATAATGAAACAAAAAATTTAAAATTTTTAAATTATTTTCTCCACTCAGTTATTTTTTTTTTAAAAGAAAGACATGCTAGTTATTATGCTATCTGTGTAATTCTCTTTTAACAGTGTCATTTCGGAAAAGATTTATTGAGGGGAAACATAATTCCATTGCACTTTCTAAACACAACAGAGTGATACGTTTTCAAGCGTCTCTGATTGGAACACGTTACCTCCTGAATGCTACATATTTTCATAACTTTATCTTATGATCTTTCCCCATCTTCCCTTTTGTTCTGGAAAGATAATTGTTTTAGGCAACATTCGGCTTGTAACGATGGCAGAGTCTCCAACTGCATCTACTATTTCTTTAAACATTAATTGAGCAAGTGCAAAAAGAGAAAGACGAAATGCATAACAGTTTGAACAAAAAGAATGATCTTTACAGAATGAATGATTAATGATTCTACCGATTAAAAACACTAACAAGTTAAGCAATAAAATGTTGAGAAAGAAGCAGGAAGAAATCATTGTTCAGTTTGGCGACGAGCAGCAGGAAAGGGAACACTAAATCTAGCAGAGAAACTGGGAGGCATGTCATCATCTTCACTCTGAGCCCCACTATTGAAGTTGAGGGCATAGCTGTGCTCATCGTACTGAAATCTGTTCTTCTGCTGCTTCCTGCCATACCCGCTTATCTTTCTAATGAATGTTTTCCACTTGGGACCTGCAATCACTTCTGTAAACTCCTTCATATTCCTCAACTTGCAAATCACCCACGAATCACCCCTTTGCTCGACTGAGCCGTTAACTTGTTCACGGCCTCCGCACCAACTCAACCCAAAACCTCGAAAGCATCCATACCTACATCCAGTGGGCTCTTGGTGGTCGAAGAAATCTTCCCTGTGTTCCGCTGCCTCCACCAATGGCATTCCCTCTGAAGCAGCCATATTTCAGAGGATGGGAAATTTGCAAGGATTGTAGCTGATAATTATGTAGATAGCTCTAACAAATAGATGATGATTATAAAGAGTTGGGAGAGAGAGAAAGAGAGAGTTGCAAAGGAGGAAATGGCAAAGAAAATGAAGCTACAGCTGTCTGGAACATCTCTAACTAAAAGATATTAATAAAAAAAGAAATCACAATTGTTTAAACTGGAAACCATTGAGGAGTTTGGAATCGCCAAGGACGGTTTCAACCGATGATTGGCAATTGGCATGTCCGTCACTCAAGACATAAGACATAATAATAGAATTAAATAGTTGAAAAGGAAAAGTAAATGAAGAGTGGAAAAAGTTAATATAATATATGAATTGAGTTTCATGTGCCCCACACCACACCACACCTAACGGAAAGGATATAGCCGACCCAACGGTACGCCGTGTCATGCCCAGCTGTTGGTGGCTCCCACGTCCATTGATGGAGGAGTGGTAGCAAAGAAATTTAGTTGTCTTGTCACTTGAGAAATAGTTGAAGAAAAGGAAAGGTCCTTTGGTCAATACATACAATAACACACCACTAGTAAGGATCAGTAATCACTTCAATTTCTCCCTTTCTATCAACATCAAATTAACCACTTCAAAACAGTAACCATAACAACATTACTGTTAAGTGCTTTTTAACTCTTTACAATGTCCATCTTTACAACCACTATAAAAAAATTAAAAAATATCAATATCTTTCTTTTTCTGTTTTAACTAGTACGACACATGATATTCACTGAGGTTTGGGTGTAATACAAGAATACTAAAAGGACTCACAACTATTAACCTTACCTTACCGTCTCACACTTGCATACTTTTCCTACAGTATATATTCACCAAATCAGATCCAAAACAGGAATTTAGCACACTGCAGTTGTTGGAAATTATTTCTGCACTTGACTAAGCGATGAAGTAGGTTGCTGCTGTTGATTTTGTCCTTTAGGAGAGATCTTGGTTGCCATGGAACGTAATCCATTGGCAATCTCAGTGAAGGAAGGTCTTTCTGATGGTTCTGAAGACCAGCACATCTCCATCAGCAGTCTCCATTCTTGATCGCAAGATTCTGGAACTGGAGGTCTTAAAGTGTTGTTTACTATACCACCTGAATTATGTGACAAACCAAAATATCAATAACCAAAACTAGTGAATAAAATGCTACGTATGGATTCAAACATTTGGACTAACTACCTATAATGGCCCCATAGTGCAAATCAGCATATGGCTCTTCTCCCGTGAGCAGTTCCCACATAACAATACCAAACGAAAACACATCAACCTGTAACGATAAATATGAGAAACAACTGTTTATAGAATGACAAAATATGAAGGAAGCATAAAAATAAATCAGCTTTCTAACAAGTTAAAGCACAAAATATACCTTCTCTGATACAAGACTACTGCTCCCATTAAGCAGTTCTGGGGCCATCCAAGGTAGAGTTCCTCTAACTCCGCCGGATATTAAAGTCTGACATTTTACTTTGGACAGACCCAAGTCACCAACCTGAAATGAAAGTCAGAAGGTCGATAACTAGGATACAAAATGTATGAGCCCATTTGTATCGACATTTTTATGAGGGAATCACCTTTACTTCTAAACAATCCCTTCAATAAATTTTATGGGTTTGTTTCTTCTATTGAAGAAAAAAAAAAGAATCTATAGGAAACAAATTTATGTTTATTTTGAGTAGTTACTTTGAATAGATTTGAAAAACAATGTTGAAATTACAACCACCTATCAAAATAAAGTGTCTTTTATAAGAGAAAAATGCAAAATATATTTATACCGTCATTGCATAACCATTAAACTCCGTAAAAAAACAAAACACTACTTTTTCCCTTACATAAATCTCTAAAAAATAATTCACTTTTTTATACAATCTTAAAAAACCGGCCATATATTCAAGTGTTCTATGCTATGAGTAGTGCCGCGTGGACCAAGAAAGCATGTAACATAACTCCGTTAAGAAAATTTCTGATCGAAAAAATTGTTGGAGTGGTGGACCTAATTATAAAACATTAATTAACCTAAATCTACGGGAATTGGTCCGCAAATCATTCACTTCCTTATTTACAACATAGTGTAATGCATCTATAGTATGAATGAGTACAGAACAACAATATTTCAAATATGACCACATAAGAACAAAATATTTCAACCTTGCATATTGGACGGTGTGGATCTCGGAGATTCACGAGCAAGTTGTCACTTTTCAAGTCAAAGTGTACTATATTTTTTCCATGCAAGTACTCCATGCCAAAGGCCACATCCATTGCAATCAAAAGCCGTTTGCGCTTGTCAAGATTCCTGATATTATCACATAAATCAAACAATTATGATAGGAACTAGAGGAATAAAGTAGAAAAGAAACTGAAAGTTGTTTTAAGATAGCTCACTAAACCTCACAGAATACTCTGATCACTAATGAAACAGTAAGAAATACTGAAAATAAAGACGAATTGGAGCACAGCGCTCCTTAAAGTTAAAGAAAAAACATTGACACTCCAACTGAGAGAGTACCTCCTCTGCTCAAACCCAAACCTCCCAATACCAAGACGCAACCCCCCTTCCCCATTTGGTTAACCTTCTCCAAATACTCATGATTCCCAGACTTCAATCCTCCACTCTCTCCTTGTCACCGGAAAAACCTGGCAATTCTGTTACTAAACCACTATCTCCATGGCCCCTTCCCCAGTCCATCTTTTTACCTCTCCTTCTATAAACATTTACTATGGCCTATCAATTTACTGTTATGAAAACAGTAATGCATTAAATCAAAGTAATGCAAATTAATCAACAGATGGTTTTGTGAGCATGCACCTAGGGACATGCACATATACAAATACATTACTAGTACCTCCCATTCTTCTGCAATGCATTTCTTAGAGAACCATTAACCATATACTCCGTCACTGTCGCCACAGAACCTCCCGGGCCATCAAGCACAACACCATAGAATGCTACCACATTTGGATGATGCAAGTCAGCAAGCTTGATTGCCTCATTCCAAAAGTCTGCTCTCTGTTGATGTATAAATCATGAACAATGTCAGTCAGTTCATTGGATGGAAAAATAAGTGGGAAATAGAAATCAGAACAATTAATGATGAGACACAGACCAGGCGCTCTTGCTCCGAAGGTTTTCCTGCAAAACACCTATCATTAATCCGCTTTATTGCAACATCAGTGCCCCTCCATTTTCCATGATATACAGTCCCAAAGGTCCCAGAACCCAACTCTATCAGCTCTTCAAGGTCACAATTTTTTATAACCTAATCAAATCGCAAGTTAAGGTTTTAGCTCAGCTTAGTTGGTAATATGAAACCATAGAAGAGAGAACACATGCAAAAGAAAACATTAAACCTGCAAAGCTCCAACATCTGATGCTGGAAAGCCAAAATTTGATTTCTCTGGAAGCTTGCTTTTGAGATCCTGAGAGGAAAATATATATTAGTATTTATTATTATAATAATAATAAAAACTATCAATAACAATAATAATAAAAGTAAGAAAAATCACATCCAAATAAGGGCAGCAATGGAATAGGGTGGGTTTTTCCCTCCACACGATTCACCTCCCCAAACCCACCCATGAATCCACATCCTTCTGACAGACAGAGATGAAAACATTGATGCCCAATCTTGTCCCGTTTTGTGTCATCCCCATAAAAACGAAAGTAAAAACTTAATAAGATAATAAGAAATTGTAGAACATATTGTTACTACAGAGATGTAAGCTTAACTTTACAGTTAACTAATACATTGTTTTATTATCAAAGTGGGACTGGGTCCGGGGCAGGCATCTAAGCACAATCAATATCATGATGGGACAAGTACAGGCAGGTACAGTTTTTTTGCCATGTCTGCACCCATTGGAAAGTACGATGGAGGGGCGACAAATGTATTATTATAGAAACTATTCCTACAATTTCAAGGTAGAGAAGATAATAGCAAGGAGTGTGCAAGCAATGTCACCTGAATTTTATCTTTATGCTGTATATCTATTTGATTATTTCGAACATCTCCATCGCCAATGTCCTCATGATGGGACAAATCTCTGGCATTCAAATCAATATTTGAAGAAGTGCTTGAGTGCAGAACGGAAGCGGCTAAACCTTCAGCAATGGCTTGAAGTTGTCGGTCTTCTGATGAGACTTCAATAAAGAAACGACAATGACCGTGAGTCAAAAGCTTAAAATTAAATAAGATAAATATATTACTCATTTATGGTGTTAACAAATTCACATACCCTTGGCGGCAGATCGAGCTTCTTCCAAAGCTAAATTCTGTTTGAATGTCTGATAGAGGCCATTGTCTATTTGAGCTTCTAAATTTTGTTCCCCATTGATGCCCGGATTCTCACCAAGTTGATCCTTATTTGAATAGGTTTCTTTCTTCAATGCAACTTTGTTAGGTCTCGGTGGTGGAAAGTATGAACTGTGTATATTCCATAGATCCTGATTGCTAAAAAGTGAGTTTGAGGAATCCTGCACATCTCCAAACCTAGAAGATGGAGGAACTGAAGATAAAACTGCATCATCCCTGTTATGGTTTCCACTCTTTGACTGAGGATTTGAGCCAGGTATACCCCAAATAGGGGGTTGTAGAACCTCATTACATTCCACTGGCCTGGAATTATTCCCATATGAAATTTCCACAGTAGAACTAGGAAGCATATCTATCATATTAATTTGATCTGCATCAGTGATCAACTTTGACTTAAGGTTGTTATCTAGAGCCAACCCTTTCTTCTCTACAATATGTTGAGTGCTGCTGTAATCAAATTTATCATTATTTAGAAAATTTTCAGGATTACCTATTTTCAGGTTGTCCATTCTTCCATCAATAGGTTTGAGAAGATCCTGTGCTATCCAATTCTCCATGGCATCTGCTTTTGAAATAGTGCTAGCAAGTTCATTAGTATATTCTGTTGGACATTCTTGAACCATACAGTCAGAATTTTCAATAGATGTGCCAACAACTAAAGGTATATCATTATTAACAGGTTTATTCACAGGAGCATCCTTTTTAGACCTGTTTTCAAGTGGCACCATATGCTGGCGGGTGACATCATCTCGATAAGAAAGTGGTGTTGTTCCCATCAGCCCATCACTTGGCAACTGTTTTTCTCCTATTCTTACAACTGCTTCCTGGATAACTGCATTCCTGGGATGATCAGACCTGTCCAGCTTTTGTATAAAAACCCTCTCACCTTCAGACTCCAAAGAAAGTCCAGTTGTGTCTGTACAAGCTACTCCAGGTGGAGTATCCAATTTGCTTAGGACCTTGGGTCTGGTCACAACTGCTTGTTCAACATTGTCTTCCTTCATTGGTGCAGATACCAAAACAATATTTGTTGCTTGAGCCCTTGAATTGTCCTCCGTAGGTAGACTATAGAAACTTGGGATTGAATCAGAAATTGGACCAGCACAACTATTTTGCTGATCCTTAACCACAGGATCTGAATGTGCATGAGGCAACTTTTTCTGACACATATAACAGTCCTCCACTCTTTGGAATTTCTCAGAGGTCATCATTGGTTGTTGAGGTACAAATGCATCAGAAAAGATTACATGCTCTGCTGAAGGAACCTGTATCCAGCCATAATTACCTCCAAAAGGGACTTGAACCTGAAATGTTTTGTAACTTTGTTCAGCAGGAACCTGGTGAATCCTTAGCCCTGTAGCATTTTCATCATTATATTGGTCCAAACGGTTTTGCTGAGGTTGCATGAATGGTTGTGATTGAATAACACTTGGTCTTAAACCAGCAAGAGAAAATGGCTGAGTCATGGTCATTTGCACTGCAGGGATTACCTGATGGGACCCAAAACAGGAAGTATTATCATGAAATTGATGTTGGGAATAGATGGAGCCAGGCTTACCTAGAAGCTGAGGATTCAGGAATCCCACATGGGGAGGAAGCTGGACATAATCTGCATGATTCATAATCTCCTGGCGATGATCAACAAAAGTTTGCAAAGGTGCAGAGGGTGGAATTTCCAAACCAGATTGTTGCACCCCAAATTGAGGTTGAGAAAAAGTAACAGGAACAGACTTTTCTAACTCAACCTCATTCTGGAGAAGTGGAGTGTGGGTTGGACCAGAATTACTGACAGGAATGCCCAGTGGAAGCGCAGAGGCCTCTGTGTAAGATGTACCAGGCTCAGGAACCACAGAATTTGAAGTACCATCATGAGAAGAGGCCACGTTCCCCTCAGGTGATAAAGAACTGGGCATAGGTACAGGTACCCCAGTGACATCCCCTTGAGCAGCATTCAAGCTATCAAGAGCATCTATCCCGCTAAAATCAGAATTCTGGGTAGAGACTGCACTTGTATAACTCGCTTTCCTTGTTAGTTTGCCACCAATCCCATCAGTAATTCCATTCACAGCTTCAACATATTTCAGTCCACCATCATGCAAATTTACAAACTGTGCTACACCTGAAGGATCAAGTTCTGAAGCAGAAAGAAGAAAGACCCTTAATTTGGGAGAACCGTTAGGAGACCTCTCAATCAATCTCTCATACTCCTCCATCATATTCTCCAGATCATCAGGGCAGGAAACCGAAACCAATGCATCAAGATCCTCATCAGGGAGCTGATATTTGATAACCACATGTTGCCCAAATGTACCAACCATCTTCTGCACCAAATCATTAAAACTCACATCTCTCTTAACACTTATGATCCTTGTATGCCCTCCAACATATCTCAACATTCCATCACTTGGCCTAGGCAAAATCTTCCCACCATAACTGCACATCAACTTCATTTTCCGCCCTGAAACCGAATCATCCCCACCCTCCTCACTCGCCTGATCTGTCCGCTGGCTTGACGGGGTATTGGAAATGGAACCAACCCCAACACCACCACAAACATGATCACCAGAATTGCTAATGACTCTGCTGTTCGCCGGAACAGCATTATTATTATTATTATTATTATTAACATCACTACTATTAATACTATCCAGACCATTACCCGAGGCAACCCAGTTACCCCCCAAATTCATAGGATACCCATGAGTAGCAGCCACAAAACTACTCGAAACATCAACAGCATTGCCACCAACAGCACCAACCCTATTGGGAAAACTAGGAACATGAACAAACCCAACAGCAGGATTCACGGAGGGATTATGATTATGAATAGGCACAGCAGGGCGAACACACCACGTGGCAGCCCCACCGCCACCTCCCGAAGTCACATTCCCATACCCCATTCCAACCAAGCCAGCATCAGAGACAGACGCAGGGTAGAAAATCGGCACCGCTCCGCCGGGAACCGCCGTAGACACCGGCAAAACGAGAGACTCCTCCGCCACACTCCGGGCTACTGAATTCAGTGGCCTCACAACATCGCCGCCAGGAACAGAGGTTTGCTCAAACGCCATAACCACCGAAAACTCAAAATCACAAAGAAAACCGCTAATCAATAAAAGAAGCACGCAAATCGAAGACAAAACCTGTAAATTAGAGAGGCAACGGATTCGCCTAAAGAGCTCGATGTCAAATCCTGCAAACAAAAAACGCAGTTTAAAACCCTAGTCAAATAGAAACAAAAAAAAAACACATTAAATTGAGAGAAAGAGCAAATACCAAATGTCAAGCGGTGCAGTGTGACAGTGAGAAGAGAGAGAGAATGAAAGATATAAACAAAAACAACGCGGAAGTTGGTGGAGTTTGGAATTCGAAAGAAGACAAAACAAATCGCGTCTTCCCGATGAAATTGGGGGGTTTTGGAGGACTTATCCCTGTAATTGTAGTCTTCACTCTGTTTGCTCTGTCTCGGTTTTTTGCTATTATTCAAATGCAAAGAGAAAATTGGTTCGGTTTGAAACTAAGAAGCACAGTGGCAGAGAATGCGGTGGCATGCAGAAGGCGTGCAGTTAGATTTTTTGCCGGGAAAGTGAGAAAGTGTGGTAAACGGCGGTGGAGAAGAGACGCAAAGAAGGAAAGAGAAAGGGAGAAAGAGAGGGCACGTGGAGTGGACCGCTTCATGCAGAGTGTAATGAATTTGGGAAGAGGAAAATGAAGTGGATAGTGATTTATGGTGACATGTTTGCATCTGCCCAAGACTTCTGTGGATGGGGCCTCGTGTCTCCCCCACCAAATCTCACCATACCATATTCTCTCTTTATTTTTTATTTTATTTTGTTTCTATCTTTTTTAACATTTTTTAGTCACGCCACCTTTAAATTTTACGATTTAAATAATTTCAGTGTTGGAAAATTATTTTTTAAATTAAATATTTAATAAATAATAAAATATTACTTTAATTTTTTTTAAAAACATATTTTTTCATAACATGTGTTCTCAATGCATATATTATTACTAATTATTGTAAATTATATCATACATATTTTTATTTTATTGTAATATAATTGATTTTGGTAATGCAAGGACTTATATAAAAAATATTTAATTTAATATATATTTATGACAATCATAAAGAGAAATTATTTCATATCTTAGAAAATAATTCACAGTTAAAAATCATTAAAAATTAATAATTAAAAAAATAAGAATGTATATTTAAAAATAAAATTCATTAATTTGATCCACAAATCTTGAATATCAGACTGAATGGGCCAAAAACTTAAATAAAAAAGTAAATTTAAATTAAATCATATTAATATTAACTTAAATTTAGTCCATATTAATTTGGTGTGAGTAGTTAATTGATTTTCAAACAATTACAAAATTTAAAGAATAAAATAATAAAATAGAATATATTGATAAAAGTAAATCGATAATAAATTGTATTCACTAAAGTAAAAGATACCAAAGAGTTATGGGAACAATTGATAATATTATCAATTGTGATAGATTAAAATATTTGATAATATTATAATAATTTAGAAAAACAATTTTCTTTATATAATCATTTATATATATAGCTTATTTTCTTTAAAGTTTATCTTAAATAGTTGCAATCAACAAAACGCACATTGCTTATCTATTTCAACAATTTAATTTATTAAATCATTACAAGTATAATTAATATTTGAGACCTATTGAATATTAATATATAAATGGAAAGATGATTTAGGCGATTCTCCAAAATTGAGGTTACTTTTGTAAATATATATTGAATAATTTAAAAAGTTACTGTCATAATTTTTTTAAAAGTAAAAACATATTTTTGATAAGCATCAAATCTCATCATGAAGTGTCTTGTTTAACCTAAGGAATATAAGTGATAAGGAATATAAGTGATAGGTTGAACAAACATAAATACTTTATTTATATTTCTTTTTCTAATAAGTTTTTGTTTAAATATATGAAAGTATTCCTTTGATAACCATTTGGTTGGCAAACAATAAGTATATTTCGTCACATGATATACATAGAAGACTTATAAACACTTATTTTTTTATTTTTTTTTTGTGTGTAAGAAATATTCATTTCTTTATTTCTCTTAAGAGGATTTCTAAACATTATGTTTATCTTGAAGAGTTTTTAAAATTGATCAATGCAGACAACTTTTCTGAAAATGTAGTATGTCAATGCTATAGAGTCAGCTAGTTGTGTCAATCCCTGTGTTTACGCTAAAGAGGAAGGAAGCTAAATGGCACCACTGATAAGTGTCATATTTAAGTAATATTTCATATTAAAATACATACACTTATATATATTAATTAATAAAATAACCATAATATAACTCCTAATTTATAAATTTAAACATATTTTGTGATTTTAATTTGAATTAGAACGATTTATTCTTAAATTTGTGTTAATTTCATAATTCTAGGAAAAAATGGAGATAAAAGGGCAAAAGAAGAATAGACAAAGTTAAAAAGGGAAAGTTGGAATGCACTAGCACTCACCTAAGCTTGTCCAAACTCACTCAAGTCAGAAGCCTCCAGAGGATCTCACCTAAACGAGCCCAATCTCGCCCAGGCAAGATTACTCCAGTGACATTGGGTCTTTTTTCGTGCAACTCGCATAGGCAAGCCCAATAATGCCCAAGCGAAAAGTCACTTAGTCCAAGCTCAACTAGGTTAAATATGAGGTTTGAGACACAACCCTATATAATCCTTGAGTGAATTGGAATTAGGGATGGCAAAGCGGGTCAGCCCGCCCCGCCCTACACTTGGCTCGCCCTGCGTAATGAACGCGGGCTAAATTCTCTGCCTCGCCCCACATAAGGGCTAGCTCGCATTTTTTTTTTTAGAAATTCAATGAAAATGTTTTTTACTTTTTGCTCTTGAAAAATCATCAAATTGAACCTATATATTTGCTACTATCAAACATCAATATTTTTTTCTTCCATTTCAAACATAGTCAAACATTAATAATTCAATTAAGATAAAAATCAAATATCAATATTCTCCCATTTCAAAAACATTAAAAATAGTTATTTAAAAAACATTAAACATAAACATCACTACAATTAACATAGTTAATTCAAAACATTAATATATTTTTCCAGTCCAAGTTATCACTGTCAAGCCCAACCCAAGTCAACACACAAACTTTTTTTTTGCAGGCTAGTAGGCTAGCCCGCCTCGCGTTTTTGATTAGCGGCCGTTGGCTAACCCACATGGCCCGCCCCGCTTTGTCACCCCTAATTAGAATCAAATTGGGATAATAAAAAGTGTTAGAAACCCTAGAGGAGGCAACCATCAATTTCTTGCTCTCCATGGTTGTAATAGCCTGATATTGGGAGTAATATGTTCAAACTCTTATGTATTGAAGTGATATTTAAATATAATATTTTGTTCTTGATTGATGATTGGTATTTTCATTTTATTTGTAATGCTTATTTCTATGATCTAGATCCTTAGATTTGACTATAAAAGGTGGTTATTTTTTCCCCTTCTCTTATGTCAATCCATTTTTTTTTTTTCATTTCTTTACTTGTTCTTGTTTTTACATTGAAACTAATACCATTCAAATGGGATTCTCCATGGTGCTTCTTGCTTGTGCCAATACTTCTTGTATTTTCATGGATTTTATTTTCTTCAACACCAATTGAGTTTATCAAGATCCTCTCCAACCTTTTAAGGTTCACATTAAGTAATTTGTGCTTGTTTTAGGCAACTTTCATTTAGCATTTTAACATGAATCTTTTGGGTGAAATTGGTTGCTTAATTTTGCATATTTTAATTGTATTTTTCAAACTTTTGCTTTGCACTTTTTGAGTCATTTATCATATATTTTGATTATCTTTTGGTTTAACTTTCTTTCTTTAACTTTTTTAGTTTGTCTTTTCAAATTTCTATAAGTTGTGTCTAGTGGTTTTCTCTTCTAAAATTTCCATAAGTGCATTAAGGACTTGTGCCTCATTCACTCAAAATGAACTTTGTGTTAATGTAGGATTAGTGTGACATAAGTATAATCATTAACTCAATTAGCCTAGTGTTCACACTAGGTATCATATTTGCTTTTATGTTCACATTTAGGATTTCTTTCCTTGTGTTCACATTGCTTATAGATACCTTTCTCTCTTCTTGGTCACACCATGTAGTTACAAATAAGGTGACAAGTCCTCTCGTAAACTACACTTGAATGCTTGAATACAAATTGATTTTATGAGTCAACTTTAAGTATCTTAAGAGTGTTCTACTCTTTTTCTTGATTCTTATCTTGGAAAGTTGTTTCAAGTCATAATACTTATCCTTTTAGGATTCTATTTCAAACGTGGTGTGTTACTCGTATATCTTTCCTTAATCCATTTTCTCTTTTCCTTTACAACTTGTTTTCCTTTCTATTTTTTGTTTTAATTTCATACCAAGGGTGAGCTTCCACAACCTTTACCATCTTCCATGGGTTCTTGGCTTCTCCAACACTTGTTGAGTTTATCAAGATCCAACCATTATTCTGAGAATTACATTACATTTCTTATATGTGTATTATCTCTTGGTTATCCCTTCTAAAAGGGTCTTTAAAAGTACTTATAAAACCATCATATAACCTTCATTTACGTTTGAATGGCCTATTGCAAAAAAAAATTAAAAGGGTTTTAATATATCTATTCAATCCCCCTTTTAAAACTAATTTAAAAATTCAATATTATGTGAATATATATATATATATATATATATATTAAAAAAAGTATGTGGGTGGGTGTGTGTATTGTGTATGTTGTGTGTGCATGTTTTGTGTATATGTGTGTGTATGTGTGGACTTTTAACTATGTCCTACTAAAGAATAGTTATAAAAACAACGTTTCGTAGGTTTTCTATAGCAATGTAAGATAGGATGTCAATGTGATAATGATTATAATAAGATCTCTTATGCCCACGAACTTGAATGGATAAACTATTAGGAAGGAAGCCTTTTTTTTTCAACTAAGTTAGGAAGTTGGTTTGGTAAAGATCATAAAGTACCTTTCACACTAAGGTGGACACCAAAATGTTTTGGTCAAAGCTAATTGAAGTTTTTTCTAAAAAATTTAGTTATAACTCTTGTTATATCCTTACTTGATCTTATGCTTTTTTTAATATATTTATAGACAATTTATCTATTAGTTGAGTGTTTACATTATATCTCTTCTCATTTACGTTTCAATTGTGATATTCTTATTTTTCAAGGAACCACTTCAATTCATCCTTATTTTCAATAGATCATTTTATCTCACTTATATTATAATAGTCACGAATACCTTATATATCTTTGATGAAGAATAATTAAGTATTATGTATAATATCTCATAGTGTAAATATCATATTGCCATCAATTCTTTATATAGTTTAGTACTACACTAAGTAATACATAAAACTTTACTTAGTAATAAGATTGAGTTATATCAAATTGGTAATCCAAATAACGATACATACACACATCATTGAATACTATAACATTTAATAAAAATTACATTTGTTGGAGATTCCACATCGATTAGATATTAGAGTTTTAATATATAAGTGTGTGCACATCTCACTTTATAAGTAAGTTATATAAGGTTGAGTTAGACTTAAAGTCCACTTCTTAACATGGTTTCAGAGTCATTTCGAGCCTATCCCAACGAGAGTTTGTTGGGTCTATTAGGTCATTCACTATCAAACAATGGACCCCCCATAAATATATAGTCTCTCGCACAAGTTGGTAGTCTTGATGTGAGAGGAGTGTGTTAGAGATCTCACATTTGACAAAAGTTTAGAACATTTCATAGTATATAAGTGAGTACAAACCTCACTTTATAAGTCTGTTTTATAAAGTTGAGTTAAACTTAAAGTTCACTTCTTAATAACATTATCTTTAGTTGATTTTTCCCCTTTATAAAAGAAATATAAAATAACACTCATTTAACCTTTAAAATATGTCACATAATCCAATATCTTTTAATTGGATATTTTTATAAAAATTAACAGTTAAATATATATATATATACACAATTTTATACTAATATAAAATTATTTAATGCCTTTTTTATATAAATTAGGATTGATTTATCACATACCTTCTGAAATACATAAAATATGAATTATTTATCTTCGATTTTTAACAAATTTTAATCTCGATAATTATGATAATATCAAACTAGAATTGAATACATTTATGAAAGATAGTTTTCATATGCCAAACTTTTTCTTTAATTACTTCATATATATGTCGAAGAAAAGTGTTGAATCCCACGCTTGACGCTTATCAACAAAGTCGGCAGTGAAGAATCTATAGGGTTAGTTATTCGGTATCTCTCTTTGGATATGGTTGTTAGCATCCGTGGGATAAGGACCTTTAAAATTCTACATTGGTTACTCGATAATGAGATATTTAGAATCCCTAAGTGTCGGTCAAAAAGACAAAAAATGGGACATTTGTGGTTCTCTAAAATGAACACAAATCACTATTGCAGGAGTGTGAAACCAAGAAAAGAAAAGGGATAAAAGAAAGGGCTTAACATAAACATATCCAACGTTGTGTCCTCTAATTGAAAGCATTTGACTCATTTCCATTTATTCACCTTGAATGAGACATTAATTAAAGCCAGAATTGAAGTTGGTGAAAAAGTGCACCTAATTTATTATAGTAGTAAATCTAAGAGAGGTTATTGCATCATCATACGCGGTATTACACTTTCCACTTCAACAACATGAGTACAAAATTTCCAACATAAATAACAATACAAAGATAAAGACACTTGATTCACCCAAATAACCCCACTAACGCGTTTTTGTAGTGTAGATTTTGTTTAGGGTTGAGAAAATATAATTCAGATATATAAAGTATATTTTATTAATTTATAAATTATTGCAAAAGATTAATATTTCAGTTTTGTATGTATATTTTACATATTTTGACCTTAAATATATTGAGATGGTAGCATAGCCTATTCAAGTTATTGTGTGTTTTGAATTTTGAGTTCCATACGATTTTTAATTCATAAAAGTGCTTTTAAGGATTAAGAGAGAAACATGTATTTAAATTGTTATTGATCTTGAGTCTTAAGTGATATGAGAATGAAAAAGTGGTTCAAAAGACAAATTATTGTTTCCTTAATCTTCAATGGAGCATTTGTTTCGATATACCCAGTAGTATCACATAACTTAGGAGTTAAGATCAAAGACAATTTAAATAAATATTTTTCTTTAAATTTTAAAATCATGATAGACAAAATAATGAGATGATAACACTAAGAATTAGAAATACAAGTTATCCTTTATTTTAGTTAATTACAATCATTTTATTTTGTTTTATTTTCAACTTGATTGAAAATATTTTGAAATACAATCAAAGATGAATAGTATGATAAAAATATAAACCGTATAATAATTTTAACTGAAAAATATAATTAGAATAATTTATTTATAAATAAAAAATTATAAAAAGTTTAAAATTAACTAAATTTACATTATAAATAATCTAAAATACATTTTATCAAAAAAATAAAAAAAATAAACTTATCATGTAATTGTTTTAAATAACTAACAAAATTGAATTGAATGTGTGAAGGCATGAGATTGAGAGAAATATTAACCAAACAAATTACACATGAAATAAAATTAATGAAGAGAGTAAGTGCACAATAATTCATTCTCTGAACTAGTTGTTTTGGAATTTATTCTTCTAATCTAATTAAGGAATTGATGTAACTTTTACATTGAGTTATGTGATTACCTTAATGATTGATAAAATATCATTTACTTAAAATTCTCTTTCTAAAGTGTACGATTTTCTAGATTAGATTTTATGTTTGGTTTATTTTTGTTTTGCTTTTCTAAGAACAAATAAATTATAAGTTGGGTGTTGTGATAAATTCTAAATATTAGTTTTTTTTATCCTATTTTTAACTTATATTTGGGTATTTATTGTTATTTGATTATGTCTTTTTAAGTAGTTTTTTAGCTCAAATTTAGTTTTTATTATGATTTATGATTTTTTTTTTGTTTTTTTTATTTTTCTTAAGAAAATAAAGAAAATTTTCTCTCAAGAAAAATTAGATGGTTGGAGCAAAATAAAGTCAAAAGTCCATCGATCACACAAAGACTCTCACTGAAGCGAAACATTAGCTCACTTAAGCAAGCCTTGCTCACTCAAATAGCCTAATTATCTAATACTTAGGTGCCTAAAATTGTCCAATACTTATACTTGTGCTAGTTTATCTAATTTTGTGATGTTCCATCAAGGGTGAATAGAACATGATCATCCTTATGTTATAAAATTTGACGATAGCCACACGACCTTAAGACATAGCCAAGAATGACATATTAAAACCTACTTAGGGATTACATGCCTACAAACACAATCATCTCTAACTTTTACAAGCTAGTTGATGCCCATGCATCCCTTCTAATTCCAAAGTTTCAAAAGAAAGTTATTGCTGTTTATGTAAAGAAATTGGATGCAAAAAAAAGAGCTCAACAAGAAGCCAAGCTTGAAGACAAATAACAAGATGAAACACATGCCAAAATTTAAGCTGAAATAAACACAATGGAAAAAAAGAAGAAAAAGATAATGTTGAAGCAAAGGTTTTAACAAAATTTAAAGCTCCCATTGAGATCCAAGCTCCACATAATACTCAACCAATCTTAGAACCACCACCAACGCAACCTAATTACATCATCGTAGAACAAGTTCAACATATGTTAGAGACTCATGATGCTCATTAGTCAGAAAATAAGTTTGCATTAGCCAATTTTTTAGCTAATCAAAATCCACCACGATATTATAGTTGGTCGATGCCAAGAACACACCACCAACCTTACCACCTCCACTCTCCTTATGCTTCCCCAAACCACTAACACATCTTTCTTCAGTCAACCTTTAACTTTTCAAACATAGTCATAATCAAACCTCAAATCAAAAGCCAAACACCAAACCAACAAGGCATCCCACCTTCATCACCTTTGCCTCTGCCTCGCAGTGATTTTTAAGCATCTCCCTCTTTTTGTTTACAACAAAAGGGGGAGAAAATATGTAAAGAATATGGTGTTATATATTTGTAGAATTAGTTATAATCATATTCTTTATGTAAATGAGTATAGATTAGACACATACATATTCTTTATACATACATCTTTACATTTATACTTATAAGAGTCTATATTTCAATATACATAAGCTTCTTATTTTTCATATTTTCATTTTGGTGTAAGCTTTTTATGAGTTGACCAATAATATCTTTCAAGGAAGATTCTGACACGTAGTATCAATTATCACTATGTGAAAGTTCTATTTGGTATTGTTAGTGAGTAGTTTACTCATCTCATAATATTACAAAGTAAAGGTTGTTAGCAAAAAGTCATAAAGCTATGAAAAAACTCTGACTGAAGATACTCTTTGGCACACAACCTAAAATGGTCTTTTATGGACGCTTATATAAGGAAACACCCTTATGAAAAAAAGATTGAGGTTCTCATATATAAAAAAAGAGCCTCACATGCATGAGATTAATTCAAAAAAGCCTTCAAGTGCTAAAATTATAGTTATTCTTCTAGTCAACTTACTTAGAGAAATATCTTCATTGTAAACTCTTCATTGTTAAGTAATATCTATAAAGCAATGAAAACATATTATTTCATATTCACTCATTTGAGTGAGAGTCTTCTAATCAAATAACATCTTCTTTTTTTTTGTATATCCTAAAGAGCCTTCATGTATTTTTCTTGGAGAGACCTTGTGTACTTGTGTTTAAACTCAAGGGAAGTTTAAATTGATAACTTAAAGAGATTTTGTATATTAATATATAGAGACAATATATACTTGAATAGCTAGGAATAACTTTATATAATCATTGTATGCTAAATGTGACAATAATAATATTTGTAATATGATTTGTTAGGTAGACCCTTACTATTATAATTTACGAACTTGACCTAGTCTTTATTGGAATAAACATGTATAAAAGTTATTGTTATTAAACCTTCTATTACATATACATTAGTTGTTGGTTATCCTTTTGATACATTAGTTGTTGGTTATCCCTTTTGAAAAGACTCATGAACATTTTTTTATAAACAATGATAATTATGTTTTTAAAAAATTCTATTAACCTTTGGTAGGCCATTTGTTAAAAAGTTTTCCAAAAATATTTTATTATCTTCACAACTTCTTATTTCCAAAATTAAGGTGTTCTTTCAATATTTTTTATTGACACAACTTTACCATTAATTATCCTCTAATCTTATAAACAATTAAGTAAAAAACAATAGTTAATTATTTAGTAAAATAAAGAATGAACACCTATATCCTATTTATAATTTTTTTTTATCTTTTATTCATTTTAACTTATCTTCACTTGTCAGGTCTTACATTATTAATTATTTTCTTTAAATTTAATAATTTTTCTTGTAAATATATTAATAAAAAAAAGAAGTAATCCAACTAGTTTTTTTATAATTAATACTTTCTTAAATTTATCTTTTTTAAAAGTTTTAGTTTAAAAAAAATTGTTTAAGAATTTTTAAAAATATAATTTTAGTCTTTACTATTTTTATGGATGAATATTAATGATAAAATTTTTAATCGATGGATTAAATTAGATTTTTATTTAACTAAATCAGATTAAATTGAATTTTTAATGAGTTAAAATAGATTAACAATTTTTTTTCCAAACTATTTTATAATTTGAAATAAAATTTATTTGATACATGTAAATGTTTATCCTATTATTTTCCAAAGCATCCCTTCTAAGAAGATTCAAAATGATATATTCATACAAATGAAAAGAAATTTCTATCAAATAATAAGGGGCAGCAAAACTCGTTCTTAATTACTTGATATCCTCGTTTCATTCATAGAACTTTAAGTCAAGCGTGAAATGATTAGCAAAATTAATATCTCACCCGCATGCCAAAAAAGCCAACTAAAAAGAGTAAAAATATTAATTCAAAAATTGTAAGCCTTTTTTTCTTTTTAATGTTTTAGTAGATTGTAATAATGGAGTTTTATCTTTTGATAATTTTTTCAAAATTCACAAAATTATATTTCTTTTCAAAATAAGTAAGTCCTAGGAAGAATGATATATTGATAATTAGTGTTTTTATTATAAGAAAATAAAATAAAATAAATCCATAGAGTTGGAGTGAAAACTAGGTTAGAAATATACTATTATACGTATTTATATGATTGACAAACAAAAAAGACTAAGATTTTCCCTCTCTCGTTTTATACAATAAAAAATGTAAGTGTTAGTACAGAAAATATCCAAAGTATCTTTCATTTTTAATTTTGTGTAAAAGATAAAACGAACATTTTATGTTTTTTCAATCTTTATATTCTTGTTATACTTAAAAAGGGCTCAACATTTTTCGTTTATGTTTCCCCTTTTTTCTGTTCCATTGACTTGGTCTGTGTCCTTTTTTCTGCTTCACCATGCATCAACCAATAAGGGATTAGCCCCCTAATTCAAGTTTTCCCCCTTTTTTGGGTCAAACTACATATGCGAGTGTTTTTTGACGACAAACTCTCCATAATATGAGGGTAATCTTTTTGTGGTATTTTCGAGTAGTTGGAATTGCAGAAGACCAGCGAGATTCAGTGTAATAATACAGTGACATTCAAATAAAACATTTTTCTTGAAAGCGAAAGGTATTAAGAAATGACTTCCACTATTTTTTTTAAATTATGGGTTTATAAATAGTAACTGTCTTCATTATATGGAATTAGACATCATATTGTATGGAAGGATTGAGAGAATCTTTAATTTATTTCATTTTATTTTTCTCTTTCACTTTTTACTCTTTATATTCGGTATTCAGTCGAGATGATATTTGTAAAAGATGTTTCTACGCTCAAGTAAATGTTTGGTATTGTTGTAATAATGACGTACATTTATCTTAATTGTTGTATCTATTTATACAGTTATGATGAATCATGTTATTGTTGGACCGAGATTAATATGTGGATCGTAATTAAGAACATATTACTTAATTTTATGTACAACTTAACCTTGTTAATCATCATTTAACTTTAATGCATTTAAGCACATTGCTTTATTAGGATATTGTTCTAGCCAACTTGGGTCGGTCGAAATTTGGATAAGCTCCTTGTGGTTTCCCTTCAAAAACCTTGTGGGAACGAGGGAGACTCCTTCTGCGATGACACTTCGATGTTCAAGTCAGTAAGAGCATAAAATATAATAAGTATATATAAATATGAGTTAAGAGTACTCCCTATGTTGTTTATTAGATGATACAAGATGATCCTTTCTGAAGACCAAATTGTAACCTAGCCCTAGAACCTCTCCAAGTGGTCTAGGATCAGTGTGTAAGATATATCTCCTTTTTTATGTTTCCTTTGATATATATTGGTCATATCCTATGTAACACAGTTTGATTCTGTCTTTATTGAGTCATTATGGGTGATTAAGTCTAATTGATTGATATTCATTGACTTATGCTCCCTCATAATATTAGATATACAGATCGAGAAACGACCCATAAATGACCAAACATCGGCCAGACCCATGACCTAACAGATATATTTTGATATCATACTTAGAAATAAATTTAAGTTTAACTCATCTACATAAAATATTTTTATAAAATAAGAATTACCCCCACTTAAAATAAACTAATCTTATTTCTAATCGAGATAGCTAATAAAATAAAGAAATAAGTGAAAATATTCAATTTTCTGCACTTTATTCTCTTATTATTTTTTAATTTTTATATAATTTTAGTAAAATCAGTTTGTTTAATGTTGAGCCCAATATATAACACGAGAAGATAAACAAGAAGAACAACTCAAGTCTTAATGTTCAAGCTATACAATGTGACAATACAGGAAGAATTTATCTCATTCTAAAAATGCATTAACTTAAGATTAAAATTAAGTAAATCCCAAACTTTAGAATTACATTAACCTCAATATAAGGTAAACAGTAAGTGGAACGAAGAATCTATTAAATAGGTGGGGGAAGACATGGGCTTTTGGTGATAGTGATGATTGGGTATTTTATGCGACGAAAATAAAAATAAAGTACAAGTATTTGATAAAACAGGATGTATAATTAAATAGTCTTGTATTCAATTTTCTACGAACAAGAATATGAAAGAAATACAATTAAGATAACACCACAATAACAAAACATGGATGAAATTATGGAGATAATGATTTAACCAAAATTACAAGACAATGTTAAGCAATTGAGAGCAACAAAAAATAGTTGATATATATTTTACTTTTGTTGTTCAGAGAGCTATAATCTCATGCTTCTTGATTGTTCATGAGACTGGGATCTCACAATGAAGACTAGATCATACAATGAAGTTGCATCACTTAGTTATGCTCTTCCTCTCTACTTTATCTTTAACTTAGTCTACATCATAGTAGATTATCAACCACATATTTTCTTTACGCTTAAAGAAAAAATTAAGATTAGATGTTTTCGTATTTTTTTCTCTTAACGATATTGTTATTTTTGTGTGGGATGAAAAATAAGAAAAATTCTTTCAAAACTCATGCATACATTCTAGTGCTTCCAAATTTTTCAAAAACTTTTGAATTAGAGGTGGTGCCTCTAGGGTTGCTACAAGTGTTGTGTTACTTCAAGGTGTTCGTTCTATTGCATATTTTAGTAAAAAACTTTGCAAACCCTCCTTGAAATATGTCACTTAGAACTTTATGCTCGCATTCGGTCCTTTAAACCTGAGAGCATTACTTAGTGACTTAAGAATTTATCATACACACCGATCATGAGTTACTTAAGTATCTTCGAAGGCAAAGAAAATTAAATAAGAGGCATGCTAAGTGGATATAATTTCTAGAATAATTCTCTTATGCTATTAAACATAAGAAATATAAGAGTATGTAGTTGTTGATGCCCTATCTAGAAGACATACATTACTCATTTCTCTAGGCTCTCAAATCTTAGGTTCGATAACATAAACGAGTTGTATGAGCATAACATTAGCTTTGTATCCACATACACATTATGCAAAGTCCATTGCATCTTGCAAAAACACCATTGGATTGAATTGTTATCATGCTTTCTTCTTGTTCTTTATAAGGTTTCTAAAGTATTCTAATAAGTTTTTCTCCAAGGATTCTTCCTTAGGAGAGGAACCAAGTGTCAAGTTTCTCTTGAAACTTGAGAAAATTTTAAACAATGTCTTAGTCTTTTGTTTCTCTAAAGATGTTTCCATCACGTGTTTATCATAAGAAGGTGGATGATGGCGTGTTCATAAAAAAATATTAATTAAACTATCTTGTAAAAATAATAATTAATTATCTCTTGTTTTTATAGGTTTAAAAGAACAATTGTGCAAGGAGGTTGAGTGTGTTAGTAAGGGATTCAAAATAAATCATGAAATTTTGAGTATTCGTAATTATAAGCTATTGTAAAGAATTAAGAAGATACAAAAGATGAAATGATAAAAAATAAAACTTTAATTAGTTATAGTGAAATTTTGATTAATAAAAAAATAGTAACTTTAATGTTTATGAAAAAATATATTATAATAAACAATATAACCAGTTTCAATAACTTATTGGTATAATATAAACAATAGTTCTTTAAAAACATTAAAAGGTTTGGAAGTAAAACTTTTAAAAACAAAGTCTTTGCAAATAAAGTTTGGGAAAACGAAAGTCTAGAAATTTAGATGTTGAACTTCATCTCATTTTGAGAAAATTTGAAAGAGGAATATCAAATAAACAATTTGATGTAAACAAAATTTCTTTGATAATCATTTTCTTTTATATAATAAAAAAAGAAATTTTTTATATTAGTCCTGGCATATTAATGAATTTGTTTTCCTTTAAAAGTCTTCTCAAATTCGTGAAAAAAATTCTCTTAAAGGATGTTGGAAGGATAAGGACATGAGCAGGGAAGATCTTAAATAAATAAATTGTTGAAGAGTAGAGCTTATTTTGTTTGTGAATTTTCGAAAATAAGAAAATTGCTTACATTTTCTTTCTTGTACAAAATAGTTGTAAACAATAATTCTTTTGTAATTGGGCCTATTAAGCCCAACAGGTTAAGGGTGTGAAAGATAGAGGGTTAAGAAGCAAGGAGAAAATGGGAGTCATTCAAGACCAATGGATCCCCAAAACATGTAGAAGCAAGCCAAGAAAAATGTGAATGAAGCAAGAAAAGTAACCATAAAACATGCTTCAATATTTTTTATCAACTCCTTTTATTTTCATCATTAAATTTCTTATTCTAGGATATGATTACTTTTTTACCATTAGATCTAGGTTTAGATCTCATTTAAATGTAATTCTAGGTGAATTTGCATTTCATCTAGTTAAGGAAATCGACTATAAAGAACTCTTATTTTTTTTAAGAGAACTTTAAATATATTGAACATGAGATTTTCTAAAGTGCTTTGAAATAAGAGAGTTATTTCTTGCTCGAATCTTATCTTGAATCATTAGATCAAGTGGTGACTTTATCAACACTTATCTTAATATTCTCTAAGTTGCGTAAAAACCTTCATCCAACCATAAGTCATTTTTCTTTATATTTATACTTTATTTCCTTTAATTACCAAATTAAGTTTTTTCTAGTTCCTTTCTTATTTCGTTAATATGTTGTTGTTAATGTTTGTCTGTTTTCTATCTTTAGAAGCAAGTTTTCACACTTGAATAATCCTATGGTTAAACTTATGTTTAGTGGCAAGCATATAAGGATTTTAATTCTATATTCTTCTTGTTCTTATTTTTGTTGTGTTCATGTTATTGTTTTACTATTAGATGCAAATTTTCACATATATATAATCCTTATGGATTAAATTTCTCTCTAGCATATATGAGTTTCTTATTTGTGTTCTAAAATTCATAAAAAAAACAAATTAAAGTTATTAATCTTTAATAAAACTAATTCAATTATACTTTCACTAAAGGGTTTGATGGGTGATATAGGATTTACTCAAGGAAAGACAGTGATCTTCTACAATAATAAGTGTTATTGTTTAATCAAGAAGCATCATGTGCAACATGATTAAACAAAGCATATGATGAAACTAGTTCCTAGAAACAAGTTCAGTAACAAATTATTAAGATTAGAATACCTATCTTGATAATATCATCTAGTATTTTTTTTTTATCAAAAGAGTCCATATTTATATATTTAATATTGATAAGGATTGAATGAAAAAAGTTGCTTTCATGTTTCTGGTACTTAATTAGATGAGAGGTAAAAGTTTTGCAAAAATTTCTTAAAAGAAACATGTCTATTGTATAACATATATGTTGTCTTCTTTTGATTTTTTTTTTATAATTATTTTACTTGATAAGTTCAGTGTAAGAATATGTGGGTGTGTTTATACAAACATGATAAGATTATGACACATGTAAATATATTCCAAATCCTATAATAATTGAACTTTATTGGAGTAATTATGCTATAGTGGTGTATCATATTCGAATCTATTATTATATAGAAACATGATTGGGATATATCTTTGTCCTTATCCTTTGAAACAGTATTTGAGAGAACAAGAGAGGCTATGAATGCTGATTCTGTGCGAACAACAAAGACATCAACATCCATTTTGTTTTCTTTATCACTTCACTTAATTTTTGACTCGACAAAACCAAGTGGAGGACCTATTATGGGATCACATGATGCCTTATCAATAGATTCGAGTCAATACTTGTTTTCACATTTTTATTTTGTTTTCACCAAATGCTCTCTCTTCTTATTCATACCATTTTCATTCAATATTTTCTTTAATCTATTACTTTTTTACTTAATAAATATAGTAAGATTTCTTTCAATTTACAATTTTCTATATATTTAATTCTAACTTGAAATTTAATTTTTTAAAGAAAGTATCCATAAGATAAATTATTTATCATATATCTAAAATAAAATTTATATATATATATATATATATATATTAAAATTTTAGTTTTATTAAATAAATTTTTATTTATCAAAACACTTATTTTCGTAATATTTTATGGTATTCAATCAAAACTTTGAAGAAATACAGTATAAATAAGTTTCGTGATATTCAACGAGGAATATCATTGCCTTTTAGGTAGGACAAGATTCAATAGAATTTGGTTAAGATACTTGATAGCAAAAAAAGTCTTCTAGTATTAGAAAATTTAAAAATTTGATGGATTAGATTTTAAAACAAATTTAATATGATTTTTTTTAATATGATAATGGAATTCAAACCCTTAAAACTTTTCTTCATCACGCAATTTTTTTTCTTAGGATCCTTATAATGAAGTAAAAACTTCACCTCTGCCCTCCTCCTCTGGATGACAAAAGAAAACATAAAAAAAATATTAAAAAAATGATAAGTCATCATGGACACATCAATTACCTGTAACAAGTTTTTGAAAAGAGCTTGGTAATCTACTCTAGAAACTAGATCAAGTTCAATCATTTCCCTCTTCGACAATGATCTACACATGGATAAGGGATCCATATATCCTTAAGTTCTTCTAAGAAAGAGGAAGTTCCATCAACTATGTCTAACAAACAATCTGCTCAACTCTTCTCAAAGCTCTAAACCCATGCAATGATGTTGATTTGTCAAATGGGGTTTGAGCTCATGAAGGGAGACACTCCTGATATGGTTTATAAGTACTAGTGTAAAAAAGGGTTTTACTATGTGTATAAACACCAATTTAAGTGGGAACGTTATATAAAAAAAATGTGGTGGCAATTTTAAAAATAAAATTAACATATAGACTACGGTTTTAATTATAACTGTTATCTATTTGAAAATAGAGTATGTAGACTACAGTTTGATGAACAATTGTCGCCTATAATTGTGTCTACCACTATAGACTAAAGTTTTTTAGGTAATCATTGTTTATACTTGAGTCTACCATATAGACTACGGTTATTAGGTCATAATCGTCATTTATATGCTTTTTTATTTTCCAATTTAGACATTTTCATCTTCACGCTTTCTTCTCCATTGTTCTCATTGATGTCTTCTCTACAACCTCTCATTGTTGCCACTACTCTCATCCTTAAAATGTTCCTTTCTTAATTATTATTTTTTATGTTTTTTTCTTTTTTTGTGTTTTCTTGATGGGTTTTTCTCCATTTTCAGTGTTGAGTGAGTGGGTTCTCAAATTCGAAATTGTTGCTCATGTTTTACTCGTCGTTGCTATGTGTTATTGTTGATGCTCTTGAGCTCCTCCATAACCTTTGTTTCTTTACCACAACCCATAATTGTTTTCTCTTGAAAATTTCTCAACATCAATTTTGGTGGTCATTTCTTTATCTTCTTGAATTTCTTTTCTTGTCCCCATAGACGGTACCAATTGTTGGGTCGCCTATAGTGGTATAATAGACTATGTCTATAATTCAAAACTATAGACGACGTGTGCATAGACTACAGTTCTAAAACTGTTGCCTAAAGCCTTTAAAAATCGTTGTCTAAAGACATGTTTAAAGTAGTGAAGTTGAAAAAAAAAAAAACTAATTAAGTCTATTAACTCTTTAAAGGAAGCCTTTTGAAAGGAAAAAACTAAATTTATAGGTGCTTCTAATATGAAGAAAGAGATAAAAAAAAAACTAAAAGTATGAAATTTGCATATTACAGCAAAGTCTAATCGACATAACTCTAAAACATCATGACAAACAATGTGCAAGGGAGAAGACCCAGAAGTTCTTCATAGGGTGATCCAATAAGTCATTCTTTTATATCACATTCGTGTACATGAATCTTTTGTATCACATTTGTGTACGTGAAGGGAAGTTTGGTGTATGAAAGGATGTATATGAAGGTGCCTTGGTACCAATGTAGGGCATCTCGGAGGAAGCTAATGAGATCCCAGTGGATAAGAGGGATTTATCAATCCTTCAATGCCCATTACCGAAAATGATGTTACACCACTGCTAGTTCAACATAAATGTTTCTTCATTGTGAAGTCTCTAGTTGACAATGTTGTAATTTTGATCATCCAACCACCACATTGCTGAACCAAGACGAAGGGAGAAGATAAAACATTTTGGAGGAAGAATCAACATTTGAACAATTTTAGAATATTTTCTTTCTTTTTAGTCTTATAAAAAAATTACAAAAGTAAATAAAAAGAAGTAAAAAATTGTATAAAATTATGAATTTTCTTATGTAAAAAATATATGCATAAGTAGTCTTAAATTGACCTAATTAGAATTTGACTTAGAAGTCAAAGTCAAGAGTCAACATGTAACTCTTCATTAGGAAAGTTAAAATAGAGACAAAAATTTAGTGTAACATAACCTATTACTCCCACAAGGTCAAACAATAACTGTAAGAACATTGTAGCTTATAAATACTTAAAAAATTAAAGAATTGAACAATATGACACTTACATTACAAATAATAAATTTATTATTAATATTATTCTGTTACATACCATCATATTAAAGTACTATAAAAGAGATATACTTTAACGAGTAAAGATGATAGTGAAATTTAAAATCTAGTATAAAAATTAATATATAGGAGAAGTTATTGTTGGAGATCCCATATCGACTAGAGATTAGAGCCTTTCATTGTATATAAGTGGGTGCAAACCTCAACCCTATGAGCCGGTTTTATGGGGTTGAGTTAGGCTTAAAGTCCACTTCGTAATATGGTATCAGAGCTCTTCGAATGAAGAGTTCTGCTGCGCTTCTCTATGATTTTTATTTCCCTTCTTGGTTTTTTTTTTTTTTTTTTTTCTGTTCTCTTTCAAAATCTTGATTGGTTTTAAGAATCTTTTAGGCAATGTTTAATGAAAACCCTAGTCTTAATAGTAGTCACACTATTACATGCAATTTTTGTGGTAAATATGGTCATACTGAGGCTGTTTGTTTTCGCAAAGTGGGTTTTCCTTGTGGTAATGTTAAAACCTCAAAGTTTTCTTTTACTAGAAAAGTCTGCACTTTTTGTAATCGTCTTGGCCACACTGTTGACACCTGTTATAAAAAGCATGGGTTTCCTCCTGGCTACAAATTCACCAATTGGACATCCCAAGCCAATAATATGATTACTACTGACACTTTTTCTGAGCTTTTTCCTAAAGAACAGGATGTAAAAGGGATTCAACTTACATCACAACAGTGCCAATTCCTTACCAACATTTTGCGTCAGCAAAACCTTGAGGATCCTGCCCCTCACACTCAAATTAATCAAGTCGGCACCATCTCTACGGATGAAATCCCCAATACTGAGCATTCTTCAACAGGTAAGTTTCTCTCTTCACTATCTTCTAGAAAAGAATCTTGGATTATTGATTCTGGTGCCACTGATCATGTTTGTCACAATTTGAACGTTTTTACTACTTATACTAAAATTAAACCTGTCTTGATTAGTCTTCCAAATGGCCAAACTGTTTATGCCACATATTCTGGTTTAGTACGATTTTCTGATCAGTTTTATTTGTCTGATGTGTTATAAGTGCCTCATTTTCAATTAAACTTAATATCTGTTTCTAAACTCACACACCAACTTAAATGCACTTTAACTTTTACTTCAACCCACTGCATTATACAAGACAACCTCACTCAAGAGAGGATTGGTACAGTTAAAGTCATCGCTGGCTTGTACCTTGTCACTACCTTGCCTGCTTCTAGTCATTCTAAACCGCATTGTTTTGCTCCTTTTATTAATCGTAATATCACAGACAAAACACTATGGCATTATAGACTAGGACACCCTTCACATGAAATATTACATGTCTTAAGCAAACAATACTCTTTTATTACTGTTGATACTCATCATGTATGTGACACTTGTAGTCGTGCAAAACAGAGAAAACTTCCTTTCACTTTAAGTAATACTGTTACCTCTGCTATTTTTGATCTTGTACACTTTGATATTTGGGGACCATGTTCCATAATTTCTATGCAAGGTTTTCGTTATTTCTTGACTATTCTTGATGATTACTCGCGTTATATTTGGGTTATTCTGCTGCATAACAAATCTGAAGTGCGTCAACACATCATTAACTTCACTGTTTTCGTTCAAAATCATTTCAAAACTAATATCAAAACGATTCGTACTGACAATGGTGTTGAGTTTGCTATGTCAAATTTTTATGCTTCAAAGGGAATTATACATAAAAAATCTTGTGTTGAAACACCACAACAAAATGGCATTGTAGAACGTAAACATCAACACATACTAAGAGCTTCAAGCTCTTGCTGCTAACAATACTTGACAACTTACCCCTCTCCCTCCAGGAAAGAAAACTATTGGTTGTAAATGGGTATATAAAATCAAATACCATTCTGATGGCACTGTTGAGCGCCACAAAGCTAGAGTTGTTGCCAAAGGGTTTACCTAACTTGAAGGACTTGATTTCTTAGACACTTTTGCACCTGTTGCTAAACTCACTACCCTCCACCTTCTGCTTGCTATTGCCACTACAAAAAATTGGATTTTAAAACAACTTGATGTCAATAATGCATTTCTTCATGGTGATCTCCATGAAGAGATATACATGACCCCCCCACCTGGCCTCTCTCTTCCTTCTCCCCAGCATGTTTGCAAGCTTCAACGGTCTTTGTATGGCCTTCGTCAAGCTGGTCGCCAATGGTACGCTAAACTTTCTACTTTTCTTTTATCAAATAATTACTCTATTTCTGTTGCTGATCACTCTCTTTTTCTTAAATATAATAATGATAAACTCACTGTTATTCTTGTTTATGTTGATGACTTTCTCTTAACTGGTGATGACACGGAGGAAATCAATACAATTACTGCATCCCTTCACCATCACTTCAAGATAAAAAATTTAGGTAATCTCACTTACTTTTTGGGACTGGAAATTGCTCGCAACAGTACTGGTCTTCATTTAAGTCAACGCAAGTATACTCTTGATCTCCTTCGAGAAACTGGCATGCTTGACTCTGCACCTGTGGCCACTCCTATGACTCACACCTCCCGTCTCTCTCCCGACCAAGGCTCACCTCTTGATGCTGATGCCACTTCTCAATACAGAAGACTCCTTGGATGTCTAATTTACTTAACCAACACGCGACCAGACATCGCCTTCGCTGTCCACAATTTAAGCCAATTCATATCTGCACCCACAACTCATCAGCAAGCTGTCTCACGTCTTTTGCGCGTTACCTCAAGGGCACCCTGGTGAAGGACTATATTTTTCTCACACTAGTTCACTACACCTTTGTGGTTTTAGTGACTCTGAATGGGCAACATGTCCTACTACACGCAAATTTGTCACTGGATATTCCATCTACTTAGGAGACTCCCTAATATCATGGAAATCAAAGAAGCAGTCAACTATCTCCCGCAGCTCCTCTGAAGCCGAGTATAGAGGTTGTCTTACTTCCTTCAGGATTTACATCTTCCTCTCTCCCAGCCTGCAACCCTGTACTGTGACAACAAATCTGCCCTTCAAGTAGCTTCCAATCAAGTTTTTCATGAACGAACCAAGCATATCAAAATTGATTGCCACCTAGTTCGTGAAAAACTTAACTCTGGTCTCCTCAAACTACTACCCATTACTTCTGCAATGCAAGTTGCTGACATATTCACCAAGCCCCTTGCTTTCGCACAATTCTCTACTTTCAAATCCAAGCTGGGCCTGACAAATATCTACTCCCTAGCTTAAGGGGGTGTTAATATATTTAATTTTCTATTTTAAATTATTGGGCTTTGTTTGTTTGACCCAACTTTCCTTTTCTGTTTCAGCTAGGTCTTAATTTTTTTTCTTATATATACATCATGTATTTTACTCTCTAATATACAAGTGAATAAAAGTTTCTTTTATATTTATTTTTCTCTACAATTAGGGTTCATCAAAACCTCTATTTCTTCATTACGATTACGTACGCTACATTAAAGTATCACATCAGACAAGGAATATTCATCTTCATTTACTGTAATATGGTATCAGAGCCATTTCGAGCCTATCCTAGCGAGTATTTGTGTTGGGCCTATCGTGCCACCCGCTATCGGGCCGCTATCGGACCACCCATAATATATAGTCTCACGCACGAGTTGGTAGTCTCGACGTGAGGGGGGTGTTGGAGATCCCACATCGACTAGAGATTAGAGCCTTTCATTGTATATAAGTGGGTGCAAACCTCAACTCTATGAGCCGGTTTTGTGGGGTTGAGTTAGGCTTAAAGTCCACTTCGTAATAGTTATCCTAAATGATTTTTTTTTACATATTTTTATTACTTTATAATATTTTTTTCTGTAATTTCAATTTATTAAAAATTATTCAGCGTGTTGTAATTTTAAAAGTTATTCATGTCAACGAAAAAAAAAATAAACAACTAAAAATATTAGTCACAATTTAATAATTTAAAAAAATATAAAAAACACAATAATTATAATCACATGTTTTTAAAAAAAAATATAGAAAAATTAATTTTCTTTCGGGTAAATTTATGTAAATAAATATTACTCATTTTGGGAAGCATAAAATTCACGTTTTGAAAATACTTTTAATAAAATAAAAAAAAGTCGTGTTTTCAATAAAAATATTTTATAAATTTGGAAAAAATGAAAATACAAAATCTTTATGAATTAAAAGAACCAGAAGTAGGACTAGGAATTCCCTTTCAAACACAATTTATCAATTTTTTAAGAAAATAATATATCCACTTTTTAAATAAAAAAACAAATAAATTACACCAATCTCATAAAATGCTATTTTCACTGCTCATGTACGGAAAATTCAGTAGAAAGCATAATAAAAGATAATTTCTGAAAATGTTAGATTCTTGTCATAATTTTCAAAAGTGTCCTATCAAATCAAGCATAGAAATATCACATTGGAAAAACTTAAAAAATCTTCCTATAGAGTATCTTTTGTAAGTTAATATTCAAATTTTCATAACATACTTCTCGTACATATTTTTTTTCTGTATTTTTTATTATCAATTGAAATACATTAAGTATCATAAAACTAAGTACTTTTTCTTTAATTTAATGAGTTCTGCTCATAACTTATATTAAAGATTAATCAACGAGGGTGTGGTAAATGTTTTTGAAATAAATAATTTTTAAATGAGTATTTATAGGAGAAGTAAATAAGTGAACGAAATTTTTTATTAAAATAAGTAAAAATTAAACATTAAATAAAGAATTTGTTTTTAAGAATAAAATCACAAATAAATAAACTGCCCTAAGTAGTGATGAGGAAGATAAATATGTCCAACTTGTGGCCTAATTATGTCTTTTCAGTTCTCCCATAAAGTAATGGCATAGGTGCTTTCCAAATCAATACATCTTTTCCACTCTCATCATTTTCTTTCTGTTCCTTTGTCAGCAAGCACTGGCAGGAACAGAACAAACCATGATACAAGGAATCATAGAACAAGTTCATGACATAAGAAGCAAGGGACAATGTATTCAACTTCATAATCTGTGAGCTATTGGAACATACACATATCCATGGCTGGAACGCTTCCAGGAGTTGAATGTGCAAGAAGGAGAAGATTCCATAGATGCTTGGATTCAAACTCAACTTCTTTAGCTTCACATGTATCCACAAGGCGCTCTTCTTTTGGTTTGTATGCAAGTAACCATGGATATTGTTCTTCCTTGTCCACTTCACAGGTGTGTTCCTAATATCTTTAAGTACCTTTTCATTTCTATGCACATTTTATCATTAATTTTCTTCCCGGGTTTTAATGAAAACAGCAAAGAGACATGTTATACAAGAGACACCCTGAGGAGGATATGGTAGGAGCAGCCAGAGAAGCCAGACAGAGATTGGATGACAAGTTTAGAGCACAAAGGATGTCAGATAACAAAAGGTATACAAAAAAGTCAAAACCAAAAAGTTGTTTTTTATGCAGCTCTGATTATCTTGAAGAAGCATCATAATACTATAAAAGCATAGCCAAATCAAAGAACAAGCAGTACTAGGCTTGGCCTAGCTTAGAGGAAATACATACTACTTTTGGTCATATTTAAACAACACCATAGTTTCAAAAACTCCCCTTCTTATGTCTAGATGAAGAACTAGACATTCTGCATAAAAGGGCATTCCACACCAGAAACTATGCAGCAGATACTGCTAGAGACCCATCTGACTGAAACCATAGCAATTCTGTGACCAATTATTTGAGCCTAAGCATCAAACTGCATAAGGAAAAAAACATTTTCCTATCAAGTGTAACACACCACAACAGATTTAGTAATTGTCCCTCATGTCTATTGCAACCACTTCCGCAGATCTGATTATCGGACCCAACTAGCAGTGTCAATTTTTTATAATATCAATCAATTAGAAATTATCAATGCCAGGATTTTTAAAGTAGCCATTGAATTAACTTATCATACATTACTCAATGTGAGTTTATGTCAGTGTCTTTTGTTGGAGATCTACGTATACTAGGATAATGACAGAGTTTATCTAGAGTGAAAATAAACTTCTTATTAACCGATTTTATAAGATCGAGTTAGATTTAAATTACACTTTTTAATATATTTGTTTAATTTAACCGGTTTTATAAGATCGAGTTAGATTTAAATTACACTTTTTAATATATTTGTTTAATTGTTTGTGTTTTCTGAAATTGGTGTTTCATGTCATGGTATGGCTACAATATCAGCTTTCTTCAGGCTCAAATAGCTCTTGTATTTAATTTTGTGGAATAGTTGGTTCATGACTAAGTTGAATTTTAGCATATCAGATATATGATCCTACTATATATTGTCCTAACTTCAGGCTTAAATAATTGTTACTTATTGTTGTAAGTTTTTGGAATTGGTGGTTCATGACACCTAGAAGAATAATCACACATAAGTGAGTGATATTTTCTCTATTTTGTTTTGGAAACTTATGGTTTAACTAATTAACAGACAAAACAGTACAACATGTGTGGAGGGCGAAAGAACAAGGATAACAGAGTTGCACACAGAGGTATATGGGTCAAAGAAGAGTGGTGCAAGGAAATTCAGTTGGACTAGATGGAGCTGGAAGGCCTCTGAACAAGAGGACTGTGCCGTGTGCTTGGAATCATTCAGAGTTGGAGAGACACTGATCCATCTTCCTTGTGCACATAAGTTCCATGACAGATGCTTGAAACCATGGTTGGAAAACAATTCTCATTGTCCATGTTGCAGAACAACCATTCTTTCCCTCTAGATTTAACTTTTCCTTGTGTTCAATTGTAGACTGAGATGGATAAAACATGAACTCAAATGTTTGAAAATTTGAACTTCAGAGTGATCATGTGTATCTAATCTAGCACATTTGAAGATTAATCACTGATTATTTTGGCAAGCTCAGATGAAATTATCATAAACTTGATAGGAAATCATCAAAAAGTTGATTATCGATAGTTTGGATGGAATTAAAAATAGTTCTTCAAAACTAGATGGATCTGTTTAGTTTAGAAATTGAAGTGAATTAAATTATTCATTAGTTCAGAAAACTAGTTTTATGCTTAAAAAACTGAACTGAACTATTAAAGGTTATTAAATTATAATTTTTTTAAAACTGCACTGTCTTTACTTTTACAACTTGAGAATTAAGCTTTTTTTAAACTAAATTATTCAGCTATAGTAAATGAATATGTATAAAACAACATTCACTTTAATCTTATAATTTTACTTAAAACACATAATGCTACACTGAAGAGCATAACATGTACATGTACTTTATAATAAATAGGTTAGTCATACATTCGGTTTACAAGGAAAAACTAAGTTAGAATCAACTATATAACTACATTCTTGTCAACTTGTGACTCTTAAACAATTTTCACATTTAATTAATGTATCTTCATGAGGTTCATGGATTAGATTTCGTCATCCTTTTATTTTGTGTCTTACCTTTACAAGGTACTTCTTTTAATTTTATTTTTAAATTACATAATAATTTATAGTTAAACAATAGCATAAAAATCTTTATATTCTCCTTATATTTCAATTGAATTCATAATTTGTTCATACTCGAAACGTATTATTTAGTGATTCAAACGCTTGATTTTACATGTAAAGGATATTTTATAACATTTCTGACGAGAGAGAAGAAAAATAAGTTGACAAAAAGAAAGTATTTAGTAAGAAAACAGAAATAGGAGAGAAAGTAAATAGGTGTTAGAAAAAAAAATGGAAAAAATAATTAACTTCCGAAAGATTATTTAATTTAAAAAATTATTTTTATTATTAATACATTTCTCAACAATTCCAACCTTCTCTTTACATAAATGATTTTACTTTAAGTTATAAATGATTTTAATTTAAATTAATTTAAGAGAAAAATTTTGTTAACACCGTAAAAAATATACATTTAACATTGTTTATAATAATATAATAATATTTTTAAATTAAAAAATAAAATAAAATAAAATAAAATATTAATTTATTAAAATGTGAAGGATATAATTTTACTTATCATCACCTTAATTTAATACTTTCTTACTACCAAAGCTGTCAATTACTCCAATTTTGAATCAAATTTCAGTTTAAATTTTCCTATTTAACTTTTTTTCTGTGCCAAAGGATAACCAAAATCTTCTGAATTTTCTCTTACTGCCTATTTCAGCTGTGTAATAATTTTTTCAATATAAAATTGGAACAAACCTTTAATTCTTTGTTACAATTTTTATTTATTTATTATTTTTAACTGTTTTAGTTTTCATATTTTTTAAAACTACATAATTTTGTATATATTTATTTGTGAATTTCAGTTACTTAAATAATTTTTTATAATATATTAAATCAATATATACTTTTTTTTACATTTAGAGTTAAAACTATTGAATTTTTAAAATATCAAGATTAAAATTGTCAAAAAAATATAAAAAAAAAAATCTAAATCAGATACAAAAAAAGTTAAAAATTAAATATTTTATTTTTTGAAAAAAAAACATATTTCTTAAATAATTTTGTTAAGTTTAGTTTCAAGTGGGACATTTGCAATTGCCATCCCCATTAAGCAACGGCTAGTTCCCTCTCTTTCGTCATCATCATGTGACCGTTCAGCACACCACCCCAGATTCTTCAAAATACATCATTGTTGTTTCTTCTACTATTTCTACAAAAACACCATTTACATTGTTGTGCAAAATTCTTGTTCTTTGTAGGAAAAAATGGGGTACTCAAATGCACCCACTGCATATTACTCCACTCTGCACGATTCAATCACTTCTCTATGCAAGACCATTCTTCCCTTGGGTCTCAAGAAACGGTGTTTGGTTTCCGCAGAGCACAGGCTGTGGAAACTTCAATCCGACAACCTCAAATGGCAGCAAGACTCTCTCCATCAGATTCTCAACTTGTTGGCTCTACACAAAGATGACATCCTATCTGAAACAGAGGTTTCAGCTTTCAGGACCCATTTGCTTGACACCCTTCTTGTCTCTCCCCCTCCGCAACAGGATTATGCCCCCATCATCAAAGACAAGCTTATGTTCTTACAGGTGAGTACTACTAGTTTTGATCTGGGAAGAATCTCACTTTTGCCTTCATTTGGCATTGACCCTCTTTGAGATTGTGTTTCCTTGGGTGATTTAACCACTTGAGAGGAAGGACCCTATAATGTTTCCAAATATTTTTAACCACTTAAAAGTAACAATCTTTTTGTAGTAAATACATTTTTGTACAAATCCATTTTTTTGCTATCTTTAACAGATGTAACTTTATTTGGATTGATAGAAAAATTACTGAGCAAAATAAGATAGAATGAAGGTTTTAAATTGCAGTCCTTATGTTATGGAGAATTTTAGATAAAGGAGTTGATAGCACATTGACCCCAATTACATTTATGTTTGCGGTTTTGTTACAATTTTTTGATGTTGCTGAAAAATAAGAAAAAACGTTTCTTATTTGTCCCAATTGTGGATGATGTGTATAGACTCTAAAACTAGTGAATTGTGGCTGAGTCACAACAAAGATTTTGAATTCCAGTTATTGTTGCAATTTTTTGATGTTGCTGAAAAGTAGGAAAAAGCGTTTCTTATTAGTCCCAATTGTGCTAGGGATGATGTGTATAGACTCCAAAACTAGTGAATTGTGGCTGAGATCACAACAAAGATTTTGAATTCCAGTTATGGTTGCAATTTTGGACAGAATATTAATAAGAAGTTCAACTTTTGAGTTACTTAAGTTTTAACGAAATGTGACAGTGCTTAATTACTGACACATTTTACTTGTTGGTGCCAGGAACTTCTTCATGCCAAATGCATTTCTGAAGGAGAGTATCAATCTTCAAGAAGGCCTTTGCTTGTGAGATTGGCAGTTCAAGGAGGTGAGATTAAAGGCAGGGAAATGATAATTTCAGGGTTGAAAAACACAAAAGAAAATCCAGAGGAAGAATGGTCAGATATTGATTTGAAGGATGATCAGTGCTTGATGAACAAAGAGAAGTCAAATTCAAAGAAGACATCAAAGCAGCCAAGGAAGCAGGCTATGAAAGGAGCATCCTCGGTTTTAAGCTTTGGATCTCCTTTCAAATCTGGGAAAAACTCCATGGAGAAGAGCATATTCAATTCACCCACTTTACACATGCACTCAGCACAATCAAAAGTCCTTTCTCCTTCTATCTTTACCCAAAGTGAATTGAGGCATTCTAAGGAAAACAAACCCTTCTGGGATGGATCAGAGAAGATGAAGAGGAAGCCATTTAGAGCTCTATTTCATAGGGATAAAAATAAGAAAGAGGGGCATGGTGGTGGTGGAGATCATCATGGTCTTGAGACAGAGAAATCATCAAAAAAGCAATGGGGGTATGATGGGTTGAGGAAATGGAAGGAAAGTGACACAGATGATGACACAGCTCCTTTGTCTCTAAATGAGAGGTCCGATAGTGAGGCCTACTTGCCTTCCTATAAGCTTTCAAGAGGATGTGGTGAGGTGTCGCTGATGAACAAGTTGCAGCATGATCAATCACCATCTGCTTTTTCCGTGGATGATAAGGTTTGAGAACTTGAAACACTTCCTTTGTTTTTCAAACTGCAAATTACATTTGCTTTTGGAAAAAAGGAACACGAAGAGCTATTTTGAACATTGAGCCAAATTTCTTTATGAATAAACAGGTTTTGGGGGACAATGTAAAGAAGGAGCTGTCAAGAATTCCTACAGAAATGAGGAGCAGAAATACAGAAACGAGGAGTGCAAATACAAATCTCAACTTCTCGTATGTCATCTGTCAATTATTTCATTTTCTATGTTTGACATCCATCTGCATATTTCTTAGAAATGCAATTTTACTTACTTTTTTATTGTATAAAACAGAAGTGATCAGAAAGCAAGCAAATAGGTTAATCTTGTTTTGTAAGAAGGGTTAATGTGTGAATTTTGGACACCAAATTCTAGCAAACAATATAGGAACTAAAAAATAGTTAGATCAAACTATAGGGGAACCAAGTCGGTAATTTAACATATGTTTTTTCATTATAGCAGTAGAACTATTATTATCTGTTCCCAAGGTTTCAAGTGTTGCTAACAAGTGTGGTTTCTTATTGTGTTGAAGACCAAGGTGTGACCTGCACAGTGAAGAAGCGGTGAAGAAACAACTGAAAAACCGTGTTGGAGAAATGGAAACTAGGCACAATGATGCAGAAATGAAACATGAAAACTCGATGGGGTGGACAACATTTGAAGACGAGGAAAACCTTCACCCAAATCTTTTTGTTCACCATGATAAATCATTGCGAAGCCTTAGCAACAATCCATTTTCTTCATGGTTAGAGTAAAAGTGGTACTGTTTGAATTATTTGTATAATATCTGTGTTGCTATCATAATGTGGTCTCCTTGACAATATTTACATTTACATAGGCAAAAAAATTTTAATGTATTATGGAACTTTACGTAAAGAGAGGAAAAGTTGATAGATTTACCTTTAGTGTGACTCTTATCACATTTTTATTTCATGACTCATCCTTCAATGTTTTTGAAATTATTGGATCCGTAATTTCTATTCTTCTTAAGTCTTAAAAAGAAGAATGTATTATATACTGGTAAGGCCCGCATAACCGAGACTATGACTCGGCACTCGGTCCAAACCGACTAACACCTCAAAGACCATTACGCATAAGCAGGATTAGTAACTAATCAGCGATCAAAAGTTAGGTAATGTACTTCTAAACATGATTCAACTCCCTAGTTTGATCCAATAAGAAAGAGTATATGATAATCATATAAATAGACACAAATTCCAAGTATCAGGTACGTCATTATACAATACTCAAAGTATCGAGTGTCAAATTCTCACTTGAGCGTTGGAGTGCCTTTTGCAGGTACCATTTGAGCCCTGACTTCACGGAGACCGAGAGGCAGAGCAGTGAAAGGAGAATGAGGAGCCTGCTTTAAGAAGAAGAGATGATCGGTCGAATTATTCTCTTGGTTCCAACCCCGTTCAAGAACAATTGACGTCCATTGTGGGGTCGAGAGAATCATCTTGAAAAAGAAAGTAAATGGTATCAACCCCTAAGCATGGTGAACGAGAAGATGTCTGATGCTGAGCAGATGACACTCTTGATGTCTTTGTAGAAGGAGATTGCAGAGATGAAGAGAAAGAACGAAGAGACTAAGTGGAAGAATGAAGATGAGATCTTAGCTCTCCAAAAGGAGAACAAAGAGATGAAAAGAAAGTTCGTGGAAGGGGTTCATCCACCGAGTTGCCCTGGTCCACCAGCGTTTTCATGATGGTGAACTTCTCAATGTCGACCGATATCACCATAGGATCGTCCTGTGAGGGGTTGACACCCTTGAAATCTTCGTTGATGAAGGTGATGGATGACATCCTCGGTCGGAATTAAACGACTTTTACCTGATGCACTGTCCTTAGGTGTTTTTTTTCTGGCGCTGTTGGAGCTGCCTCCTCCAGCGAATCCCCTAGCGATTGTGTTGATGACCTCTCGGTCATCCCTTCTTCCATTCCTCCTTGAAGGGTCCTCCCTTCTCGGTCGACACTTGGGTGGCGGTCATCTTATATTCTCATAGAGGTGTAGTCTCTTCACTCGTTTGCTCCCTTCGCGAGGATCGCTTTGCACCTGAGTCCCCTTGTATAAATCGGTGGAGATGCTCGGCTTGGATAAGTTCCTCGATCTCATCCTTCAATGTCTGACACTCCTCAGTGGTGTGTCTACTGTTTATATGGTAACGACACTTAAGAGTGCAGCCGGTGTTCTCAGGGCTTGCAACCCTCCTTAGTGGTGGAATTAGCTCGGCACTCAAAGCCTCGTCTAAGATTTTTCCCTTCTTGATGCTTAGGGGGGTGTATCTTGTGAATCGGTGTCCCCGAATATCTCTGCACCAATCCCCTCTACCAACAGTTGGTCGGTTCTAACCCTCCTCCCTTATCACTTGCTTTGGAATTCCTGAACTTTCTCAGTTCTTATAACTGCATGAACTTAGCGGTCCTCCACCTAAGCTCGTCCCAGTTTGCAGCTGACTACATGCACAAACTGTCAGCAAAAGGTCTCGGTCGTAAGGCCGTGATCATGTGATGCATGACCATGTTCAGGCTTAGATTCTGAATGCTTATGGCTACCTTCCCAAACTTCCTCAAGGACTCCCCCTTCCCCTGGCGAATGTTAACCAGGGCGATGGAGGTCAGGTGAGGTGGTCGGGTGGCAGCGAACTGTGTCTTAAACTTGGACACTAGGGTCTCAAAGTTGTCGATGGAGTTTGGAGAGCTTCGTAAACCAGCTCAAAGCTCCCCCTCCTTTCAGTGACGTAGGGAACACTCGACACAAAACTGCATCGTCCGAAGTGTACATGCTCATGTGTGGTGTACACGTTCATGTGCTCATCAGGGTTGATCGTGTCATCATAACGTTCCATGTTAAGCCTTTCCACTTATCTGGTAGTGGAACTCCAATTATGGAATCGGTGAAGGGGTGTCGGCGGACCGAGTCCAGAGTACCGGTCATAGGGACCGACCTATTTGGATAAGATTCACCCTCAACTTCCTGGGTGGATCTTATGCCTCGGCTCCTCAACGGTTCTAGAGCTAGGATCTTATCTTCATTTTTTCTCTTAGTCTCTGCCATCTCCTTCTACATAGACATCAAGAGCAACATCTGCCCAGCATCAGACTTCTTCTCGTTCATCATGCTTCGGGTTGATACCATTTACTTTTCTTCTTCAAGTTGATTCTCCGTGGGCTCCAATTGTTCTTGAACGAGGTTAGACCCAAAGCTATGGAACTTGTGAGTAGTTTGTAGAAATTGAATGACCTTACTGTTGTTATGTTTTATTGAATCAATTGAGTATGCCCTAATCTTTGAATCCCCATTTTGTTTTACGCTTCCTCAGCCAGGTTTGAAATAGTGGAGCAAGTAAAGTTTATTAGCATAACACAAAAAGCGTTCCACATCATATTAATATGTTTGCTAGTGGTAATAGCTTCTCGGAAAAATTGATGAGTATCCAGAACTATCTAAGAAATCTTCATTGGTTGGTTTAAATAGCCCCGAACTATCAAACAAATGAGTATCCCGAACCTTATTTAATTTTTTTATTTAAAAATTAATAAAATATTTTAATAATAATACGATATTTTCATTTATTTATAAGACAACTGCTACCACTAATAGCCGTCTTTGTAGACCAAACACTTTGGTCTAAAACGACATATTTACTTTAGAGCCGCCGTTTTACACTGATTTTATTATCCTAATTCGTAGCGCGCCACTTACACTTTCGTATTTTCTTTGTCTTTTCGCGCTTTGTCTTCCTTCTTTGCTTCGTGCTCTCTTTGCTTCTTCTTCATCTTCAAGCTCTTTGCCATTGTGTAAGTTTCTTTCATTCACTTACCATTGCTTATTTGTTTCTCTTATCCTTTTCTGTCCTTCATTATTGGTGAAAGTTTTCATTGCCTACTGTTTCATTGTCTTCCACCACTGCTGTCTTCATTGGTTATTTTATGTTCCTCCGTTGGTTCTTCGCCACTACTAGCCTCCGCTGCCGTGAGCTCGTTGCTGCTCTTCACCACCACCATTGCTGAGATTAGGGCACCATGTTTTTTCTCATTCAAAACATGAATAATTGCAATTTTTTAAAGGTTATTAAAACGACGACTTTTACCATAACTGCCATTTTAGACTGAATGTAACACGACGGCTAAATAGCCGCCTTCTTTGCTTAAAGAGAATAGACTATGTGCTGAAAAACAACGGTCAGAAAGCTGCCATTTTAAGGCTAAAATAACTGTCGTTTTTCACCTTTTCTGCACCAGTGATTGTTGAATATAGTTCCTAGGAATTTGGAACTTGAGATATTGAGTATTTATTTAGAATTGATTAGAAAATAAAATAATGATACTAATTATGAAACTATTAGTATGCTGTTATAATAAATAACTATGTTATATCCCTTAGTTCAAATAATCAATGACTACTTTCAATTATTAGCTTACCAAATGGGTTGAATTGGGGATGTATTGGTAATTCCTCAAAAGAAAATCCTTCTTAATATGAATCATTGAACAACAAACACCACCAAGATCATTCTAACAATCATATAGAAAACCCTTTATGTCATAAGAAAAAGACAAACGACATATCAAAGAGAAACCATAACCATTTGGGAAGGAGTTTAGATTATGTAAGGAGGGAACAACCAAAATAATTTAGAAATGAATTAACAAGGACTAGAAATGAGATATTTCAACAAACTAAATGATTTATCAAAATTGAATTACGAAGAGGGTGTAAAAATCCCTTATTTACTAAGTTCTCTTATAGAAGAGTAGACAATTGAAAATATAGCTCTATTTGAATGTGGAGATATAACATTAAATGAAAAAGAAAAAATGAAGTATTTTTGAAGTTTCCTAAAAAAAAATGTTTTTACTTGGTTTAACACTTTATCACCAAATTCGATTTATAATTGGATTCAATTGGAAGAAATTTTACTTAAGATTTTTTTAAAGGAGAAATTAAAGTAGGTCTAATTTACTTGACAAACATTAAAATATATAATAGTGAGAATATCAATGATTATCTAAATTAATTTAGAGAAAAAAAATCAAGATGTTATACTCAAATCCTTGATCATCAGTTGATTCGTTTGACAATAACAAGATTATATTTTTTGATAAGAAAGAAAATGGTAAATTTACCCTTAAAAGATATGACCTAATTCACGAATGAAGTTAGAAGAATTAATAAAGTTTAATAAAGAACATACTAAAAATTTGATAGACTGATGAAGAAAATAGAATATCTACAACTTTTATGAATAATAAAAAATAAAATAAAATGGACAAGAACAACTTGTCTAGGTTGACAATACCTACTACTACCAATGAGAGCAAATGGAGTGACATAGTCAATCCCAAGGAAATCTACCATTATTGCAAAGAACAAATGGAAGATTCACTATTTCAAGAAGAGGGTTAATGATTTATTAATTACTTATAAGTTTATAAGTTGAATATAAGTATTTTTAAATTGTGTCTTAGACTTATATTTGGGCACTTCTTGTTATTTTATGACATATTTTTAGTAGTTTTTAGCTAAAAATTAATTTTTATTATTTTATGTTTTATTATTATTTTTCTTCAATCTTTAGGAAAAAAGAGAATATTTTAGCTCAAAGTTAAAGTCAAGATATTCGATTAAGCGAAGCATCTACTCCTTTGACTGAGCATGCTCACTCAAGAAGCCTAAACGAGTGATTCTTGCTTAAGCAATGCACACTCCAAATAATTTATTAAGATTATGTGTACATCTTGTTGTTACTGTTGTTTAACCTAGGAGGTAATATCAAAATTTTATAAAATTAAGGTTAGATCTCACACCAAAATATGCTTTGACAACCTTGTAAGTACATCTAACAACACAATGACACATTAAATTCTTAGTCTTTTAGTATTTCTATAAGTATGAAGCTATAAGTACCATATTGTCAGAAGTTGATGTAGCTAAGTGACTTATTTATTTTCTCTTTTCCAACATTATTTGATTATTCAGTCAATTACTTTTACTTTGTTCTCACTTTTTTGTTTGGCCAAGCTAGTCGAATCATGATTTCATATTAGTTGTGGTTGGACAATCCATTTATAAATCAGGATCTAAGGAAAACTTGTGGTACAACTATAATTAGGAATTAGGATAGGAACTACCAAATCAAGTTTTAAGTCATAAACTTAACAAATCTCACAACGAAAATGATTTTTTTTTTTACGTAATTTAGGTATTTTCCCGTTGAAGATTTGAATTTAAATCAAATAAGTGGATCATTGAATTATTGAGTAATTGAACTTGTTGGGATGTGGAAGAGCGAATTAGATGGAAAATGTTAGTGAAATCAATATATGATACCTCTTTTATATATTTACATCTTTATCGTTATAATTATTTTATTTTGATTTCTTTTTGATATTATATGCTTTCTTATTACAAATTCCTAAATCTCTGTTTTGATTGATATCCTTTTATCATTTAAAATGTTGTCTTTAGTTTTGTTTTTCAAATTCAAAAACCCTATAATTTATTTTCTTTCTAATTAAATAATTATACAAAGAGTCTATGTCAATAAAATATTTGGATTTTTTTCATTAATCCTTGTGACAATTTGGTACGTTTGCAAAAAAAATTTGACTATCATCGCTTAGATTGAGTTAATGTTTAATGCTTGTAATATGCGAAAGGTTAGATTATTACGAGGTTTGAATTTTTGACTCATGTTTTACCTTACATATATACTCAAATAAGAGCTAGTTCGAGACATAAGAGAATATGGTTGATAGTAATGTTCTTATGGACAATGATACTCCATTCAAATTTGTGGACATTGAGTCTATTAAAATTTGTATCTAAGATGAAGTAGTGAGGATATTGTCAAACATTTACCACTTTAAGGAACTAAAAAAAAACTTATATGAGTGGGAGTCCTAAATGTTAAAAGTTTCACATGTAATGTTAAAGGTGACGTGATGCAAGTTTTGAAGAAAATGAGTATGGTTGTAGATAAATTGTAGATAACTTATATATTCTATAAGATTTCATTGTGACCGAATATTTGTAATAATTTTTTATGGATGTTTTAGCCTTATTTAGCCTTTAATAATATCATATATTAATATAGTAACTATGATTTATTTTAACGAGTCTTATTGATTTTAAGTGTAAATTCTAGTTATTTGATATTTTATTTTTCAATTAACACTCTATATGTTGAGATGCTGACATATATCTTATCCTAGCTATATGTTGAGATGCTAAAATAATGTCCCTTGAAAGTTAAGAGAGAAAGCTCTACAACTTTTCTATTGGGAGCAAAATCCATTTCGAACATCTAAAATCCTAATAATGTATTCAAAATCGCGATCATGTACTAATTATTTAGAATATTTTAGGAACAGATTAGAATTGTTATTGGTGGATGAGTGGGTCGAGTTTGTAAATAGTCTGAGTAAAGACTGTACATTTTATATTCATTCCTTAGCCTCATATTCTGAGTAAAAATACTAAGCTCTTCAATTAAATCATACCTTAAAAAATATTATACATTACAATTTAAGTTTATTCAGACAATTGATTGATAAATATTAAAGAATTAATTTGGATAATATTTTGATTTAGTTCTAAATAAGTTTGATTTCATTTTTTTATTAAATTGTATAACTACACCAATAAATGTTCAATTTGGATATTAAGTTACTCTGATAATTCATCATGCATGAATACAATAGTTTATGAATCAATGTTTTCCGAATCTATTACATTTGTTTACATTGTAGTTAATGTGATAAAAATCCTCTTAATAACAGTTAACTTAAGGAATAAGATATTTTGAGATAGAAAGTTGAAGTTTCAAGGGGCATTTTGGAGAAGTTACGGTCTGATCCAGACACAAATACGAGGAACACATATTTGACTCGCAATTCTCGGATTCAATATCTTACCAGTTTCTACCTTCTGGCATCCTTCTGCAACTCCAAGGTTTACACGTTCCCTGAATCTGTTATCTGTTTTCTTATGTCACTACTTTTTCACTCCACTTTTGACACCTTCCTTCCCACCAAAACCACCTTCCCTGGCTTTTAGCCACTGCTAAAACTTACTTTTCGCCCTCTCAAAAACTACCACCATTAAGATTTCACGCCAACAACCGACTCTTTGTAACGGATGATACAGTAACCCCTTTTGATCATTCGGCCTTCAATTCCAGTCTCCAATCTCGGATCCATCTTTTACATTCTTCAGATCATAGATTATATTATCGTATGCAGTTTTGAAAGAAAAAGGAGAGATATTTGATGTTTTCGTAATTGTGCTGCGTTGGATTATATTAGATTCATTGTGGAGAAAAGAATCCTTATGAATTAGAATGCAATCCGAGAGTTTGAGCCAGACTCCAGCTCTGAAACTCTTTCCTGGCCTGAAACCCCCTCACAAAACCCTACTATTCCACCAAATATGTGTTCTTGTTATCACATTCCTTGCATATGCTTCCTTCCATGCCTCTAGGAAGCCCCCTAGCATTGTCAAGAGTGTTCTGGGACCCACAGTGCCATCGAATGCAACTCAAGTTCCCATTTTGAGTTCCTATGATACAGGGTGGCCCCCTTTCAATGGAACCCAAGGTACTTACAGGCTGGGCGAGCTTGATCTCGCATTCCTTACTTCTTACTCTGTTGGCATGTATTTGGCTGGTCACATTGGGGATAGGATTGATTTGAGGTTGTTTCTTGTATTTGGGATGATGGGTAGTGGCTTTTTTACCATACTTTTTGGGTTAGGTTATTGGTTAAATGTTCATGCGTTGGGGTTTTTTGTTGGTGTTCAGATTGTTTGTGGAGTGTTTCAGTCAATTGGATGGCCTTGTGTGGTTGCAGTTGTGGGGAATTGGCTAGGGGAATCGAAGAGAGGCTTGATAATGGGGGTATGGAATTCGCATACCTCGGTGGGGAATATCATTGGTTCAGTGGTGGCTTCAGGGGTTTTGGAGTTTGGCTGGGGTTGGTCCTTTGTGGTGCCTGGGCTCCTGATAATTTTGGTGGCGATTTTGGTGTTTTTGTTTCTTGTTGTGAGCCCTGAGAGTATGGGATTTGTGCATCCTGGAATGGACATCGAAATGAGTGTTGACACAAAAAATGTAGAGAATCTGAAGAAAGGGGAATCGGAGGAAACTAAGCTTATTGAGTCGGATAATTCAGATACTTCTTCTGCAATTGGGTTTTTGGAGGCATGGAAGTTACCAGGAGTGGCTTCGTTTGCTTTCTGTCTCTTTTTCTCCAAGCTAGTGGCTTATACCTTTTTGTATTGGTTGCCCTACTACATAAAGCACACTGGTAATTGTTATTTTATACAGAGCTATATGATATTAGATAGAATTGATTGGCTTTTATCTAGCATCAGTACTTTAGTCATATCCAAATATTTGTTTCTAGTGTTTCCATCTTCCTAATAAATTGTCTCCGGGTTTGCTACTAGGAAATTGGAGTGGTTATTTGGTAGAACTGTTATGTGATGTGTCTTTAGGCAGTTATGAAGTTGAGTGACAGGTATTTTTGTATGGTGTTTTATCCGCATTTCCGTACAAATGAAATATAGAGAAATACTTGTTTATTTTTCTAAAGCTCTCTCAGCTAGCTGACAAAATTAGGTGATTATTTAAACTGAACCAATCATATTTGTCATGACAGTTTCTATAGTTTGTAAGTTTTTGTATTTTTGTGTATTTGAGAGAGAGAGAGAGAATGTTTGGGCTTAGGTTTGTGTATTATGCTTGTTGTTCTACAATTCTGGTTTAATCCAGAATTTCTGCCTATAAAAAATCGAGTTTTATGTGCAAACTAACGTCTCACTTTCATGATCCTAATTGCAAATTTGGTGTTCATTGCAGCTGTTGCGGGTGTGCATATGTCACACAAAACTGCTGGGTTACTATCTACCATATTTGACATGGGGGGAGTCCTAGGTGGAATCACAGCTGGTTTCATTTCTGACTTGATTGAAGCACGTGCTATTACTTCAATTCTGTTCCTGTTTCTATCAATGCCAACACTGGCTTTATATCGCATTTTTGGGAGCCTCTCCATGTTGATGAACATCATTTTAATGTTTCTTTCGGGGTTTTTGGTGAATGGTCCATATTCGCTCATCACAACCGCTGTTGCTGCTGATCTTGGTACGCAAAGCGTGAATGATCGGAATTCCCGAGCACTGGCTACCGTTACTGCAATAATAGATGGCACCGGTTCTGTTGGGGCTGCCCTTGGACCACTTTTGGCTGGATATATTTCTACTAGGGGATGGAACAGTGTCTTTTTTATGCTCATTCTGTCTATTTTCTTTGCTGGTTTATTCTTGATTCGTATTGCAAGAACTGAGATAAGAGAGAAGCTTTCAGGAAAGTGATTTTAAATAGTTTAGAAATACCGACGTTTGATTATTTAGTCAGGCCCTTTTGATGGTACCTTTTACTACACGGGAATTAGCTATATTGATTGAGAAACTGCTGAAAGGCTTCATTCAATGTTTGTATTATATGTTCATTCTTGATTCACTGATTGTAAAAAAGAAGAAGCAAATATGTAAGAATGTTTAAGGTGAAATAATTCAACTTCCTTTCGGTATTTTGTTGTTCATGCAGTCTTTAGTTTTGCCTTTTGTGGATATTCCTGACTATGGTTTTAAACATTCGAAGTTGGTGTCATGTATGATGGTACACTTTCTGTTTCTACATTCTCTTCATCGGATGTTTGGAATTGGCTGATGTAGCGATAGATGATTTATTTGTCCATTAAGTTGTTTCACAATAGAGCACTTTATAAATGGTTTATCTGATTTAATTTTGAACCAGCAGTAAGTTAAGAGGCAAGAGGTTTGGAAACATTCAGCTCCTCACCATATATTGTTTGAGAGGTTCTCTTAACAAATATCAATTACCACTGCCTTCTTTCAAAGTAAAAATCGTTATTCTTATTTAATGCCTGATCAATAGTCACTAAGAGCAACAGTATATACAAAAGATTTAAGGAAAATGTAGCTTTTTTTTTTATCTTGTTATGCTTACATCCGTGTGAAGGACATCTGAAATGAGAAGCTAGACCCTCGTAATCAGTTGTCAATCATTAAGCCGATGAAACGTAAAAGTAGAATGTTACATTTAATCATATCATCCAATGTTACATTGTTTTTCTCCAAACATATTGGGAAAAAAAAATTGTAATGAAGTAAACTTATTACAATATTATTCCACGCCTTGTTCTTTCTTCATCTGAGAGGGCAAGGATTAGGTCAATCTTCTGATAATTGTGTGGTGGATGAATATCTGTACATAGTGGCATCTCTAAAAAATCAGCTTAACTATTTATTTGCATACAAAAAATGCTTTATTCTTTTAGCAGGCATTTAAGATTCTGAAGTCCTTCTACAGATATGCTTCTTCTTACTCGTGTTCTTTCCACAGCCACAGGTGTTGGAGGATCTGAGTTAAAACATACCATCACAACTGTCAAGTTATCAGTTGATTCTCTCTTGATTGCTTCCTGCACTATTTCCTTGCAGCATAGTTTCTCATCGTTGTGCTCTTGAAGCCTCCTCCTAGCAAAATCCACAGCATTTTGGCTACTAAAAACATCCCATATTCCATCACTAGCAATTATCAAGAATTCATCTTCTTTGGTCAATGTCATCAATTTAAGTTCAGGTTCAGCACTCAGTGGTCCTCCTCTTTCACTCGTTTCCTTCATTCCTTCAAGGTGCCAATCTCCAATAGCGCGAGTAATTCCTAACTGACCATTCAGGTAACCATCGTCAATGAAGCCACCTAGGGACTCAACCCGTGTCTTTTCATTGACACAGTTTGGCCTATGATCTTTAGACATTTCTATGGCTCTTCCATGGCGGGACAAGACAGCTCGGCAGTCTCCCACATTAGCTACAAGTAAAGACCTGTACAAAACAATGAAAAGGGCTATGTATATGAGCAACAAATAAGGAGACAAAAAGAGGCACATAGATAGATCTATTCCATAACAAATGTTTTGATGAAACTGGATGGATCATACATAAATCTAGTGGGGCAAAAGTAGCTCTGCTTTTGAATGTCTGATGTGTTGCCAATAAAGGATCACCCTTATTTTGTAGTGATTTTATGGACCGAGAGGAGAAAACAAAAAATTATAGAAAAAAATGAAAAGAAGTGAACACTTTCTTCCTAAGTGATATTTAACAGGATTGGGGGATGCAGAGTAGGCACAGATTCATACAAGTATAAATCAAAAGAGATGATGTTGATATCAGGCACCCCCTTTGATTTGAATGTCAATGTGCCACTTTCGCAGCTACACTTGTTCTATGAAAATGTCACTAGATATGTGGGAGGGAAAATATATGCCATGGTTCTTAAGAACTAAAGAACAGTGGAGACAAGTGGTCACCTTCCAAATATAATTGCAGTTAAAGCAGTTGTACCAGAAGAAAGTGAAGGCTCTTGAGAGGATGACTTTAGAAATGCAGCATCAGTCTCCAAAAATGACCTTTTGACCACCTTCTCAAGCTCCAAAGGAAAGTTAACATCCTCAACAATAAATCTTGGCAGATTATCACGTACAAATTGTGCTGCACTCTTCCCTCCATGTCCATCAAATACCTGCACATTGGACCATTTTCCTTTCACACGTCAAACCCTGAAAGATTGCATATCTTCCTTCACAAAATGAAACATTAGTCCTCTCAGATCACTATTTTCCCACATTTTGTCAAGTCAGATTTTAAAATGGTTATAGAACTAAAACTGGGAAAGAGAGGGAAGGGGATGACAATGCAATAAATAATAGGTCAGATCAGATCAGATCTCAACATTAAATATCCTACATGAAGACTTTCTCAATACTGAATCTTGTGACCTACTTTAAGTATTTAGTAGAAAATGCAAGTTAAATGAAAGAAAAGAAAAATCTACCAGCATCATATAATGGTTTTTGCCATTTAATAATCTATAAGAGATTTTCTTATTTTAATTTATTCATCAATGGATGCATTGAACCCCTCAAGACTTGCTTGCTAGCTAGCCAAGATAGTGTGATGGATCAAGAATGTTTAAATTATCCATGCAATATCACAAAAAGAAAAATAGTTTAAGAAGAATTGAAACATTAATTTGAAATTCGTGAGAAGGAGCAATTAGCATAATAGTGTAAATAGTTTACTCCATAAAAGGAAACAGCTTCCCCAGAAAGTGCATTATAACTAAATTTCTTTGCCAAGTCTCCAATGCATATGTGAGTGTCCTCCATGTAAGGGCGTTCTCCTATGTCAGACCACTCTCCAGACCGAAGAGCCGGGGCCAAATTCATCTGATTCTGTTTCTTGTCTGCAATCACCGCGTCCTCATAAATGCTTTCTAGCTACATGCACCACAGAAGAAAAAGGGAATCAAGATGATAGAAGTAAAAACAGTGGATAACTCAGGAAATTGAATCTGCTAAGTAAACTCAAGAACGCAATGAAAAGTAAGAGAAATACTCCTAATTTACACACAACACAATAAAACATTGAGCCTCAAAATAGCTTTGTTTTTGGGCTTATTCCTGAAGTTATATCAAGTCATCACAAAAAAAGGTATGCTCACGGAAAACACTAACAAATTCTGTGGACAACAATCAAGTGGAAAAGGAACACAACAATAAAAGAAGACAATTTAATAGCCAGCGATGCAAACTGATTCAGTCGGCAACACAATCAATGATTTCACAAATAATTAAGCTACAGTGCATCAAAATCAATGAATCCAAGCCGACTGAACTAACTAATTTCTGTCATAACCACTTATAATATTTGACACCCTCAAGCCCTTCAAAATCACGTGAGAGGAAAATCCAAAATTACACAACCCTGAGATCAGATCATTGCTCAAGTCTCCATCCCAAGGGGAAAAATGGTTGTTAAAGAAGGAAAAAAAAAGCTTGCATTTACTGTCAAATTCTGTCGCATCCAAACAAATATTACTAGATTAGACACACACCATGTATCATAGTCATGTTTCATTTGCTAGGAGATTCTCTTCCACCAAGAAAGCGTTAAAATCATTGATGAAAGGCATGTGATACAAACCGATGTCAAATTCAGAAAATCCATGTCTCCCAAAAAGGACAGCAAGAAAAAAAAAGAACTTCGGTAAGAGGAGATTAACAACAACTTTCATGCCATGTAAAACACAACTGAGCTAGACTAAAAGTGTTTCCACAAAGCTATCACACACATAAGAAAAAGACAGAAGGGAGAAGTTTGAGATAGAAAAGCAATATACTCACAGGAATAGAACTTTGAACAGTGATATGAGTGGTGTCATTAGTTGAAGTTGTGAAAAAAGATCTTGTTTTGTCCATGTGGGAGGCGAGCAAAAGGTGACAATGCAAAGGCCATGAATTTGTTGAGGTTTTATCCTTATCTTTCTCTGCATCCTGCACACACATGGTGCAACAGAGAAGGAAGATTGTTAGGATATGTTAAAAGTGGAGAAGAAAGTGAAATGAGTGTTGAGTGTGAATGAGAGGGAGAAAGAGAAGGTTGAGGCAAAACTCCAGAAATTTCTGTGAAAGAGTGCCTAAAAATGGAGTTACATGGTTGCTGCTTTTATTACGCATCTTCCTATCAAAATATTTCTCTACGCCTACGTACCCAATGCCATCATCATTCATTCCATTTACTTTCACCAAAATAAATAAATAAAGCTTTAATATTTTTTATTATATTTTTGTCCATTCTTAATTTACTCTACCTTTTCAAAATAAATTAGTATATTTTATTTCTTTAATAATGATATTTGACATAAATAAGATATCATCATTTAAATAATAAATGATAAATCATCAATTAAAATTGTTTTAAACAACACATAGCAGAAACAAGGAATGTAACATCAAAATATTTCTTATGAATTGATTGATCATCTAAAATCTTTTACACCATCAAAGTATTTTATATCATTGGTCTATCTCACAATTATGTAACTTTATTTATAATAAGTTTACTGATTCTTAAAATTATTATTTTACCATTATAACTAATAAATATATATATATATATAGTAAATGTTTAATGTTCAGCACAATAGAACATTTTAATAACAATAAAAAAATATAATAAAAAAATTAATTTAATAATTTTTAAATTAAAAATATAATTATATCTAATTTTATATTTTAATGTATACTTTTATTATTGGTATAATAATACCCTATTCATTTTCTAGTAAAATATACGTGTACTACATGAATATTTATAGCATAAAAAATATTTTTGAAAAACTTAAATATCCTTTCATTTTGATAAATTACTAGAATTTTTTTTATAGTAATTTTTAATTACTTTTTTATCTTTGCTAAATTTTTTATTTTGTTTTTGTCCAACTGTGATTTAGAATGGTAGTTAAATAGCATGCCTTAGTAGCACTTTAAGGACAAAAATAAAATAAAAATATTATCAGGATAAAAAATATTCAAAAGAAAAAAAATATTAGACACCGAATACAAAATTCAGTAATTATAAGAGGAAAGAATATTTAAATATTATGGTAGTTAGAATGGTAGTTAAATAGCAATTTAAATATTATGTGATTTAGAATGGTGGTTAAATAGCAATTTAAATATTTAAGTGAGATAATAATATTTTATTCCGTAAAATAACAAAACAAGAACAAATGTAAAACCTACAGTTATTAGAAGCTTTTAATTAAACAATATAAAAAATTAGTTTAGTTAATTGAATATTATTTTATTTTTATTTTTATTTTCTAAATATCGTATTATGTTGGTTAAAATTAAGTATTCTTAAAATAATTAAGAAACACATATTGATTTTGAAGAAAAAATATTCATTTAGTATTTAATATTAAAATTAGAAAAAAGATATAGCAATAAGGAAGTAACATGATAAGCCAAAAAAGTAAAAGAACGTGGAACAAGTTTTTTTTTTTTTTTATATTCTTTGCATCACATGAGGAAATAATGTTGTTTAATCTTATTGAAATTTTCTTCGGTAGTTGAGACTTTTCATAAAAGGGTAAGTAATAACTATTTAAGAATTTGGATATTATAATTTTTTTCACTAACGAGGATTCATAACGGCAATTATTTATTTAATTAATAATAAGGAATCATTAATTAAAACCCGTCTTATATATTATAAAATAAAACTGTTTCTAACTTGAAGAAAAATGTGTAAAAAAACTTATGAAGAAAAATGAAGAATGACACACAAACTCTAAGATTAATGAATTGACTTAATTGATAAGTAAATAAATAAATAAAATAAAATAAAATAAAATTGTTTAGAGTGGTGGTAGGTGAACGGGCACATAAGGTAGCCAGCAAAGAACTTCAATAATTCCAGGCATTCACACGTGGCTTTCATAATAATGAAAAATATTAATAAAGTTATATATTGAAACACGTTTTCAACATATTTTTGAAGCTATTATTGAAACACGTTTTGTACATATTTTTGTGTACTAAACACAACTACAAATTAGGTGGGTGGGGAGATAAACTATTATAAACTTTCTATCACAAATTCAAACTCCTCATTAACATTATCCTCAGGGGAACTTAATAGTCATTACATTTTTTTTCCTTCATTTATCTTGTTTATCTATTAGTCACTAATTTTATTTAGAATAATATGAATTTAAATTAGGTTTTGAAATATTAAGTTGCTTAAAGATATTTAGTTGTTTCTAATGTTTGAAATTAAGAGCTCTCTGAATTCATTTCTAATAAAAGCAGCAAGAAATGAATTTACAAACAGTTTGAATGTGTTGGTATGTTAAGTTGCAATTTGGTTATGTTTTTAAACCATCACTCATATTTGTTTCAGCTTTTGGCAATATATTATGCAACAGCTATAAAGTGATGCATTGTATTTTTTTAAGCAATTTGCAATGCTTCAATTATGGTATCATCATGTTTTCGTTGACGCTTTAACGGTTAATTTGAGCATTAGATATTTTTCAGAAAATAATGAGACATTAGGCATAGTCATTTTTGTTTGTATACTTTACAGTATGTTACAGTCAAATTAACCTAAACCTGTTAAATATTTTTCAATCCAACGCCTAATATTTCACGTTGTTTGATTCTTTAGTACATAAATTATACTCCAGTTTTAGAATTTAAAATATGTATTATTGGTTTGAAAATACCTTTTGAATTATAGAATTCAAAGAGTTTGAAAAATATTTTTTGGTTTCATAAAAATATTGTTAGATGTTTCTCATTTTGTAATGCATCTTGTGTTGAACATTCATGTACCACATCGAAGGTTATTTGCGTCATGTTGTCTCTACATCTTCTAAGTCTTCAACTACAACATGTTTTGCTGTTATTTGTGTTTTGCATCTTCAAATCTTCGATTGCAACTTGTTAGTATCTACTTCTCATATACTTGAGTGTCTAGTGTTTTAAATTTATTGGTTCTTAGACTTCAACAAATCTGCTTAGCATTCTAAGCTTGAGTTTAATGTGAATACTTATTTCACACTAATTAAAATATTTAAACACATTAAAATATGATATTATTTGTTATGATTAAACCACCAGTGTCTTATGCATAAATCTATATTAAGACATTGTTTGTATCATGTGAATATTTGTCGATGCCTTAAAAATCTTCCTCAATTTTATTATGACAAATAATGTTAATTTTGTAGAGTATGTGTGTTTTGTTTGCAAACAAATAAAAATGTGTCTTTACTATAAACCATGTAGTCTTCCTAAGACTTTTTATATGTTTTAAGACTGTTTATGTGGATTGTGAAGGCATGGTAGTAATAAGAAAGTAGTTTACTTCTACTTTTTAAGTGGGTGAAAAGCTTTCATAAATTGAGAAGTTTCTACAATTGTATCATCAAAGATTTTAGTACTATTGTTGCACCTTTAAATGAGTTAGTAAAGAAAGATATATTGTTCAAATAGGGTCATGCACAAATCAAAGATTTTGAAAAACTTCAACAAAAGTTTACTAATGCATCCATTTTAACATTACCTTACCTTTCTAAGTTATTTAAGATTAAATTTGGTGCCTCTAATGTTGGCATTGAAGTTGTTCTTCAAGAGAGTCACCCCATAGCATTTAATGAGAAATTGAAGGTAGTAATCCTAAAGAATGTGTGATCAATAATGATTATGAATCTCTCAAATATTTGAAAGGACAAAACAAAATTAACAAGAGATATGTTAAATGAATAGAGTTTATAGAATAATTTCCTTATGTTATCAAACATAAGCAAGGCAAGACGAATATTATGGTTGATTGTCTATCGAGGAGATACATATTACTAAACCATTTAGAAACTAAATTCATGTGTTTTAATCAAATCATGGAATTGTACTTGGATTATCTTAATTTTTCTACCATTTTTCCAGAGTGCTAAAAAAGAGTACACAATTATTTCTTCCTATAAGATAATTCTTTTTTTTTTTAAAAAAAAGACTTAGTCTCCTAAGGGTCTTTTAGACAATCCTTTATTAGAGATGCTCATGAAGGAGGACTAATGAGCCCTTTTGGGATAGCTAAGACTCTAGAAACCTTACGAGAACATTTCTTTTTATTATATATGACAAAACATGTCCAAAAATTTTGTGATTCATAGTTTTCGTTTAGCAGTCAACTTAAAGTGATTCCAACATAGTCCATCTAATGCAATGATAGTGTGTCAAACGCCAAAAAGATGATAATATAATTGTAGTTAGATGACCTTAAGTCGTCTCCCAACGAATCCAATAGTGAAATTAGTAAATCAGTGTTCAAAATCTATTTTCAAACAAGAAAAATTAGCAATAACAATAAAAATAAGATATAATTACCTTATTTGTCCCTACATTTAGGAGCAATATTCAATTTAGTATAGTGGTTTTTTTAAAAATATCAATTTGGTCCCTATGTTTTTTAAAATGTATCCAAAATGATCATTTATGTTAAATCGCACCAAACGATGTCAAGTGGTGCTTATGTGGCATAGAAAAGGGGTTATATGGATTGTCAAGTAAAAGACACATCAGATTGGACCATTTTGGATACATAAAAAACATTACAGAATTGTTATAGCTATTACTGTTCATTGAAGTTGTTGGTGTTGGATAAAGCACAAGTTGTTTCTGCACATCTGGGAGATGTTTTAGTTTATACATCATCTTCATCTAGATCGCAATTCCTCCAATCTAGCCTTGATCTGATCCTGCAACAACTCTAACTGCTTCAAATACACCTCCAATTCCAAAATCCCTCGTCTTCTCCATTGTGCATGGTCCATATCCTCAAGACATAGTGATAATGGGATTGGCACCAACCCAGGAGGTGGTTGTTCGTGTGCTTCATCCAACACTTCCTTCAGCAATGGGGAGAAACAGGACTTCATTGGTGTGAGTTGATTTTTAGATGTTTTCATTTATGGTGACACTTTTACTTATTTGTCTTTAACCATCATAGAAAGTAACACATTCTATGACGGTTAAAAAATTATTTGTCAGAGAAAGTAACACATTCTATGATGGTTAAAATATTATTTGTGATAAAAAACACATTCTATGATGGCTTTTTTATACCCGACATAGGAAGCAAATTTTCTATGACAGTTATACAATCGTTATAAAAAGTATAGACTTTCTATGTCGCATGTATCTATGATGGGTCTAAAATCGACATAGAAAGACTTATTTTAATCGTCATAAAAAGTGTATTCTCCATTAGTGTCAATATCCACTTGTATCCATGCGTGTACTCGTGGGATGTTTTTTTCCTCTCTCTTAAATTATGTGCCCAAGAAATTAATCAGAACAATGCGAACTAACTAAGAAACCAAAATTTAAGACAAGGTAAACTCTTAATCATGCGTTCAAGTACAACAACTCAAAAAACCATATTTCTAGGAGATTAGAAGATTAAAACAATTGCTATATAGAATTGAAAAATGAAACTTTATTGACTAGAACCTCATACCTCAATAGGGAATTACAAATGAATCGACCCAAAGGGTTTTAGCCTTCCATGCGGAGGCAAAAACAAGAAAAATACAAAAAAGAAAATAAAACTAGGTTAGAGTGTGTTGCATATGATGCTCCTCCATTCTTCTTCTGAAGTCTCTTTTATAATCTTATTTTCCTTGTACAAAATTTGATTCAAAATCTGCCTCATGATATTCTTTTACAATTATCATATGTTTCCTTTCCTAATTCAAATTATTAAGAAGATATCTTCATTCCTAATCAGTCTCAAATTTTATTGTTGTTTCTCTTCTAGATATATTGTTTCCAATTTTTCTTCAAATTTACATACTCATTGAAATTAATTTTAGCACTACTGTGAGAGATATTGCAGAAGATTTGCTTTCAATTTTATTTTTTTTTGAAATATCTGCAAATTTAATTATCTAATTCTTTATCTCAGATTTCATTTAAAGAAGCAATTTGGATTAAAAACACAAAATTAACAAAAATAACAATTAAGGCCCAAATAAGTCCAATTAGAAAAATTTCAATTAAAACCGTGAATTTATCCAAGATTACAATTAAAAAATCTACTATTAAAACAATTAAATATAAATAAAATTATATTCATTAGTTACATATAGAAAAACTAAATCTAACTCTTTTCATGTGAGTGATCTAACTTTTTTTCAAAACAAGTGTTGTCAATTTATAGTGAATTTTCTCCAACTTGGTGAGGAGGATGAGTACATGAGCGGGTCCATAATAGAATACCAAGGACTGGTATCTTTCACGAGGGTAACCATAAGCATACCACAAAGTCAAGACCTTGGTCAACACCATATTTTCTTTGTTTTGTGTTGCTTTAGATTATTTTTCTTTCTATTTTCCCTTTTAATTAGGATGAGCTTGTAGTTATAATTCTTTAAGATTTTGGGAGCTTCTTCCTGCACCCCTATTTTTTTGAAATATCAAAATTACCCTTTCACGGTTTTGAATTATTCCAGAATAGGGATTCCATAGGCAAAAAGTGTTTCCAGAAAAAAAATTCCATAAGCAAAGGTATTTTCAAAATAGAAAATCTAGAAGACAAAAAAACATTCCAGAATATTCTTTCCAGGACATATTTTTTTGATTTCTGGATTCGTAAATCCATAATTAATAAAATGTGTTCCAAAAATATTCCGGAAAAAGAAATCCAAAAGTTATTTTTAAAAAGGATAAAACAGTGTTTTTAAAAAATGATGTGGTGCAGGAAGATATTTGTTAGAGTGCAGGAAGAAATAGCCTGCGATTTTCTTTTATGGACACACCATGTTGATGGTTTGGGCCACACCTCCAAGCCCAATTATGGATTCAAATTCTGGGCTAAGGAGTGCAAAGGAGGCAAGGAAGACACGTTCTTTAGGAAGCAAGAAAATGACGATTCAAGCATGGGAAGCATGTTCCCAAAAAAATCAAGCAAGAACATAAAAATATTCTTTTATCCTATTTTTGAATTTTAAATGTACCTCCTTATTTTAGTTTAGATTTTGGACAACTCCTCAAGAATTCTAGATTTAGAATTTACACGTAATTCAGGCACATTTAAGTTTCATTTAACTAGTAATTCTTTTAAGTCATAGGCTACACATACCCTACATCAGTCCTTGTACATAGCTTTAGATATGTTTGAATGAATTTAGAGTTTTTAAAAGTTTTTTTGAAAGAAAAATAGTTGTTTTTTTTTCTTTGAAAATAATGATTATTTAAAATACAAGCTCACAATTACGTTATATTATAAAAATGTAATAATTTTACTCAGTACATAAGTAAGTAATATTGTTGTAGATAACTGTGAAACCAACCAAAATTACAAAGATACTATTTTTTTTAGTTTAAATTAGAAAGAATGAGCACAGAAGGGGCAGATAGTGAATTTGATGGCACCAGTTATTATGACAGTTGGGTGATGGGTGTGAAAGATTTGTTGAAGGAATTCTAAATGTGTTTACCCTTCTCCTTATCCTTCTCCACCCAATTTTGATAGCTCCAAAACGGGGAACAACAGTGTGTATAAGAAAAAACATAACATGTGAACCCTCGTGCAAGAATGAGCAATCAATCATAGGTAGGTCAAATTGAAATGGGTTACCTACAAACATAGGGATGCCACTTATGGGACCCTTCTACAAATTCCTTTCCTTTCAAGGACCTACCGCCAGATAACACATAATTTCACCATCAATTCCTTTCATCAACTCCTCTTCAAAATAATCCTAATTAAACCTAAATATTCACTTAACAAAAATTATTAAATATAAATCAATTTTAACAATAAAAAATAATGAATTACTATATTAACTAAATTAAATATTATTTTAAAAATTAGATTACTTACTCTTATTAATAAATAATTTTTAAATTGATATCTAATTAGTTACCAACTTTAGAATCTAAATAGTTGTTAACTAATTAAATAATAATTTAAAAACTATTTATCAATAATAGATATTAAGTTAGATATTAATAATTTTTTTAGTCTCTAAAATAGTATCTAATTTAGTTAATATAGAAACGAATTATTTTTTTGGTTCTAAATTTAATTTCTATGTAATGATTTTCTAATTCTGGTTGATTGTATGATTCAAATATAAAATAATTTTAGATAAATATTGTTGTTGTAAAAGGGGTTGAGACAATAGTATCCACCGGTTGAACAATTGTATCTCATCCTTTAGTCTCTCTCGTCGTCCTTTATTCGATTGCTTGGATTTCGACTCTCAGTCTGTATAGCACCTGCAAAAGTTTCTCTAATGTTCAAGCAAGTGCTTAGTATTTAGGTACAATAAAAGTTGTAATAATGACATACATTTATCTTGGTTGTAGTGTCTATTTATAATATCTGATGAATCATTCATTGTTGGAGTGTCGCTATTAACACACCCAGATTACCTAATTTTCATGAAGTTTAATAAATGTTAATACATACTTTAATAAGTACACCTAAATGAATCAATGGATTGGTACCAGAATTTGACACACACAGGATACGTTTAGTCCTGACGGTACAAATAAAATCTTTAACACCATAAGTGGTCTATTTATGATTTAGATCATGAAAAGTAATCTAAAGCTCCAAAGTCTCACTAAACACCGTCTAAAACCCATTTTTATAATTTATAATCCAAGTATGATATATATTTAATAATATTACATATTTTATAATCCAAGTATACATGAAGAAATGGTAACTATCAAATTTTATAATTGAATTATGGTATATTATTTTATAATATCAAATTAAGATGTGTAGGAAAAAGAAAAAGAAAAACGAATAGCTGGAAACAAAGTTTAGACAAAATGTAATGTTCATGGGCACGTTGAAAGTTTTTGAACTTATTTAATTCCATACAATGGAATGCATACAAATTGTGATAGATTGATATTGATCTCAGGTTTAGTTCTATGTGTGATTTTACCAGTTAAAATTCATAATGATTGAACTCAATTTATACTTAATTAAAGTTGTACAATATTGACCATGAATTAAGTTTAAATTTAGAGGGTTATCTCTTTCTCATTGAGATAAATTTCCTTGAAATCTTACACAATTTTTTTCACAATTATCTAATCTTTACTTCTTATTCTAAGTTACCATATAGGTGCAAAAACTTTGGAGAATTCATAGGATATGACTTAGCATGTTGTGGAAGCCACCAGTAATTATTTTCCAATAATTTTATATTCTAATTGTAGTCGTAGTGAACAAAAGCTTAATAGAACTATTACAACATAAAACATGCGAATGGCGAAATAATCTATAAATAGGACTATCACAATAACCATAAGCTTGGATTCTATATTACCACTAGAAACAATTCACCAAACAAATTGATTGCTAAAAATTTCTTCTAGATATCATAAATAGAACCAAATTTGTTGTATTTACTAACAAGTATTTCAAATTAGCTTAGTTGATTCATTTGAGATTTGGTAAAAATTAGTAACTAGTATTAAATTCAAATCCAATAACAAAATATCAGTAAGTTCAAAAACCAAATTTCTCAAAAATAATATCACCATGTCTAAACTATAGTTTAGTTAAACCATAAATGTTCAAATGTTAAGTATAATAAGAACTTAACTCCAAAGTTTTTTTTTTTTTAAATTGATAAGTTTCAGCATTTGATTTGATAATGTATAATTTGATCATTGAAACTTTGTTATTGTACAATAATAAAAGAAAAAAAAACATTATTATCTATATCAATATATTAAAGTTTCATAGTAAATAATAAGATATGGCAAGAAAATATTACAATAACATCAAAATGTTCAAAGACTATTGTACTATATATTGATGAATTTGAGAGGTTGAACAATTAATGTGACTTTTCTTATAAGGACAAAACTCTCCTTACTTTGCTGCCTTATCCTCAGTTTTCTGCCTTGTTCTTAGTTTTTCGCCTTGTCGTCCTTTCGATCTTCTCGGTAGGGGTACCGACGATGACACTTTGATGCTCAAGTTAGTTTCAAGGGTTAGAGTGCTAAACGTTCACGATACGAATTTTCTTACCTTCCTTCTTAGAGAGAGTTATCTATTTATAACGACAATTTTGGGCCTCAAGGTGTACGAATTGACGGATATGGCCCAATGAAGTTAATTGTCCGTTGATCATAATTTTTGTATAATTATCACGCAATGATTGTTTAGTGATGTTGGTAACTAATTTATGGAATATGGTATGGGATGGCCAAGAGGCCGACTAATCGAGTGCTTACGTGTATATGGGTGCTCAGCCTCCGAGTAGTACAAACAATATTTTATATTTCAATTATTTATCTATTTTCAATTTTTATTTGTACATTTGTTGCAAATATACATGAAAAAACAAACTCTATAATAAAATTGTAAATATTGAATAAGAAAAACAATATAAAAATTTGTGTATGCAGTGACAATTATTCTTGTATATAATGTCATTTACAAACTTCGTTATATATGCGTGTGGCAGTTCCACATACTACCATAGATCTGACCACCACAATATAATATGATAGTCTAATGCGAATCACCGTAGCATCCATCATTTAACACCTGGTATAAAATGACATTTTTAAGCGTGTAATTTATGTTAGTTAAAAATGTCGTAATTATTTAATGGACAACAATTTCGTCAAAAAGTACATGTAAATGCCATTATTAATGACCATTATTCTAATTATCATAATAAATAATGAAATATAATACGTATTAGTTGTAAATTTGTAATTTGAATATATATTATAATATTTAAAATTAAAATTGTTTTAATAATTTAATTTAATCCCATAATTACTAATAAAATAACTAAACAATTAAACAATACACAAACTTATGATAAGAAAAAAAACACATTCATTTTCAAAGGATCAAAGTTCACATGTGTTTAAAAGTACACCAATATAACTTTCGAAAAAATATGTTCAGACACTATTACGAGACACATGTTTCAGTTCTTTCACTTGATCCTACAAAATTTTGATCTTAATTGCCTTGTCCTTAACATTTGATAACATTTGCACTAGAGGATGTCCATCATATGACAATCATCCTTGTTGTGGATCTCCTTAAAAAGCTTTTTATCAAACCCTAAACCCTAAACCAACTAAATAATTTAGGGATATATCTTATGGAGTTTATGGATTTTTCTTGCATAAAGTTGGAAGCAATGAACAATATTATCAAAACAACAACACTAACAACAAAAGAAATTAAAGAATGTAGTAGAGTAGTTGAAATTGTAAACAACACAATTGGAAAGGTAAACTTATAACCAAAAGATTTGAAATAATTGGAAACTAGTAACTAGTATGTAAAGTGAAATTGGAATGAAAGAGTAGTGCATAAATGAAATAAAACTATAAAGGCAAAATGAGAACAATTGGAACATTAATGCAACCAAACTAACACGAAAGTAAGCAAATGTTAATGAAGAATTGAATACTAAAGGCTAATCATGTTAAACACATTGTGTTTGATCAGTTTGAACTATTGAGCCAATTTTGTAAAATTCATTAAAAATAGATAGAAAGTGATTTTAGAGATTTTGTTTTCCAATTCTTTTTCTCAGATCTTGTTGCCCTTTTTCCAACTTTAGTAGATTTTGTTTATGGGATTCTTTACATTTTATTCTCCAATTTTTTATTTTTTAGAATTTTGTTTCCATTTCTATCTTAGATAAGCAATTTGGACTTTGATAAATCAGGCTCAGAGGCATCCCAATTTGCTAGTGTTGGTCTTTAGCAGAAGAATCCAAATAAAATAGTCCAACAAGCCTTGAACAAGCTAGATGGTTTACTGCGTATATCAGCTTAGCTTTTCACTCTTCAAAGTATTGTTATTCCTTTATCAAGCTCGCCTAACTTTCCAAAACCATTGTAATAACAGGAAACAATCACATTCAGTTCAAGATGTCATCAAAGTAAGACAAGTGAGTTGATGGGTTTAAAAATATGAATTTAATCAATAATATCAATTAAGGTCCAATTAAACCCAATTAAATAATTTACAATTAAAACATTATATCTATTCTCAATTACAGTCCAAAAAAAACTAAGATTAAATTTTCTAACTGAGTAAAAATGTGCTCACAATCTACCTAGTGGAACTTCATCAAGTTGATTAAGAATTGAACGTAGTCTGACTTTACAATATAAAAATACTAAGTCTATTGTTTGTGAAATGAGTTTAAGACTCTACCATAGTTGTTCCTACAATGATTAATATGCAATTGAACTTTTAAAAATCTCATCACTTATGCATCCCTTATTTTTCGCTTTGACTGATATTACTTAAGTGAAATCATGGATATGTTCTCACTTACATGTAAATTCTAGGTTAGTTTGAGCGATTTGGTTAAGAGAAAAAATAGAATTACACATCTTTCTTAAACACAAGAAAATGATCATATAAGTGTCTTTATTTGAAGTTGATATAAAATGAGCACGATTTATGTTCGAGTGTTGTTGCTTTGATTTTGATGAGATCATTTTATTACGAAGTGGACTTTAAGCCTAACTCAACCCCATAAAACCAGCTCATGGGATGAGATTTGCACCCACTTATATACAATGAAAGGCTTTAATCTCTAGTCGATGTGAGATCTCCAACACACTCCATCACGCCGAGACTACCAACTCGTGTGTGGGACTATATATTATGGGTGGTCCGATAGCGGCCCGATAGCGGGTGACACGATAGGCCCAACACATTTAAAGTTGATTGAAGCATAAACAATATGCCTTCTTGAGGTATGCCACTTAAAGTGACCTTACTATGGTTCTAAGCAAATGCACAAGAAGTTTTAACCATTGGAAATTTTCAATTGCTTAAATCAAAAGTTCATGGACACATTATTTATTTATTTTTATGTGACAAATTTTGTGATAACATTTTTTTATAATCGTCACTAATGTGTGTGTTCTCGCCCGCTTGAGGTCGGTACCCTCAACTCGCATCTTTGCACTATATAAATAGTATTTTGTGTTCTTATTGACTTGAGCGTCGGATTGTCATCACAGGAGGAGTCCCTAGTTCTCTGAAGCTTGAATAACTAGAGTCTAAGGGAGACCGCTAGGAGCTCATTCAGGATCCGACCAACCTTGAACCATTGAGAACAATAACAAAAGAACATTGCTATTTTTTTATTCAATTTGTGATGCCAAAATGTGGTGGACTAGTTGTCACTAATTTATTACCAAATTCTTCATAATTATTTTCTAATCAACACTCGGACCAAACTTTACAATTACATCATAAAATCCATCGAAGTTTGTGATGGATTGATCATTTTCAATAGTTATTGTCACTAAAATTTGTTTTTTAGTAGGAGATTGAAAACTTTAAATTTTTCAAATACTTTAATTTATTTTTAGCTTTAAAATTTTATTAAAATCTTTATTTCATTTTCCAAAACCTTAAAATTTATAGTAAATATTTAAATTTAGTAGTTAATGTCAAGCATAACAAGAAAAAAAAAATCTTTAAAAGTTTGCTTACATTAAAATAATTAATTTAAATACAATTAACTTACCTGTATCCATAAAAAGAAGAGAAACTTGTATTTAAAAAAAAAAAGACTGTAATTTAAATATCCTTTTGGAAAAGAGTGTAATTTATCCTACATTACATCTCTGATAAGGAACAATGCATTCATTTCATGCTCCCTCGCTCATAAAATTATCTACCAAAGGTCTTAAAACACACACAATAACAAGATTTACAAATCATTCTTAGACCTAAAACACTGCAGCACCATTTTTGTTGTTGATGATCCTAAGAGTTAGTTGTGTATGGGAGGGTTCTTCTTAGCGGGAGAATAGTCCATGCCAGCAATGTCGACAAGGTCCAGATAGTTCTCATGAGAAACCTCCTGCTGTTTATTTACAAATATTTCCTTTCCTTCCCAATTTCCTTTATAATTTATAGTGTTGTCAATTTCTGGGCCTTGAGCTTCATTCCCTTCATTCTTCACATTCTGTCCATGGAGGAAATGTATATAAATCATAAATAGGAAAAGATAGAATTCCAAGGTTTCTTTTGAGTTCACATTTTAACTACCAAACATGTATCCATTCTTATGTATATATAATCCAACCTTTGAAATATCTCGGATTGAGGAAGTTGATGAAGTACCAAGTTTCCTAAACTTTATTTTTCCTGCAGCAACATAAGAACAGCAATGTGGTGGTAGATGTCATGTTAGGACTAAATTTCCTTGCATGTTTCTTAATGCAAAATACACTGTAAAGGTTTAGTTCAGAACAAGAAAATAGGACGAGAATAATTGTTTTCATTTTTCTTTCTAAATTGTAACAAAATTAGATATCCTCTTGGGGACGGGTGGAATCCGAAGCAAGAAATACAAGGTCTGTAGGTAAGATTCAGAAGAATGCTGGTATTATAAGACAATAACAAAGAAAAATGAATTTCTGTGGCTAAAATATTAATGGTGTCTAGGTCTATGATGTCTTGGTCCACTATAATCTTCATGAATACGGGGTAAGTTTTTTGGCTTTCTGGATACTCTAGAGGCTCTCTTCTTTAGGGTACCTGCACAATATTGTTCATCTTCGCAGAGAGCAGCTTCCTTCTTGGCAGCACTATTAATTCTTCTCAACAAATTGCTTTCTTGATCCTGCAATCAGAAGAGATTTTGTTTTTGCTTTTTATTAACATTGGAAAAATGTTTAAGTTATAACTGAAGGTTTTGAGAGATATATAGAAAGACACAAGTAGGTAAAACATCAAAGCAATGATAACTAACGTGTTGTTTATGTTGCTGAGCTGCAAAAGACCCTTTCTCCAAGCGAATCCCTGAACAACAAAGGCAAACATTAGAAATCCAGTAGATATATCACACACATAGCAGAAGGTCTAAATGAAGTTCTGCTGAAACCATAGTACTTAAAATTACCTCGAGCATCGGTGAGAAAGAGAAACAAAAGCAGAAGGTAAATCACAAAAGAAGGCTTCATTTGAAGAAAACTCTAGGGAAGAACCAGAAGTTAGGAAGTATAGATGGAGGTGGAAATTGCAGGTCTTTTTTTTTCTATTCAAATTAAGCAGGAGGATTAGTTCATGAGATTGAACAGCTTAAATTTAATCATGAATTGCAACTTGTGACTTGTGAGTGATGGATATGGATGCTTATATTTATATATCTATGAATGAGTAGGGGCTAGGGGTCCACACTTTAGTTGAAGTTCATCAACTCAAACTGGGAGGGCTATTTTTCTACACACTGTTTTCCCTTGTATTGTTGTCTTCTACCCTTGTCGGAGGAAATTATATATAATTCGATATCCCAATCATTTAAGTGCAGTCTAGGTGTTAACAATATTTTCAACGACAGAAAAATAATTAATATTAACAAACACGGGCTAGTTTGATCAATAGAATATTCACAACACTGAGTTAGTGAAGAACAGCAAAAAGGAAAGATGGAGTGTATGGGCTCTAAATTAAAAAAAAAAAAAACATTTACTTTGGGAGTGTTTTGGTTTGTGAAGAGTTTTATGAACACTATGTAATGTTATAGTTTCCTTGTTTTACTATTCTTTTTCCTTGTTCTTCACGAATGTAGGGTTCCATGTCAGCAACCCTCCCTGATACCTGCGTTTTGGTCTGTGATCAGATTCACTTTTGTGATACATGACATGACCAAGGGTTTTTTTTTTCCCTATGTTTACTTCTTTCGTCCTTTTAGACAATAGGTCTCCTCTACAAGACAGTTTTTCACTTGCTCTAACTAGCTAGGTATAATAATAAGGAAAAGGGTAACACTGTTCAATTATTAACATAGTTGGTAACGTTATAAAAAAAATATTGTACATTAAGTGCTTATATATATAGCTATCAATTCCTATTGCTATCTAGATATCATGTCAATTTTATCACCAAAATAGCAAAATATTGCTTTTATGTTATTAGTCTTGTTTATACGTCCATATTCCTTTTCATTGGATAACACCAATTGAGAAGTAATAATTTTTTTTCACTATTTTTTCTGTTTTACTTTTATAGAATTTACTCTTTTTTTTTAATATGAAATTTGTAAAAATATATATAATAAAATTGAACTTACCATTAATTTGAATTAAAATACCCCCACAAAGTAACTAACTTTGAATCAAAATGGTTAAATCTATTTATACTTTCTAACTTTAGTCATCTTACTATGTAAATCCTAAATACTTTTTCCTCCCTATACCAATTAGACTTTTTTGAAAATAAAATGAGATTTTCCTTAAAATTAGTAATACAATTTAGAAAATATAAAGTGTTAAGTCTTCTTATATAAGAAGGCATAATGACATTGAATAAGAGAAGTGACAAGTTGAAATCTTATTTTTGAGGTTAGAGATTTTTTTATGGTGATATCTAGTGAAATATAAAGTTTTACTTAAAAATTGTTTTAACGTTTAAGTAAGTAAAAAATTTAGAATAATAATAATAATAGTGACTAAAAATAACTGATGGGCTACTTCCTTTGTATTGATGTATATTTATATGTTTTTTGAACTTCTATGAATGAGGTTAAACAATAAAAGATATATATCCTGTTACAGTTGCAACACCTTAACTGATTTTCATTCTAAGCACAATATTTAATATCTTAAGAGATATTGTTGAATAATATACTATTGGATTCAACTTTAGTATCTAAAATAATCAGAATATATCTAAATTTGAGTATTTTGAAGTGGGTAGTTACATAATCGACATTCTTTTGTTGTTTAAATATAACAATTATCAAGTGGTTATGTCTATTTAATATTTGTCTTTATGGGTAATCAGGTGGTTTCTTTTTCGATATTCTGTTGTTCCTACTGCTTGAAAATAAGCTTACTACTAGGGTCAATTTGGAAAGACGAGGGGTGTTGGTTGAAATTTTTTTATGTTGTCTGTGTGGGAAGAAGGAAGAGTTTTATCACCATTTGTTTTTCGATTGCAGTTTTGCTTGACGTGTTTGATGTTTATGCTTTAAGTGGCTTGGAGTATCGTTTGTGTCTCACATTGATCCTATGTCAAACTTTGATCAATTCAAGATGAGTCTGTCTTCAAATTCGGTTAATGATATGTGGAGCACAATTTGGGTTGGGGTGGTGAGTGAACTTTGGAATCGCATGAACTTTATCATATTCAAAAGGGGTGTAACGGACGCGTCTGAAGTGTTTTCTTTGGTGCAAGTAAAAAATTCACTATGCTTCGTTTTCCTATTTTAATTGGTGTTTGGAACCTTCTTGAAGTTTTTTTTTTTCAGGTTTTTTAATAAGGGTAGGGTTTTTGTTAGTTAGTTTGGCGGTATTTGTTAGAAATGAATTTGTGTATTTTGCAGAAGGATTGAAACACCCCTGAAGTGGTTTCCATTTATTTATTTTTTATTGCTGATAAAAAAACAATGTGAAAGTATATATATATATATATATATAATGTTCATTAATAAGAGGTTTTAAAGATTCTGACACAGCACAACAATTGGGTGGTGGATGCTTGTTTTGCTAAACACATTATCCAACAAAATATCAATTCCTATTGCTATCTAGATATCATGTCAATTTTATCACCAAAATAGCAAAATATTGCTTTTATGTTATTAGTCTTGTTTATACGTCCATATTCCTTTTCATTGGATAACACCAACTAAGAAAGTAATATTTTTTTTCACTATTTTTTCTGTTTTACTTTTATAGAATTTACTCTTTTTTTTTAATATGAAATTTGTAAAAAAAAATATAATAAAATTGAACTTACCATTAATTTGAATTAAAATACCCCCACAAAGTAACTAACTTTAAATCAAAATGGTTAAATCTATTTATACTTTCTTACTTTAGTCATCTCACTATGTAAATCCTAAATACTTTTTCCTCCCGATACCAATTAGACTTTTTTGAAAATAAAATGAGATTTTCCTTAAAATTAGTAATGCAATTTAGAAAATATAAAGTGTTAAATCTTCTTATTAGAAGGCATAATGACATTGAATAAGAAGTCACAAGTTGAAATCTTATTTTTGAGGTTAGAGATTTTTTTATGGTGATATTTAGTGAAATATAAAGATTTACTTAAAAAAAATCTTTAACATTTAAGTCAGTAAAAAAATTAGAATAATAATAATAGTGACTAAAAATAATTGAAGGACTATCCCTTTGTATGTTTTTTGGACTTCTATGAATAAGATTAAACAATAAAAGATATATATCCAGTTGCAACACCTTAACTTATTTTCGTTCTAAGTACAATACTTAATAAGGGATAATGTTGAATACTGTACTATTGGATTCAACATCTAAAATAATCAGAATATATCTAAATTTGAGTATTTTGAAGTGGGTAGGTACATAAACCCTACAATCAACTTATGTATATTCTTTTGTTGTTTAAATATAACAATTATTAGGTGCTTATGCCTATTTAATATTTTCCTTGGGTAATCAGGTGGTTTCTTTTCCGGTATTCAGTGTAAAGTCGTATCTTCTGTTGTTCTTATTGTTTGGAGGACGCTTGAAAATAAGCTTGCTACTAGGGTCAATTTGGAAAGACGAGGGGTGTTGGTTGAAAATTCTTTGTGTTGTTTGTGTGGGAAGGAGGAAGAGTTTTATCGCCATTTGTTTTCGATTGCAGTTTTGCTTGACGTGTTTGGTGTTTATGTTTTAAGTTGCTTGGAGTATCGTTTGTGTCTAACATTGATCATATGTCAAACTTTGATCAATTCAGGATGAACTTGTCTTCAGATTCGGTTAATGATGTGTGGAGCACAATTTGGGTTGGGGTGGTGAGTGAACTCTAGAATCACAGGAATTTTATCATATTCAAAAGGGGTGTGACGGACGCGTCTGAAGTGTTTGCTTTGGTGCAAGTAAATGTTTGGTCTTGGATTTCGGTAAAAATTCGATCTGCTTCGTTTTCCTATTCTAATTGGTGTTTGGAACCTAAGGTGTGTATTAGGATGGTTTCTTGAAGTTTTTTTTTCAGGTTTTTTAATAAGGGTAAGGTTTTTGTTAGTTAGTTTGGCGGTATTTGTTAGAAGTGGATTTTGTGTATTTTGCATAAGGGTTGAATTACCCTTGAAGTAGTTCCCATTTATTTATTTTTTATTACTGATAAAAAAATAATGTAAAAGTATATATATCTAATGATCATTAATAAGAGGTTTTAAAGATTCTGACACAGCACAACAATTGGGTGGTGGATGCTTGTTTTGCTAAACACATTATCCAACAAAATGACACTTTGCAATATAAATGTTGTTTCATGCAAAACACATACTGAAGGATTCTTATTTCAAGTTACTTTGCCTCTCATTTAGACTTTAGTCTACCGAAAACTGGCTCAACCATCTTTAACGAGTTTTTTGTTCTCATCTACTTCTTGCATTCTTTGATTTAGTTATCATTCTTCCCTCCATTCAAAATTTTAAAGCTACGTGGTAAGCCAAATTTCTGTGTTTGGTCATATAATCGCATGAAGAAATGGATGGATTATGATGGTTATGGAAGGTGAAGTGCTGCATCCCATGGAACAGTGCTATGCTTAGGTACATGGATCTTTTATGTTCTGGTTTTTGTGTGACAAATGGTTGTATCTTTGGGCAATTGCTTCTTGCACCATATCACTGCATCCGATTGCAGCGGAAAAGACGAAATTGTTCTTAAATTTATTTTTTTTCAGAATATGTGTTTTGGATTTTTTTTTTCCAAACAAAATTTTATATTACGGATTTTTTTATCTGGAATGAGTTTTTCATTTTTGTTTTCGAATTTTCATTTCTGAAATACAATAATCTTTTTTTCAAATTTTTTTTCTGTGGAATGTATTATTTTCAATTCCAGATTTTTTTGTCCGAAATAGAATTTTAATTTTTTTCTGGATTTTCATTTCCGAAACTCAATAACCACTTCTGTATTTATTTTTCCAGAATATATTATTTTCAATTCCAAATTTTTATTTCCGGAATTAAGGGCATTTTTGGAAATTAAAAAAATATGTTGGGTGCAGGTTAAAAATGATTGGGTGTAGAAAGCATTTGCCTAGACTTTGTCAGCCTTTGGGCCACAATCCATGGGCTTTGTATTTTGGGATAGACTATGTGTCTGTAACATTTCCTACTTAATAGTATATGATTTTGGGAATATTTTTATAGAAAGGTTGAAATATCTTTCAAATATTTTATTTTATTAAATTTACTTATTTTCGATAAAAAAAAATTATTGAACATCAATTCAAACCTGCATCATTTTCAACTAAATCTAATGATCCTGATAAGCTTCAGAACATCAATTTGAAAAGATTCTCCATTATAACATGCACAAAATACTATGTGAATCCAAAATGATTATCCACAGCCCAGTTAACTTATATTTCAATTTCAATTGAAATCTACACATAACACCTCATAAATCTCTACATTTATATCATTTTCAACACAAATTCAAACTGTTACAATTATTAAGGATATCTTTCCTTTCCTAAAAGTGACTTGCACCCAAGAAATAACTAGGGGAGGGTTCAAGAACAACAAATTTTGAGACCTACGGACAATATAATTAAATTAAATTTTGACGAAGGATTAAATTAGTTAATATAACCACTTTTCTCAACTGATAAACCAATATTAAAGTTAAACATTAAAAAAATGAATTAAAAGATTGTTAAAGCATAAAGATATTTACTCTAAATTAAGAAGTATTCAATTATAATTGATTATTAACTCATCAAATAGTGCAAGATAAGCTCTCAAAATTAAATATGCGAAAATTAAAATGAAGAAAACTACAAAAATGCAAGAGGAAGAAAGTTAGAGAGATACAACTTCTTAGGAAAGAAGAATAAATAAAATAAAATAAAAAAGGAAAGAAGAACGAGAATGGGTCTAACCCAAAAGGTTTGACCGGTCAATGAGTAGATGCAATTGCGTTAGTTGTGATGTTTGATTACACCAGTTACTTCTCTCTCCAGAATTTTAGTTACGTGTTTATCTTCTCTTGTTCTTATTTTGTCAACAAAATATAACTATTTTACATGCTGAGAAAAAAAAACTATTTTACTTGATAAATTAGTTTCACTAATTGCTATACATGGGAGGTAAACGCAGTATTAAAAAAAAAAATACAGCACACTTACACTTGAGAAATAGGACTTGGCTTTTGGGTAGAAGCATTATTTGCACTAGATTATTGGATTTAGTGTTTGTTTTATCTTTGTATTCCAACCATTAGACTTATAAGAGTCTTATTGTATGACAATTTCCTCCATGAAATGTATATGACACTTGTAATTTACTGGTTTTAAAGTAGAGAGATTACTTTTAATAATCCATATTTACTTTTTTTTTTAAATAAGCATTAACTGTTTTTACTACTTTTGCAATTCAAAACTGTTCATCTTCTCCCGTAATTCCACTAATATTTTTCTTTCTCTCAATTTTGAAGAGACATTCTTCTTTCTAGGCAACTGTTTGAAAAGTAACCACTTTTTCAATTCAAAAAAGTCTCCAACCTCTATTTCAATTTAAAATTGTTCCTCCACATATATTACATATTTTAGAGAAAATAAGAAATGACAACAATGTCCATAATATAATCAAATATTTATATAAGGATAAAATAGGGAAAGAATTAAGAGCTGTTAAATAGGATAATCCCTTTATATATATATATATATATTTAATTAAATATGTTAAAAATAATTAAATAATTATATTTTTTTATCACAATAAATCAAATGTAATATTATTTTAATAATGTGATTCTTAATGAGTAAAGAAATTGAAGTTATTAATTTATAAAATAAACTAAACATCCCTGTTGGAAAAAAATAAAATGTATATATTAAAGAAATAGGAAAAGCAAAATAAGATAAATAAAAGAGATGAAATATAAAGAAAATTAGCAATACACATTTGAGAATCTAAAAATTAGAGTTTTTGAAGCATTGAGGAGACCGAATGCATGGTGAAGTGGCTGTGATGAAATGTGAAGAGGAACAGTAATACACTGTTTCAGAATCTCAAAATTAGAATTTTGAGGAGGCGGGAGGCATAGTGGCAGCCAAGGAAGACTGTGCGTTTGCATTTAGATGTTGGAAAGGTCAACAATGAAGGCGTTTGCTCACGCTGAGCATCACAACTTGGAACTTCTCGATTTCTTCTTCTCTATCTCCTTCTTCCTCTTGTGCTTGAGAAATATGAAAGAAAACGCACCAAAATTGAATTTGTTGAAAGAATACCAAAATTGAATTTGCGCGCACTTGGGACTCGGTAGAAAGAATATCAAATAACATCAGATAATAGTTTTTAAGATGTTTCTATATTTTTCCTCTCTCATAGTTTTCTTATATATAATTTTTTTTGCCTAAAAAAAGTAATCGTGCATAAACCCACATTTCACCCCTCTCTCTCCACTCTTCTCTAATAAAACGTATCAATCTCTCCACTCTCCTGCCCATTAAGTGAGAACAAATAAAATAAAATTTTAAAATTAAAAAATGCTTATTTAATAAAGAAGAATATTAGTTTTAAAACAGAAAAGTAACTCATTTCTCTCCACTTTCCTGTCAGTTAAGTAGTGAGAACAAATAAAATAAAATTAAAAAACTGTTTTATTAATTTCTAAAATTATAAAATGTCCAAATAACCAAAATAAATTGATAAAACAAAATATTAAGTAAGGATAAAATAGAAAAACAATTTAGAGCAGTTAAAGTAGAGAATCCAAAATGTCCAAATAACCAAAATAAATTGATAAAACAAAATATTAAGCAAGGATAAAGTAGGAAAACAATTTAGAGCAGTTAAAGTGAAAATAAGAAATGACACAATGACCATAATACAATAATAAAATTAAATATTAATATAAGGATAAAATAGGAAAAAAAATTAAGAGCAGTTAAAAGGGGAATCCCCTTTATATATAGATATAGATTATAGATTATAGATAACATAAGTATAATTTCTCCAATAATTAAAAAAAGGCAATCATTACTTATTTTTTTTATCTATTTGCATTCCTATATGTCTTTGTTCTATTTCTCTTCATACATTTTAACTCTGACTCTCTTCAATGATACTCTTAACTTACAAATAGGAATATATTTTACTTAGCCTATCTAACTTAATCCGAGTAACCACATTGTTATTAATACATCTTCATTTTAATATATTAACTAATCATTTCTTATCAATCAAAATCATAATAAAGTTGTTAAGTTTTCAATTAACAATTAGATACTCAATTTTTTTAAAAATAAATAATTGAATTCAAAATATGGTTGAGAACATAAAACTTATTTAACCATTCACTACAAAAAAAAGTGTATATTGTGGCGGTTATTTTCGTATAAACTGGCGTTTATAACCGCCACAATATACGCTTGTGGCGGTTTGTCAAACCGCCATAGAACTGGCCGCCACAAAGTTTAATGTGACGGTTTTACGCTACCCGCCGCAACACCCGCCACTTTAAACATAGTGTAAATAGTGGCGGTTTTTATATGTAAGTAGTGTCAGTTATAACAGTCGCAATTTACATTCATTGAAGAAGATTCTGACACCATAATATATGTAAGTAGTGTCAGTTATAACTGTCGCAATTTACATTCATTGAAGAAGATTCTGACATCATAATATACGTAAGTAGTGTCAGTTATAACTGTCACAATTTACATTCATTGAAGAAGATTCTAGCGCCATAATATACGTAAGTAATGGCGTTTTTAACTAGCGTAATTTTAATTCTAAATAAATAAAATTTAACCACCATTTTTTTATAATCTTTTTTATAATATGTTTTATACAATTCTAAAATTTAACTACCACTTTTTCATAATAAAATAAAATAATGTATAAAGTTGTAATCATCCATTCATTTCATTGAAAATTAAAACACACATAATCATGTTCAAAAGTTTATATGTAATTGAAAATTAAAATACATAGAAAGTTCATACATCCCTAATCAAGTTTAAAATTACAACACGTAATTGTTCAAAAGTTCATACATCCCTAATCAAATTTAAAATTAAAACACAAATCCCTAATCAGTTTTGCTTCTAGCACTTGATCCTATTACTTGATTAGGTGATGGAGCACCACTTCCATAATCTAACGCCTGAAATAAATAATTTTAAGTTAATGAATTTGTCTGCTTATAATTATAAAATAAAAGACACCAAGAAATATTTAAATATATTAATACCTCATTGGTGGATCCATCTAGTACATGTCCAAATTTTAGGAAGCCTGCAGTGAATTAGTGACAAGGCATGTCAAATGGACTTATGAGATTTTACCATTTAAGAGAAGAGGGAGATATAAAACAAAATGAAATACTAAAATAATATTAATTTAAATGTATTGTACTGTGTTGATATTTTTTATATATTCATAAACCCTGAACAACTAATCCTTATTTCTACCCTATCGCAATCGTAACTAATTAATTGAGTAAATTATGATAAGAAATCTAAGTTATAAGATAGTTTTGAATATTTTTCATATATTCTAGTAAAGATAATATTAATATATGTGTTTGATAGAGTACTAAGAGCAGTCTATTTTCCACTAGTAAGAACTATGCAATTCAAGTTAAGAGCAAAGCAGCAGAGGATTAATTAAGCATTTGCCAATGATATACTCTAGGAATTTGGATGACGAGCAATGAACATCACATAACTATCTAGAAAATGGTGCATGAATTAATATAAAGATGATTTCAACTGCCTAGATCAGATTGTGTTTGATATGTTATAAAATACTTATTCAAAACTCGAATCACAAAAAAGAAGAAACCAAAAACTAGAGTTACAGCTTTATGCACAAAGAATGAAGAGTTTCCATGTTTACAATAAACAAGACGACAAATGAAAGACTACGCAATTGATGGAATAACTAATGAACTAGAACGGATTACTCATGATAAAAAGTATCAAATCTAAATAATACAAGTATAAGGTTTAACATGACATTTACAACTTAATTCACTTCACTTAAATAAACACATTAAAAAATGTATAAGCATTAAAGCTTTAAAGACATGGTTGTAAACAGTAGCAGTTTATACCTTGATATGTGTGAAAGTGTGTACATAAATATTGATGGGTAAGGTGCTAATGTTAACACTTGTGATTTCAACTACGTTTGGATTCAGTTACCAAATTAGATTTCATGCTTATCACTTAAAGTAAGTGATTAATAAAACAATATGTGATAAATTCAATTGCAATTGATTAGTTGAAGTAATAAGAAGTTAAACAAAATAATAAGCATTATTTTGATATGGTTAACATAAAACATAATTGGCTAATTGAGAAAAGGGGTATATAAAACCACCTCAAGTTGAGATTGTATTGGAGGCAGTCACACAATAATCGGAAAATACCAAACAACTATCTCTTATTGTAAAGCAAGTCTCAGGATATTATGTAAACACATGAGACTTACATATCCTGGGGCAATGTTGAATCCTCAGTACTTGTGTACAAAAATAAGGAACCCCAAATTTCAGTACTTAGAAACTTTAGGGAGACCAAATCAGTGTACTCATTTGTTACAGCAAATATGTCAACACATACACCTGCTTGAACAGCAACAGCAGCCTGTAATACATATGTCAATTCTTTTACTTCTAAAAAATGGGAGACAGGAATAGCAACATCATAACTTAAATACCAGATCTTTATAGAAGGGTGTCTGCTCTAGGAGTAAAGCACGATCTGCATCCTTCCTTTGCTTTCATATTGCTCACCATATCGTCTTGTGTCCATAATCAGGGGATCAGACAAGAAGACAAAGACTCTAGCTGCAGTTCTCAGAAGAAATAATATCTTCTTAAAGCGTTTTAAATATAGAAGATTAAACATTAAAGAATCACACTAACAAAAGTCATAAATGGCAAGTTTTGTATTTGTCCATTCAAACCTAAAGCAAAAGTATTCCCATATTCAGATGCAAGGAAATTGCAGAGAGCTTCCATTGCTATCCCAAAACCACGCCCACCTATTAGAACACCATCCAATCCTTGACCTGCTATCGTGGTTCTCTCCCATGAAGTTGTTGGTCTAAGTGTTTCAAGTGCAGATGCAATGGTGTGGTCAACATAATACCTTCCAGAGCAGCCAGCAGTGCACTTTTGGTAAGTTCTAGAAACTCCTCAGAAGCTGCAGTATAACCGAAAACATTTTTCTCGATTACAAAATGACAGTGATAAAGAAGACACATCTGTATATTTAGGAAATTAATCAAGTTTTAAAGAACACTATGAAGGAAACAAATGCCAGAATAGAATAACAAACATGCAAATCAGGCACATCTATCTTCAACTTAATCATTGCATCACATCCTTCTATACAGAATCAAAAGGACCAGAAATAGGAAGAAATGGGTAGAATGACTTAATAAGGGGAAAGGATCAAAACCAAAGGTCATTTATAATCACAACCTTCTCATTCAAACAAAAGTTAGTCCAGAAAACACAGCCACCGAAACAGTTCCAAACCCTATAAGTCTAACTTGCAGCAATCATGGCCAGTAACACTGAAAAAACATTGGCCACGTAATCTAATAATCATTCACGATATCTAAACACAAGATCCATGTGTTTTGAATCTGCGTCTCATTCTTCAGTCGGTTAGATAAAATTAATATAGAAAAAAATATTTATCGACGGTCTCAACTCTTAAATAAGGGAACAGGAGATAGTATCAAAACCATGTGGAAACTAGACATATAAAAGTTATTATCGCCATAAGCAACATAGCCTACAGAATTATAAGTAAAATGCCATACTGCTCTCACACACAAAATTCTTAGGCTCCACCAGGTCCTAGTCAGAGAACCCAAAGCAAAACTCACAATCAGTAGCATACCATAAACTCCTGATCAATTAACCTCACCGAACCATCCAATTGTCAAAATCCAGTTCCAATTATCACAATTAGCAAATCAATAAGCCGTGAGATGTTAGGAGACTTACAGGACAAGTACCGGACATGCCAGCATTGCCGCTTCCTTCGCCGATTCCTCTGTAACAGTTCCAATCAAAACAGTCAAATATGAAAAACATGCACAAGAGCAATCCAATTCAACAACGATGAGCCAAAATCGAAAAGTAAATTTCATAATTACGCGTAGGCAATGCGAGATCTACGAAAGAGAACATAATCTCGGCACAGGACTGAGGACTAAAGTAGCGTTCGATGGCGTCGGAGGAGAGGCCATTGAGGTTGTCGCAGAGGGAGCAAGACTAGAACCACTGCTCAAGCTTGCAGTAGGTGTTGAAGTAGGCCCAACAGTTCTCGCAACGCGGTAATGAAGAAATGAAGAAAAGGAAAACTTGTTTTAATTCAGAAGGATAATTAGTTGGAAATGACATATTTTTGAAAGAAAATTGTGGCGGTTATTCAAATGACGTATTATACTGAAATTTGTGGCGGTTATTAATAACCGTCATATTAAAACCGCCACTTTTTACATGATTTTTTGTAGTGATTTTATTTATATTATCCCTTAACGATTTTTTTTTATAATGCAATGAAAATAAATAGGGACAATTAAAAAAGACACACGGAACAGGAACTACACTAAAATAAAGGTACTATATTACATATTAAAAATTATTTAAATCTACAAAAGTCTTCCCCATTTCGAATGTATATGTTTTTCACTTTTTTTTCTTTCTATTACAAAGAATTGATTCTAATTTTGTTCAATATATTACAAAATCCATAATTTTGTTTGAACTTATTTTTACATGATTTTGATCTCTTAACTTTTAACTATTTATAACATTATTCAATTTTAAAAAGTATTTGTATTATGCATGCTTTTCTTATCTCCCTGTCTCATTTTAGATAAGGTGGTGATAAGATGGCGATATCTTAACACCGTCATAAATAACAAACATATACTTCATAAACCAATAAAATAATATTTTCACTATATTTAATTTATTTTTTAAATAAAATATTATTATATTATTATAATGTGTTGTCAGTGTATGTTTTCACTATACGTCAAAGAAATCTTTTTCTTTAGATAAAGAATCCATAGCTATATGAAAAGAAGGCATCACGTGGACAATAATAGAGCAAATTTACTGATAATTCAAATGAGGAACTAAAATTTCAGAGAGAAAAAATTCAGACATCATCATTGAAAATTTTACAAAAGAAAGGAATCCAAGTCATTATTAAACCAGTGAAGAGATAGTATACAACAATTATCCCTGCCTTACAAGATTTTGATGAACAAGTCAAGGCTACATAGGAAAAAGGCCACACGTCTCTGCATTCAACATTCATGAGATTTTACTATTAATATACTTCCAAGAGTTCCCTGCAACATGTTAAAGCCCTGAATCATTGACATTGGAGCAGAGAGTTGCTTGCAATTTCTGCTTCCTGGATGAAATGGAAAGAAGGGTTGCAATTATCGGGGCAGGAACCAGTGGCCTTGCTGCCTGCAAATACCTTCTACAGTTTGGATTTAATCCAACTGTGTTTGAAGTTGATGATGGCGTTGGAGGGCTATGGAGACATACTATGGACTCCACCAAGCTCCAAAACAATAAACAAATGTACCAGTTTATGGATTTTCCATGGCCTTCTTCAGTAAAAGAAGATAATCCAAGTCACAACCAGGTGCTGCAGTATCTTAACTCCTATGCTGAACATTTTTCCCTCATTCCTTACATTAGATTCAACTCCAAAGTCATTGATATAGATTATGTTGGTGGAGAGTCTAGTGAAGATATGAAGTCATGGGAATTGTGGGGTGGTAATGGCAAGCCCTTTTGCCACAAAGGAACTTGGCATATTTCTGTGCAAAATACCAAGAATTTATCTGCAGAGGTATGTATTTATAGTTTGTTTAATCTGAGGAAGTCTCACTTTCCTTTTTCTATTCATTGTTCTGTCAATAAGTATCTCCTTGGCGTTCTTAGTATTCTGTTTTTCAGTAACATGACATCATTGTCTTTGTTTGCATAAAGTTAAATTTTTTAATCACGTGTGAGGTGAGTTTGAGTTCAAATAAAGAATAAAGAAAAAGCATGCTTAATAGATTCTTTTTATCATTTACAATGGTGTGTTTTGTTTTATAGCAATAATATACCAAATTGAACATTTATATGAACAGGTACATAAGGCTGAGTTTGTTGTTCTTTGTATTGGGAAATATAGTGGTTTTCCAAACATTCCTGAATTCCCACCAGAACAAGGCCCAGAAGTTTTTAATGGCAAAGTTATGCACTCCATGGACTACTCCAATCTCGACAATGAGACTGCTACTGAATTAATCAAAGGAAAAAGAGTTACAGTAATAGGCTCACAAAAATCTGCTCTTGATCTTGCAGCTGAATGTGCAAATGTAAATGGTGAGAAATTGTTTTGGTTGCAACATTTTCTACTCAACCTGCAGAAGGATTTATTTGAGTTTTTTGTCCAACATCACTAGCTAATAATTAGTTATCTTTCCTTCTGATATTTCTTTTCTCTAATAACTTTGATAGGAGTCAAGTACCCTTGCACAATTATCCAGAGGAACGCACACTGGTTGCTTCCAGATTTTAACATTTGGGGAGTTATTGCTGGATTCTTATACTTGAATCGTTTTGCAGAGCTTTCAGTTCACAAGCCAGGAGAACCATTTTTTCTTGGACTTGTGGCCACTTTACTTTCACCATTGGTAACATTATATAGTTCTTCACAATTACTCTAGTGCTAAAGAAATAAGATTGTAAATTTTTTCACATATAACTAGACCAAATTTTCAATTTTTATATAACAGTATGTTGATACACAGTTCCTCTGTTAACTTTCAGAGATGGGGTATTTCTAAAGTTGTTGAGACTACTCTAAAATGGAAGTTGCCATTGAAGAAGTATGGATTGATACCAAATCACAGCTTTTTTCAAGACCTCTCCACATGTCTGATTGCAGTGTTTCCTGATAACTTCTTTGACAAACTAAAAGAAGGATCCATTCTTATAAAGAAATCACAAAGTTGTAGCTTCTGCAATGAAGGTGTAATCATTGATGGAGAAGCTAAGCCCCTAGAGACAGATATAGTAATTTTTGCCACTGGATACAGAGGTGACCAAAAAATAAAAAACATGTTTAAATCTACATTCTTCCAAAACCACATAGTTGTGCCAGAAACCTCCTCAACAGTTCCTCTCTACAGGTCATTCTCTCTTTGTAGAAGCCCTATAACTTTATAATATGAAATGCTTATTGTATTTAATCTTATATTATTTGATTATGTGAAGATTTTAACCGTGACCAATGTTTACCAATGAATTCAGACAAATGATTCATCCTCGGATTCCACAGTTGGCAATAATAGGATATGCAGAGAGTCTGTCAAACATTTTTTCTGCAGAAATGAAAAGCTTATGGCTGGCACATTTCTTGGATGGAAACATAGAACTGCCTAGTATAAGAGAGATGGAAAAAGACGTAAAAGTGTGGGAAGAGAACATGAAGCAATATGGTGGAACATATTTTTGGAAATCATGCATTGCTAATTGTGGCCTTTGGTATCATGATCAACTTTGCAAAGACATGAAGCGTAATCCCAGAAGGAAGAATGGTTTTTTTGCAGAATGGTTCGAACCTTATGGTCACGCTGATTATGTCGGTCTTATTCGGAAATAAGAATTTGAAAGGATAATAATATGATTTGTTTGGTAGTTGCATCTCTTCCATAACCACAATTTGTATGGGTCTTTACAATACCTTAATTTCTTTATTTGAATTTTATAATCTGAAAATTTAATAATAAGATATATAAACAGATTTTATATATTTAAAATAATCTAAATTTTACTCATAATTAAGAACTCCCTTTCATTCTCTAAGAAATTTAAAATATACAAGTTATCAAGAAAGATCGAACTTGAAAATTTTTGCGGCAATCATGAAAGATTTATGTTGGAACCAAGCCCAAAATTGACAGCCATATGACATTCATAAAATATATGTGGATTTCAGCCTGCAAATGACAAAAACACTGCACATAAAATAAAGTTGACAAATTCTATCTGCACCTCCATATCTTTTTCATACACTTTTATATTTTTTTAATTCCAATCTTATTTTTCTGAATATATGTTAGAGTTTTTGTTTTGATGAAGACTGTTGCGATTTCTTTGGTCCTGTGGTAGTTGCTTAGGAGAATAAACCAAAATTTAGAAGAATTTTTTTTTTAATTGATCAAGACCTCTTTTAATAGAGAATTCGAATTGAAATGTGTTAATAAAAATAAAAGTTGTTCGAAATAAGTTAAAGAATCCAATGGTCAAGACCCAAAGGGGATTGGAAGTCCAAATTTTTAAATAATCAACCATTTACTAACAGTTTTTTATTTTTTATTATTTTTTAGGGTTTTTTCCTATATTTTAGGCATTTTAGTTCACATATTTGTTAGAAAATTCTAAATTGTTTTGTGGTGTTTCTTTCTAGAAATTAGAAATTTATCAAACTATTACACAATGAAACTTTATCCTAGGTAACATCTAGAAACACTTCACAAATTCTAAGTCAAACACCTCGTGCAACTTTAACAAATTACCTAGTCCTTGAGACTCAATCCTTGATCATATTTCTTCAATCGTGACAACACCATCTTCCAACCCATTATCTTTTGCCTAACCAAATATTAAAGCAAATTCAATAACAAGGTAATAAATACAACTTACAGGGTAGTGATTATCAAACCAGAAATTTAAACCTAAAAATTGTCTTAAAATGTTAGCCCAATCTTCATATTATAGAGAATAAGACACTTCATGTGTTCTTATTCATCCATTATGCACGGCTTGTCAAAATAGATACGGAGTTGAAACATTTTTTCATTACAAGAAAATAAATCCATGGACAGAAATGTAAGAAACTAACGCAAAAAATAAATGATAGCTTCTACCTCGTCAAAGGGTGAAGTGCAAAGAAAGAGATCGTTACTTATACTGAACTAAATCCTAATCAAACCCCTCTTTCTTGTCCTCCCTTGTCACTTTTGTTTCATTTTTATAGAAGAGTTTATAGAGGCATTTTATGTAGTGAATGTGAATACTAGAAAGTCAATTTGTGGGTATGTTTTCACGTTATTTAGAAAAATAATTTGTTGTAAAGTCAATTTGAAATTAATGGTGGTTTTATTTATCACTTAGATTAAATGTATCACACTAACAATAGAACTTTGTTGTTGAAGGGGATGATAGGAGAGTTGAGCATTGTTTATAATTGTGTGACTATAAATTGTGATAGGCAAAACACTTACATCTACTAAATCCTTAAATATACATTAATGTTAGACTACATCTCTTTTAAGATGATATTGAGTCTGAGGAGGTATGAACTAAGTAGCTTTTGAGGAGAATCCTACATATGTGTTAGAAAACATCTAGTACTCTTAAGTTTAGTTAGATTGTCCATTGTCCACCATTTGTAGTTTTCATATATGGGTTGTCTTAATTATTTTAACTCTCTTGTTCTATATATAGAGATTGTTGGTCTAGAAGACACTCAAGCCTCAAATGATAATATTTTGATGATGAATCTTCATGAACAATGAAGATGATGTTGTTATAGATGTGTTTATGCTTTATGTGTATTTGTTTTTTAAGTGTACTCTCAACATACAACGAAAGTAAAATAAGATAATTTGATTTTGAAAATGTTTTAAAATAATTGATTATATGGTTGTTTAATTTATTAAACTGGTTCTAATAAGGTTTAGAATAGGTTAATCGATTATTGTGTTGATAATAGATTAAAACATAAAACTGTCATAAGTATTTTCAAATATTTTAAGATTATAATTGATTACATTCTTGAAATAATTAATTAAACATGTTTCCGTAATAAATGAATAGTTGATTTTCAAGATAATAATTGATTGTAGTCTTTAGATAATCGATCAAACATGCTCCATTAATAATTAATAACTAATTTAATCAATTATTTGATGAATTAATCAATTAAAGCACAAGCTCCTATTAAAGGAAATTTACATAAAATAATCAATTAATGTGAACAATAATCGATTAAATACATTAAAATTTGTTTTAATTAGTGACTTTCAAAATCTATAAATAAACAACTTAGCTTTAGTTTTGAAGCAGAAATTTTGAGCATAAGATTTTCAAGCAATCAAAGAGATTCTAACATTTTTCATCCACTTATTTGTACACTCCAAAGATTTCAAGAAGGTTGTGATGAAGTGTTGGTTTAATGAATTGTTTCAGTTGTGTTGTAACATTTTTTGTAATTTGTTGTAGTTTCTAGATTGGTTGTAATCTTGGTAATTAAGAATTGATAAAACTATTTCAATGTGTGGACGTTGATAAGGCTATATATCCTCTTAATATGAAAAGGGTTATGAAGGGGATCAACAATTTATTATTGTAATAACTTTTGATAAAGTTACTGTAAAGCAATATAAATTCGTGTGTGTGAAAAGATACATACCTAACTAGTTTTGACATTCACATTTCTTACTATTTTTACTTATATTTAAATAACTTATTTATCAAATTACGTTAGAGACTATATTAAATAGTTTTTTCTATAAGAGTTAGGTATCCATACTCCTATTTATTTAATTTTTTTATTAATAAAAGAAACTTATTTCTCAAATATGTAACCATTTTTTTGATTCTTCAAAGAATAACTTCTTCCTTTTAACATTTTCATAATTTTAATGAAATAAGGATCTCATTTTTCTTTTACCGGAGGCATTTCACTTTGTCCTATTTAGATGCTTTTACCTTATAATTATTATTTTAAATTGATATCCCTTTTAAAAAGAAAAATTATCTTTGAAAATTCCAACATTAAAGTTTGATAAGTCTCAAATTGGTACTCACTTTTGGAAAAATGAATTTTATATCACATTTTTATCTCCTTGTGTTTTACTTTTTACACAGACAACACTTATAAATTGATGATCGATGCATACAGAGAAGCAAAAGGCAAAAAAAATTTACTAGAGAAAATAGTAGCTTCTGACTTCATAGAAAAGAATTCGAATAGCTTAAGACCTGAGAAAAAAGAGATCAGCAAAACTTAGGAAGTTATAGTCATAGAGAAAAGCATTAGTATTAAAAGAAATTCTGAGTGTTAGCATTTAATATTATATGATCATTAATTTTAATGGGTAGTTGATAGTAATATTTTACCAGCCAAAATCTAGTAGCTTATACCATATAGTTTAAATTATAAATCAGAGTGCATTATTTTAGTGCCACTAAAAATATGTCCTTAAAAAAAATGCTTTTTGCATTGGCTTCAACCATTATTTGTAAAGATAACCCTAAACAATATATATCCAAAAACCTCGTGTAACCTACTCTTATTTAAAATACACACACACGTAAGAAATAATATTTTGCTTTTGGCTTGAACCAATTACTTGTACTATACATTATTGTGTTATTTTGTCCATTCGTCATTGTACTATTTTTGTAATAATAATTACAAGAGACAAGATTTTTCATTTGATTTGCTATGCCATAAAAAAAAAATTCAGCAATTGAATTGGCAGACAATAAAATAATAAAACTACAGAGCTGTACACTTTCTAGTCATATGATACATTATTTATTTCTCTTTATAGTAAATATAATCGTATGTCTCTATCGTTTTTAATTAATTCACATTTTTTAAGAAAATTAATTGACTTAGTGGATGATAGTAAATTTGTCCATGATTTTTATTATTATTCTAAATTTATCCTTAATAATTTTTTAAATTAATCCCCTCTTTCCATTTAATATATTTTTAAATTGATCTCTTTAGAATAATGAGATTTGAATACCAATAATTAAAGTGGTTTAGGAAAGTGAAATAAAATATACACATTAAGAAAGATGTATAATTAAGACCAAGTAGACGAGTAAGACTTTATTATACTTGTTAATTTTTTTTAAAATAATCATATAAATAGTATATAGGAAAAATATTTGGTGGCCCCGGGTCACCATAAGTTCTATGGGACCAACCTGACACATATTTAAGTTTTCAAAATTTAAGATAAAATAATTAATGATATTTAATCAATATTTTGTAATTGGTGGATGTAGCGGTGTAAGAACACCTAATAATTTATCGTACATAATTTAGACAAGGTTGGTATCAGAGCTAATTAAATAACAAAGCATCTTTGCAAAGAACATTACTTTTTGTTTAATTTTAAAAAAACAAATTATCCTAAATAGAACTTAATAAACTCAAATATAATTTATGAAATTATAATGCAATTTAATTTGTCCAAATAGTTATATAATTCAGAGAATAGTTCAGTTCATCTATATATTCACCCAGCAAGTGACAAATCCGTGTACTGTTAATATAGTTCTAAAGCATTTTTCAAGAATCTTTGACCATTGGATCAAAGAGTTGGTTGCAATTGTTGTCTCCATAGGTGAAATGGAAAGAAGAGTTGCAATTATCGGGGCAGGAACCAGTGGCCTTGTGGCCTGCAAATACCTTCTAGAGTTTGGATTTAATCCAACTGTGTTTGAAGTTGATGATGGTGTTGGAGGGCTATGGAGACATACTATGGAGTCCACCAAGCTCCAAAGCAATAAGCAAGGCTACCAGTTCATGGATTTTCCATGGCCTTCTTCAGTCAAAGAAAATAATCCAAGTCACAACCAAGTGGTAGACTACCTTAACTCCTATGCTGAACATTTTTCCCTCATTCCTTACATTAGATTCAACTCCAGAGTCATTGACATAGATTATGTTGGTGGAGAGTCTAGTGAAGAAATGAAGTCATGGGAATATTGGGGTGGTAATGGCAGGCCCTTTTGCTCCAAAGGAACTTGGCATATTTCTGTGCAACATACCAAGAATTTATCCCTAGAGGTATCTATGTATAGTTTTTTTCTACTTTGGTAAGCTTCTATCCTATAATCTGAGCAAGTCTTACCTTCATTTGACTATTTATTGTTCTTGGAATAAGTATCTGCTCGAGATTCTTGTATTCTCTAGTTAGCTATGTATGCATAAACATCATTTTGTTGAATGGCATGGAGGATAAATTTGAGTTCAAATTATGTAAAAAAGAAACATGTTTATTCTTAGATTCTTTTTATCATTTGGTGTGTTTTGTTTTATAGTAATAATATATACCAAATTGAACATTTATATGAACAGGTACATAAGGCTGAGTTTGTTGTTCTTTGCATTGGGAAATATAGTGGTTTTCCAAACATTCCTGAATTCCCACCGGGACAAGGCCCAGAAGTTTTTAATGGCAAAGTTATGCACTCCATGGACTACTCCAATCTCGACAATGAGACTGCTACTGAATTGGTCAAAGGAAAAAGAGTTACAATAATAGGCTCACAAAAATCTGCTCTTGATCTTGCAGCTGAATGTGCAAATGCAAATGGTGAGAAATTGTTTTGGTTGCAACATTTTCTACTCAACCTGCAGAAGGATTTATTTGTGTTTTTTGTCCTACACCACTAGCTAGTTTAGTAGTTCTCAATGTTTCCCTTCTGATATTTCATTCCACTAATCACTTTTGTAGGAGTCATGCATCCTTGCACAATCATCCAAAGGACTTCCTACTGGTTTTTTCCAGATTTTAACAGTTGGGGAGTTATTGTTGGATTCTTATATTTTAACCGCTTTGCAGAGCTTTTTGTTCACAAGCCAGGAGAACCCTTCTTTCTTGGCCTTCTGGCCACTTTATTTTCACCATTGGTAACAATACTGTTTACATAAACTTTTCTGTATCAAATACTTTTAAAATGAGAAAATTAAAAGGTAAAGTAAAATTAGTTTAGATCTAGACAAGTTATCTGCATAAACTGGTTTTAATCATTTAATATCTTGTTCTTAGTTTATATTCTTAGAAATCACATGCTCCATTATTGACTTTCAGAGATGGGGAATTTCTAAAGTATTAGAAAATATTCTGAAATGGAAGTTGCCATTGAAGAAGTATGGATTGGTACCTAATCACAGCATTGTTCATGACCTCTCCACATGTCTGCTTGGAGTATTTCCTGATAACTTCTTTGACAAATTAAAGGAAGGAACCATCCTGATAAAGAATTCACAGAGCTTTAGCTTCTGCAGAGAAGGTGTGATGATTGATGGAGAATCAAAACCCATAGAATCTGATCTAGTCATTTTTGCCACTGGATACAAAGGTGATCAGAAGATCAAAAACATATTCAAATCCCCAATTTTCCAAAATTACATCGTTGGGCCAGCAACATCCACAGTTCCTCTCTACAGGTTAGGCTGGGTTTGAACCATTTTTCTTCAACATGTTAGATCACTTCTTTTAGTCCTTTTCATATACATTGAGTTAAATTACAATTAGAAGGATGAAAACAATGAATTACAAAAGCAAAAAAATTAACTAAATCTGTGTTCCGCTTCAGGGAAATAATTCACCCTCGGATTCCACAGTTGGCAATAATAGGATATGCTGACAGCGTATCAAACATTTTTGCCTCGGAAATGAGAAGCTTGTGGCTGCTGCAATTCTTGGATGGAAACGTTGAACTGCCTAGTATAAGAGAGATGGAAAAGGACGTGAAAGTGTGGGAAGAGAACATGAAGCGATATGGTGGAACATATTCATGGAAATCATGCATTGCTAGTTGGGGAATTTGGTATCAAGATCAACTTTGCAAAGACATGAAGCGTAATCCAAGAAGGAAGAATGGTTTTTTTGCAGAATGGTTTGAACCTTACGGTCTCGCTGATTACGTTGGTCTTACTCGGAAATGAGAATTTGAAAGGAGAATATGGTTTGTTTCATACTTGCATCTCTTCCATAACCACAATTTGTATGGGTCTTCAGAGTACCTTAGTTTCTTTATTTTAATTTTATAATAAGTAAGACCAAGTTAAACAAGAAGAAGATCAAGACATACAAGAAGATGATCAAGAGCAAATGCTCTATAATGTTAGACACCAAGCCATGAAGATCTCATGACTCTCTTTGAAAAAACCAAGTTCAAACAACTCTGATGTACATTCGATAAAAATTTCCAAGACTAGTATTATTTGTCAAACATCTCTAAATAATAAGAATGAACACAACATAACATATAAGTCATAGCAACTATCTCATGGAGATTTTGACAAGTGTACTATATAAAATCAAAAAATATCTCTCTTCGGTATTACCAATAACATAAAGTTTTTTTCCGAAACAAAGAGTGTCTTCTAATAACCTTAATGTACATGATCATCGGAAAGATTACTCGACAAACATGTGTGGAGTGCTTCAATTTTTTTGATCTCCCATGTATCATGAATTTTCTTGAAGGATGCTCTAAGCCACTATTGACATTCATCATTGTAGGCAATGCACCGGGCTACATATTGATCCGTCTTTGACTTCATGACAACAAATTTGTACCATTCAGCTATGTGATATTGTTTGATGGCAACCAATGTAGCCTCTTTATTAGGAAAAGTCATCCGTTCAGAAATGTCATATTGAACTATTTGTCTAGATCGATTATTGAATTCACTTTGTTGGAGTGATGACATTGCGATACCACCATCTTCGGGTAAATCATCAACATTGTCGTCTTCACTAAACTCATTAATAATATCTCTGATTACGGATTCCTCCTGGGTGCTAATAAAACTGTCTCTATTGTAAAACGGATGCATTTACCACATACAACATGTAATTAATATTGTTATTATAAAGTGCATGCAATGAGCGTGAATAGTTAGAAAATATTTTAATACAAAATTTAAAGTATTACCTTGTGAAGAGGAATATTTAAGACAAGTTCTGCTCCAATCGAAACTTCCCACAAAGATTTCTTTCCTAAACTATGAAATAAGTTTGATGATTTTGTGGTTCAAGGAAGAGTTCCTTTCATTGGTTGTTTGCTTTTAGTATATATATATATATATATATATATATATATATATATATATATATATATATATATAACATAGTTACGGGAAACTTTTAAATTATTAAAAGGAATTGAATAAGTTTTTTGGTCTCCCATTCACTCAAGTTATCTGTGCTATATGTGCTTTCACGTAAATTAGTTATGCCATCAAATTTAATAATGCAATGTAGTTGTTTCATCAAATTCAATGAGTGAATATGGGACTCACGAGTTTAAGGTAAAATCTCCAATGATAAATACAAGTTCAAAGTGAAATTGTCAACATGGTATACAAGTTTCACTTAAACTTGTTTTGTCATTTTCCTACGCGTGCTTTCCTTTATTTTTGCTTTGTCCTCCATGTGCTTTCCTGCACTTATTTTGGCTTTTTCCTCCATGTGCTTTCCTTCATTCATTTTCGCTTTTTCCTTCATGTGCAACCCTTCATGACATAACTTGGTTTACGTGAGAATCTTGTTAAATGTGCAGAGAATCACTCCATTGCATAGTTGATTCAAACACTCCATAATCCTTTATTTCAAAGTTGGTGCTTTGGAAGAGATTCTCTATAATGTTTCCTATTCACTCGTGAAAGCATGGCACCGTGAATATGTTGCAAAAAATGTCTTACATTGCATTCAAATTCATATAAATCGGTGTGTTAGTTCACACAAGCGTTCCATCGTTTCCTTCATTGTTGCCTCCTTCTTGTGATTCAAGAGATCAAGTGTCTAGCTTGTACCTTATACTACTGTTTAGGCGTCCATATCATCAAGTAAGAATTAAATTTATTTTGTCAACTTAGAAGTCCTGATATTTAAGAAATTTAGAACTTTCATATTTTTCATTTTTTCAGCTACCAATGGCAGTCAATGCACGACTACCATATGATATGTCCCTTTTGCGGCTGCAACATAAACATGTGACAAAGGCTTTATGGGAGGGGAACGAAAGACTGATAAGGCCTAGATGACATTCCATCTAGGTTCTCAAACATTCTGAAAGACTTGATGATCGAGTTCAAAATTTAATTCAACATGCTGGGTTCGGACACATACTGACATTGAAAAACATTGACATAAATCATCATCTACTTACGACATTAGTCTAGAGGTGGAGAACTGAAACACACACCTTTCATCTACCACTCGGAGAGACAACAATCACTTTAGAAGATGTTGTCGTTCAACTTGGCCTCCCAATTGATGGGGAACCTGTTACGGGCATTAGTAGTGGTGACTTGGTATCTCTATATGAGACATTGTTGGGATTTGTGCCACTAGAAATTGTGGTTCAAGGAAACACAATCAAGATATCTTGGTTGAATACTTCTTTTCAAGACTTACCACACGATGCAACTAAAATTATTATTGCGCAAAATGCACAAGCGTGCATACTGACATTAATTTGGAGTTTATTGATGCCCGGCACATCAGGCAGTCAGATTCATTTGATGTATCTATTGTTATTGACTGACTTGAATAATGTATCAAACTTTTGTTGGGGTTCAACTTTGTTGGCGTGTTTGTATCATGCATTGGATCACGATATTAATTAAAATCAATACAATATCGGAGGATGCATGTTGTTATTACAGTGTTGGGCGTGAGCCGAATGACATGTTTTTCACCAAACATTGAGCCATTGAGTGTTGAGGACATTGTTGTCGGGGTTGGATTTCCGCTTGCGAGAAGGTTACTATTTATTTTCTTCCTTTCAATATTGTATATTAAAAATCTTCATATTAATTATGACATGACAAACATTGATTGTAGGTGGACTCGAAATTTCCATCGATCAAACACAAGTGCAATAAGCGTGGTTGAAATCCAGAAAACGCTAGATCAGCTGCAACCGAAACAGGTTATCATTTTCATCCTCTAACAATTAAATTCTTTCCGAGTAATCCAACAAATTAATAATGTTATTTTCTGTTGTTGACAATTTTTGTGGACTCCATATCGGTGACCTCAAATTACTGGTTTAACTATAATTGATGTGGCAATTGTAAGTCGGACGGTTGTACCTTTAATCTACTTTGCAACTGTCGAATTTCATCAAGCTGACCAAGTGATGCGATAATTCGGGTATCAACAACCCATTCGACACGACCCATGCAACCTCGATGAAGTGCACAAAGAAGACATGCGTAAGAGATCATATAGGTACTGGCCACAATATCATCAAAGGTGAATAACAATGTGGAATAACTGACAAAACCATTTAATTGAGGGAGTATCATTCCACGGAAATGGTCATTGGCATGATGAATCAAATTACATGCAATGGTACATCACTCATATCATTCGCTATAAACACATTTGATGACTATGTAAGTTCAATTTGTACCCATTAGATATTGTTATTTTTTAAAATTCGTACATTAATTATTTTTTTAAACAACAGTACGAAATGTCACCTGATAGTCAACCACATCATTCTGAAGGTCACCCTCATCATGTTGGGTTTTCATCAAATGTTGCACAATTTGGACAATAAGTCCAATTTCAATTCGTCCCCAATCAACCACCACAAATATTCAGCTTTATGGACCACCACAACAACATGTCTGCCCAATTTTCCTACCAACAAGTGTCATCAACTTACATCAATTTTCCATCGCAGGGAAATATTTTTTTTCCGAGTCCAGAGCAGGAAAATACTTTTTCTCCGGGTCCATCGCAGATGTTTGGTACTTCAAGAATGACACCACCCTTCGCATTTCATCCAACTCCTACAATGCATTGCTATCGACCCACAATGCCTTCAATGGGGTCTGAGATTCCATCTGACGACAACGAAGAAGAAAACAATGATGATGAAAATCCACCTTCGTTTAGACGTCTACCGAGACAAAGAAGAAGGCCCCATGTGGAATAGTATCTCATAGATAGTTCGTAGGTTGTTAAATTATGTAATCTTTAAATTAATTTTTTTTTTCTTCTTAACGTTAAACTTTAATATTCTTCATAAACTTATTCATTTTCAATTCTTCATAAACTTATTCATTTTCAATTTCGTTTTAGCTTTCCGATTAATTTTTTATTTATTTATTAAAAATTCAAAATAATTTTCATATATTAAAATCCAAAAAGTTATATTTGATTTTTTAATTATACATAATAACAATTCAGTTATTTTTTAATTATATGTAATAACAAAATATTTTCTGAAAACTTATTTAGTTAATTTTTTTATAAAAATATAATTTTATTTAATTATATATATAAAAAAAGTTATAATATTAGATTAAATTTATCTAATTTTTTATTATTATTTATATTTTAAATACTAAAATTTTATTTTATTTAATTATATATAAAATAAATTTATAATAATAAATTAAATTTATGTAATTTTCTATTATTTTAATTTCTATTTTAAATACTTAAAACATATATATTAAAATTATTATATATTAAAATATTTAAAACATATTTATTATATAATTCTTTTCAATTTTATATATTATTATATATAAATATATAAGGTTCAAATAGTATTTTACATATACAATTTTTTATTTTTTATTTTAAAAAAAAATTAATATGTTAAAATATATTTTAATATTGAAACCGTTTGGAATATGATTTTAGTTAGAAATTATAAATTCTAGTATACGATTTTCAGTTTTTTTCAAAATCTCTTTTAGTTGATAATTTCATTCTATCAAAATCTGTACTTTACTACATGTAGTGATTTACCCATTTTGGAAATAGAAAAAAAAATTTGTCCATTTTGAGAAAAAAAAACACCTATTAGCGAATAAGTAATTGTCCAATGATGATTTAAAACATAAAGTAGAGAAGATTCTCACCCATTTGTATTTTTTATTTTCCTGGTTTTGTATTTTTCATTTTTCTGGCTCTCAAGTGAACAAGTTGCTGGAGGAAGAAGACGGAAAAGAAGCAAAAGCTAGTGATGAACCCACTCTCTTCATTCTTCTGCAATAACCCACTTTCTTCATTCTGCTGCAATAGCCATGTCCCTCACTACTTCTCCTCTTCTTCGTCCTCTGCATCAATTACAGTTCCTCAAATGCCCTCGCTTTTCTTCTAAATCCCATTTGCGCCCTCGTCGCTTCCACTCCCTAACCCAGAGAACCATTCCTGCAATCTCCGCTGTTGCAGTGGAATCGGTATTCATTTTATACCTGTCATTCTCTCTTCATTTCATTAAGCTTATTGGTTATGATTGATATTTTTCTCTGGAACCCAATTGAATAATTATATGGTATCATCAAAGTTTAACATTTCAACTTTTTTTTTCTCTGAAATATTTGGAGTTATTTTGTTCTTCTGGAACGATTGTGTCACATGATTTTCTAATTCCCGTTGTTAGGATTGTTATTGACTTTTCCTTCAGGAGTTGCGTACACAACAGGATCAATCGATTGAAGCAGACGTCTTTGCTTGCCCTATATGTTATGAACCATTGATAAGAAAAGGCTCTCCTGGCCTGAATTTGTAAGTTGGTTTATGCATGACGGCATGTGTATTTGGTTCTGTACGTGTCTAAAATCCAGTGTCGTAGTAATTAACCAAATGGTTTTTGAACTTCAGATCAGCAATCTATAGATCCGGTTTCATGTGTAAGAGATGTAAGAAGTCATATTCTAGTAAAGACAGGTATCTGGATTTGACTGTAACTGCTGGATTGAAAGATTACACTGAAATTCAACCAGCTCGGACTGAGCTTTTCAGGTATGATGGGTGATATGACTTTAATTTATCGGCATTGACTACCACTATACCCCCTTGATTCTATATAATATATATGGTTTAGTATTTGTACTTGATGAACAATTATTATCATATGTTGCACATAGCTGTTCATCAACAATATCTTGTTATATGTCTAATTTTCCATGTAATTTTTTACAGGATATATATTTTTTTTCTTTTTTTCTTTTTTTCTTTTTTCCATTTTTATGAGTTATTTTAACATGTGGCACTAGTTCTCTTCTAATTCAGTTTTCTGCATGCAACGATTGTTTGGGAAAGTTCTTATAATGTCCTTTGCGTTTAAACTGTTATTAGGAGTCCCCTTGTTTCCTTCTTATATGAAAGAGGTTGGCGTCAGAATTTCAGGCAAAGTGGCTTTCCTGGTCCTGATGAAGAGGTATGCATTCAGAGCCTGTCCCGCAGTTGAAACGTTTCAATACTTGAAAAATGAAATTCATGTTTCAGCTACTTGTTCAAAAAGAATTTTGGCAGACTAGTGAACTTTGTATAAACACACACATATATATCACAATAGGGTGGAAGCTGAGGTTCTATATTGTTTTAGTCATCTGGTCTACCTCGTAGTACTGCAATGCATATTAAAACTGCTACATATTCATTATGATGCAGTTCAAAATGGCTCAAGAGTACTTCGAATCTGCTAAAGGTGGACTTGTTGTTGATGTTAGCTGTGGCAGTGGTTTATTTTCCAGAAAATTCGCAAAATCTGGAACCTATTCTGGAGTCGTTGCACTAGATTTCTCTGAAAATATGCTTCGACAATGTTATGATTTCATTAAGAAAGATGACACACTTTCAACCACGTATTCTTTTTCTCTTCCTGTATTTTATTTTGAATTTAATGCAGCTAAAGAATGAAATGTTCATTGTTTTTCTATTTGAGACCCAGATGCACTCAATACTGTTTCATTTCATCGTGTGCAGTAATATTGCTCTTGTAAGGGCAGATGTTTCTAGGCTTCCCTTCGCATCAGGTTCAGTTGATGCTGTTCATGCTGGTGCAGCTTTGCATTGCTGGTCATCTCCCTCCAATGCTGTAAGTGCTTGTCTTTATGATGAATAGCAGAATGTTTTGTTGGGGTAACCTTTTCACCGGACTCATATCACTGTGTGCGCGCATTTCAATTTAAAGCACGAAACAGTTCTCTACATAAAAAGGCTGTGCCTTCCATTCACTCTTAAAATGCATGTCTTCTCTGTATACCTAAGTATCATGTATAGTTTATTTTGGTTATTTTGGTTGAAAACTATTTTAGAGAATAATTGTAAAAATAAATTATAATTATGTTTTTCAAAATAAGCTGAATCAAACGCAATGACAAATCTTCTATTACTTGTAACACTATCTTCGGTATCTGAAGAGAGGAAACATGGCAAATTAGTTCCTGCAGCAGCCTCAAAGTGCTAATGCTGCAGTTGTCTGCACTATTTCAAATAACTCACCCGTCTCCATATCCTCATTTTGTTTATATTTATCCTAAATTTTAAACTAAATAATCACGAACCACCCATTTCTTATTGGATTTCACATTTTTTGTGGAGTTGACTTTTATCCTATGCATATTATTTGCATGTTCTTCCACCTATTTGTTTTACACTATTTAAACATTTTAATTTTTATGATTACACTCCCATTATAAACTTTTTATAGGTTGCTGAAATCACCCGGATACTAAAAAGTGGTGGAATTTTTGTTGGAAGCACTTTTCTGCGTTACAGTTCATCAACTCCCTGGTTTATACGCCCTTTTAGAGAGGTAAATAAACTCGGGCTGTGATTAGCTTTAATCCTTTATTGTGACGTAGATTTCTTGATTATCTCCTAAATTCATAAATGAAAATATCTGCTCTACAATTTATTGAGTTTACCTCGAATCCCAACCAAGTTGATTTAAAGGTCTTTTGGTTTGTAGAGGACTGCACAAGGCTATGGTTTTTTAACAGAGGAAGAGATCAAAGACCTTTGCACCTCGTGTGGTCTTACAAATTACTCAAGCAAGATTCAACAGGCTTTTATTATGTTTACAGCTCAGAAGCCATAGAAATAGGTTTGATCTGTTTATAATTACATTGATTCTTCTACTGCATTTTATTAATTTCTTCTGTATTAATTATATTATCCGTTTCATCTGTAAAGAAATTGTAAATAAACCAGAAATGAAAAGGTAAAAATCTGGGTCTGATATAAAGGTTCACAGGTTAGAAAATACGTCATGTGTGGATCTCACTTACTGTTTAACTGAATTTTGACATTTTTTTTATAAAGAACTGAATAAGCGCCAAAAGAGAATTTTGGTTAGCACAGATCATGACAAGTACGGCTTTTACATGTGACTTGTGAGTCCTAAGTCCTATCTCGTGAAATTGGAAAGGAGATCATGTACTGAACTATTTTTTTGATCAATTATGCTCTCCTGATAGATCTAAGTCCTATGTTATTAAAATTACTATTAAGGAAAGTGAGGAATAATTTTGTTATCTGAACATCAAATTTCTGCTTTTATTTCTAGCTTCAAGGGGTTCACCTGAAACTTCATCCAATCAAGCTTCAAACGATTCCATCTAAGTGGTTTTTTGGAAACAGAATTTTTTCCTGACATTTTGGGAGCTGCATTAGCGTTATTGTCACCAAATGCTGTAATGGTTGCCGAATAAGCACTGCAGCATGTTCTCAGTGATCGTTACATTCAAACTTTAGAACTATATTAGATCACATACCACTACCCTTCCCTTAGGCAATAGAAAAACTAACAAGGCAACAAATATTAGTGTTGCACAATAATAAATCAAGCAAACTATTGTCTCTTGAAATTGATTTTATTGAAGGGCACAAGTCACAACCAGTAAATTTTTTTTTTTACTATAAGCAAAACAGATTCTAGGTAAACAGAAATGATCTTATCTAAGACTGAACTGACTATAATCCACTATTTGGTCCTTGAAAAAGGACCTGCACGTGATATGGTCTTTAAAATAAGGGCAATAAGATAAAATAGTAGATGAGGGAGTGGCCATGCAATTAAAATAGCAGAAGAAGGTGAAGCTGAGGTAGAATAGCACCGGCCACTGCAGAATGATCCCCTCGTGCGGCTCATTCGCTGACGCACCCTGTGTTTGTTCTTGTAAATATGGATCTCTCATATTTTACTGCTATATATCAATCTACAAGTCCATTTACATTAAAATTCTAAAACTTAGTAGTACTTGGTCTGTTTGTGAATTAATAAACTTATTTATTAGAATGGAATTATTGAGTAGAAGTTTGGTATGCTATTTATTATTCAGTAACAAAAAGTTAACTATGCTAATACTTTAAACATATTGCCAGTTTATAACTGTCACAAAACTCCTCTTTTAAAAATATTTCTACCATACATAGTAACTACTTTTAAGTGTTCTACTATAGTTAATGCATATATATATAGATATGTATATTTAAAATAAATTATTTTCGTTATTTTGAAGAAGAGAAAAATTTGTTTATTTACTTATTTTATAAAATAAATTATTTTTTATTTATTAGAAACTAAAATTATCCCCTTAAAATATTAAAGCAAAGGACATTATCTAATGGTATATTTCTTCTTTATAATGATATAAATAAATTATTAAATTATTATTTTTTAAATAAGGGGTTAAAGACATAGATCAACTACTAAACTTAATAACTAACAACGTGTTGGAATAAGGGTGAATTGAAACTTCATTATCATTTTTGAAAGAAATAAGTATGCTTTCAGATATAACAAAATGATTATATTTTGATGTTGGTTCACAAAAATTTAAAATTATTTTTTTTCATCTTATTAAATATGCAAATTTTGGATTCATTTTTGATAAAATTGTTGTATTTGATTTTTAATTTCTTCAAAATCTAAAATTGTTACTTTTGATCTCTATTTTTTTAATGGGCAAAGAATTAATAAATTAAAAAGAACATGAAACAATTAAGAGATATTTCAACCATTATTTAGACCCTAATCACGATCCTCTTTAAAAAAAAACATACTACAATTAGCCATAAAATCAAGCCTCACAAAAGGAATACATATAAAACATTACATTGTGCACACAAGAATACTCCACTACTCTCTACACACCTTGTTGCTGAAACCATTTCATACATACTCATTGAAATGCCTCAAGGCAGCCCCAATATGTTACTACCCTCTACACATCGTGCTACTGAAACCACTCCAAACATAATCATTGAAATGCCTCAAGGCAGGCCTAATATGCAAGCAAGGGGCATGTTTTTGTACTTGTGGTTCTAAGACATGGTATGTTTTATGGTTGCACAATTTCTTAGTAGCAGCCTCTAAGAAAACTTTTTTGCACTGACACCCTTTTATGAGAGTAACCTCCCACATAATTAAAAAAAACTTTGGTTCTCCCGATATACCTAAAGCCTGCTCGCCTGTTTAGGTCATGCAACTATCGATCATAACTTGCATAATCAAAACAGATATACCATCTTCCCTAATCATCATGTTATAACATAATTATAGCTATATCAAGATAAAAAAAAAAAAAAACTCTTATGCATCCTGCATAACATTTCTCCTCTGCACCAGCAGTAAATATACGTAATCGTCATATGATATGGTTCAAAAACTGCATAGAACACATCATCCACTCGTTTGCAGTATTCTTGTTTATGTTGTTGTGAAGAAAACCTGAAAGAAATAGTAACATTAGGAGCAACAAACATAGCAAGCAAAACATGTAATCAATCCTTTATAACTAACCTATTCCAACATTTTACTTAAATGATGAGATTGAAACACCTATAATTCTCTATAATTTTGATCTCTATAATTCTTTACAATATATAATTTAAGGATCTAAATTTTTTTGGAGGTATTATATGTTGACTTTGTACCATAGACACTTGTAAGTATATTGGAACGATCGTTTGACCTTTTGTTTGAGACTTAACTTGTTAATGAATATTACGTGAATGTAGAAAAAGAGAAGTTTAACTTTTTGAGAAAAGAAAAATTAAAAACTTTTTTTTAGGATTAAAATAAAATAATAATAAAATTAATTATGTGCATATGCATGAAGTTATAATAATGCATATGCATGAAGTTATAATAGTTTTTTTTTCTGTTTGTTTTTTCTTCTTTAAATGAATTTTGACCCTTCATTTAATTTATTTTATAAATAAAGGGTTCCTCATGCAATTTACACAGTTAAAATTGTATGAAATAAAATTTATTGAGAATTCTAGGTGTCTTAATAGTGTAAAATTATTTTCTATAGGTTATCTTTGAGAACATCTTCAAGAGACAAATCTTTATTGCACTTATCATTAGAAAATCCAGGTGTCGTATTCTTTTCCATTATTTTCCTTAATCTAGTTTTGCTTTAGCAATTTACCTCTTGTTTTTCCTTTGTTTTAGGTTGAGAGCTTTTTCAATAACACAGAAGTTTATTTTTGTTAAAAGTCTTCTTTGAGTTAATAGATCCAACCTATGTCCAAGGAATTATTACATCAAATGGTATCAAATTTATTCAACTCAAAACTATAATATTTTACATCACTCCAAGTAAATATACTTTCCAAATTAGTTTTTTCTCTCTTCTGAACCCATTTTTGAGTGGTGTGATTCTTTAGTTTTTTTTACATATTCATAAAGTTGAATGTATGTTAATGTCTTTTAGACATGTATATTTTTTTTTTTATGTTTTTACCCTACTGAAGTTTTTAGTTTGGGCAAACCATAACCATGCATATGTTAAAGAGTATTTGCTTAGTTGATCTAGTTTGAATTTACGTTTTACTCTTTTTGAGTTTATGTCTTTGTTCTTTAGTTTTCTTTGTAGTAAAAATGTTATTTTTTTTTGAGAAATTTGTTTTAAATTGAGCTTATTATTGAATTGATTTGAGACTTACAAACATAAGGGGTTTAAAGTGTTGTAATTCCTGCTATCCCTTTTGAAAATTTAATTTAGATTTGAGCTCGAGAGTTGAATAAGGGTCATTTTAAATCCATTAGGTTGAATAATATGAAAGTTATTTGATAAAGGAAGAATTGAAAATTAAAGAGTTAAAAAAGGTCGTTGCGTAAATAAGTTAAAAACACAATAAGAGATATGTTTTAAAATTTTGGAAATCTTTTAATCTAATGAATGTTAAGACACAAAACAAATGCTTGAGAATTGAACTGCCAAAATATTTTCTTAAGAGATTACGTCTAATTGACGCAACGTAAAGTTTGATAAAGAGACTATATTTAAATCGTGCAATATAAAAAGATAAAGAAAATAAAATTTTACACTATACTTTTTATATTATTTATTATTTGTTCAATTCTCAATCAACTAATTAAATCTTAAATGACATACTAATTATTAGATAAAATTAAGTATTATCTGAATCACAAGTATTTCATACTAAATACAGATTATCATTTGAAATAATAATTTTTTTTTATGTAATGTTATAATATATTTGTATAAGATAAAATATTTTAGTTATTCTATTAGATATTTGGTTGTGTTTCAAATTATAAGACTATTTTATGTTAGATACCGACACCTCTTTCATTTCCAAGTTTTTGAAACATCTTTTAACATGTTATTGGTAGTGAGACATTTGAACTAGCATTATTCTTATAATTGATTTTAAGATCAATTAATTATTTGTATATAGTTTTTTATATAAAAGGAAGTGCATTGGATTGGGGTTGCTGTCTTTATATTTTTTCGACCAATTATATCTTGTCAAATATATATATACATATATATATTGATTTAAAATATATAAAAAAAATGGTGCAACTTTGATGACATACTACTTACTAATTAATGATAACTGAGTGACATGATAAAGATAGTATAAAAGATTCTAATGCGTGTGATAATAACTCTCCTAACCAAAATACATTAAAAAGTTTAAAAATTTATAGATAATAATAAATTTAATTACTTAATTACATTTATGGCTATCAAAATTTGTTAAGAGATAATCTAATACTTCTAAAGATATATTAAACCATCAAGTTTTAAGAAGAAATAATTTAAAAGTTTAAGAAATGATAATTAAAACTTGTAAATTAATATACGTGTTTTTATTTATCTTGAATAATTTTATATTAAAAATAGTTTAAAACCTAATAGAAGATGAATCTACTAAGGTAATCGGTCAATTCTAGATTCAAACACTTCCTCGTTTATGCTTATTAAAACATAGATTAGAACCTACATATAGATGGCTGAAATTGGCGAAGAAGTTAAATCAGGCATCATATTTCATTTGTTCTTGCAAAGTTGTCTGAAGGGTTAAAGCAGAAAGAAACAAAACAAGTGTTCCAAAGCACAAGAAAAGGTCTTGGTTAGAGAATAGAGACAGAAAGAGTAATTAAGGTCCTCAAAATTAGCACTAAATTAGGCCCTTAAACAATGAATTTGTCATTAGTTTTGGTGAGTAGTGCTAAATGTGTTGTCCCTGTCTGTGAAAATGTTGGTTACAAATCCACATAATGTATATATTAAAGTACACACTGCTCAGTGATGATTGGTTTCACCGAGTGGCCTATTAGTGATTGATTCCCCCAAAACAAGGCATTTCGTCTTACGTAGGTGTCTTGTTTCTTATTTTTGCTGCTCAGTTTAGGTGATTTGCCATTCTTCTTCTGCCTCCACATGCTCAGCATACAACACCAAGAACAGTTTTTGCTGCACTATGTGCCTCAATAATTTGGTTTTAAACAGCTTCATGATGTTAGTGATAGAATGGAAGATTGAAAAGGCTGGACAATTCTATCTTCATTTGCCTTTTTCTTTTGTCTTATTTCTTATCCTAAACCTAGAAAACTTGAGACTTTTTTAAATAATATGTGTATATTCTAATAATTTAAGTGTTATTTTAAAAAAATAATGGATAAAGTGAATATTAGAATTTATATTAGTTAAAAGTCACATAATATAAAAGAGATTTTTTTGTATTGCACTATACTTAAAAGTTGGTTGATTTTAGATAAAAATGTTGTATCTCATGGGTTAATAGATGTTCCTCTAGATGTTTCTATAGTGGTTGATGTTGTCGCTCAAAAATCTACTCTTTTGACTACTATCCTTACTATCCTTGATGTAGATGTTGCTCTAGAGTATAATGTAGTCTTTTTTTCAGGTGCTTATTCTTGAAAAAATGTAAAATTGTTGTTAAGTATTTAAATAGTGAGGTTGATATGGAATATCTTAGTAATAATGGTGATGATATTGTTAAAACTATTAAGAGGTTTAAACCTATTATAAAGATTTTAAGATGTCTACTAATAAGAAATAATAGTCTTTGATTTCATATTTTCTCTTTGTATTTCTTTCTTTTAAATAAAAAATCTCTGATTGATCTAGATTTGTAGTTTTATTATGTATGAATTTTAACCTAGTCTTATACTTTTTTTTTTTTAATAACACTTTCGTGTAATAATAATAGGATGTCTAATGTGTAACTTCATTAAGGAAAAAAAAAATTATAAATTTATTACCTTAAAACTTTTAAATTAAAGAATTGCATGATTTTTTATATAGATTTAATAATGAAAGATTGTATCAAATATTTCTAATATTCCTCGTGGAAAGAACTCAATCAATTACTTGAAATTAAAGTACGTGCGTTGATGAGACATATTAAAAGTAAGTAAAGCTTGGCATATTAAAATTTGTCTATTCATAAGTTAAAACGTATAAGAAAAATAAACTATATTAAATAATGAGTTAAACTATAAAAAAATATGAAAGTATAAGATAATATGTGTTTGAAAAAAAAATAAAGAAAAACAAGTGAAAAATAAGAAATTATCAGTGTGACCTATTCACTTTTTAATTGGTTATATGTTTATACAATTTCATTTCTCATGAAACATTACAATTGCATAAATTTTAATCCATGAAATGTCAAAGTCATAATTGAGAGGGATGAGATAAAGTAGATCTTAAGGTCTACCTAATAATGTAAGAATATATAAAAATCCACTTCTAAACGCATAAAAAGACAAAGAAGTAGATTAAGCTCTTTAATGAACTAGTTCACTGATTTCTAGTTCTAGTCAAACTAATATATAGTAAGCTATGACCCCTTTTTCTTCAAATACTACTTAGTATAAAAAAAAATATTTAATGATTAAAGAATTATATAAATAACTTTAACGATAGTGAGTTCATTTTTCATTAATTAGACTATTTAATTAAATATTCAACGATTACCATGAAGTTAGAATTTTGATCACTAATTTTTATTTTTCTTATTTTAAAAAATCCTAAAATAATTTGAAAATTGGTCAAATGGGTTTTTTTATACTAATATTTGGTTAGTTTTTTCAATGTAGTTCCAAATATTTTTAAAGTTATTAATTTGATCTCCATTTTAGTTTAAATAAGTTAATATGAATAATTTTATTAAATGTTGAGAGAGTGAAAATGTGACACCGAAAATCCAAAATATATTATACAATTTATGCACGTAAAATTTCAATTCTAAACAGAGAACATAGTAACAAAAACACTTGATCTCCATCTAAATTCCTGTTTTTGAATTTTCAAGCTGCTAAAGTCATTGGAAAGCAGCACAAGATTTTACGGTGAAAAGCAAGATTGAAATAACATCTTGGTCCACAAAAGATTTTCTGTCACAAAAGTGATTTTTCAACCTTTGTTACTGTTTACTCATTGTCAAACTAATAATCGTAAGAAAAGTGTCCAGATTAATAAAAATCGTAAGAAAACAAACTCCTAATTGGATTTGTGAATCTTAAAATAAATTAAAAACAAAAATTAATGTTTTTTTTCTTCATAAAATTCCATTTTAAAACAAAAACTAAAGTAAATGATGTGATTTTTTATGGTTTTTGAATTAGAAATAAATCAGTTTCAAAATAAGAAAAATATTTTCAAAAAATTCACTTCTAAAAAAATTATTAAATAAAAATCAATTTTAGAGATTAAAACTAATTAATTGTTATATTGACTAAATTAGATATTATTTTAGAGACTAAAAAAATTATTTGTTTCTAAATTAGTTTCTATTGATAAATAGTTTCTAAATTGGTATTTAATTAGCTATCAAGATTTTTGCTATCAAATTTAGAATCTAAATAATTGGTAGTTAAAACCTTAGTAACTAATTAGATATCAATTTAAAAACTATTTATCAATACTAAAAATTAATAATTTTTTAATTTTTAAAATAATATCTAATTTAATCAATATAATAACTAATTATTTTTTATTTTTAAAATTAATTTTTATTTAATAATTTTCTTTTAATTAAATTTCATTAAATTTAATTTTTTAATGCACGATATATAATCATTTTAACTCAATTTAAAAATCTATCGACAAAAATTTTCTTACCCTGATCTGTAAAATTTAATAAAAAAACTATCTTTATATCTAATAAATCAATATAAAAAATAAAATAAATTTAATCTCTAAATAATTTACTTTAGCTCAAGACAATGACAACAATTCTTAATAACAATCACATCATAAAAACATTTCATAATTATTAGGATAAGATTTGGTGATTTTTTTTTACTGATGTTACTAGGGTTAGAGTATCTTGTGACGCTAACAATTTTTTTTATTAGAGTTAAAATATCATTTAAATACTTCAATTTATTTATTTATTCTTATTGATAAAAAAATAAAGATAAGATTAATTAATCATAAATTATGGGAATAGTTTGTTATCATTCAATGTATCAATTTTTATCTTAATCATATCAGGTACACATATGTCCTTATTTTCATCTATATTGTTTTCTGTATTTTAAAACTTCCAGTCTTATCTTCTATATATTTTCTTACTTCAAAAGGTCTATATAATGATCAATAAGTGAATAATAAAGAAGATTGTTTATTCAAAAGCAACTTCTCTCATAGCATGATGATGCTATGTTAATTTTTTTTCCCATTTTTTCTTTCGCAAATTATCAGAATTACAAATCTAAAATTTCCATTCTTTTCATCCCTCTTATCACCTTGGTGTGATTTCTCATCGCTTTCCTTTTTTTATCAGCTTCCTATTATGTGAGTAATTCAGAGAATTGGAATTTTTTTTATTAGTAATAAACAATAAATTAAATATGAATCACTTTCAGGGTGATCTAACCCTTAACAACTTTCACAACACCAACTTTAGAACTACTCGACAAAATTACATCACTTAACTAACCTCATACAAATCAATAGATCAAGACACCAGTCAGAGTAGGAAAAAAAACATAATGTGATTTAGAAGTAACCAAGAACAAACCTTTAATTGAATCATAGCAAACATTTCTAAACAATCATTCACCCCCCTTTGAAAATGACATTATTTTTGTGCTTCCAAATCTCGCTAACTACTGCAATCCAAATTGCTTTCCAAACATCATTGTGACTCACTGACATTATGCCAAGCCAAACCAAGCAATGACTTCATACAGTCCAAGCAATTATGCATTAAAAAAACAAATGACGACAAGTCTCTTCCTCATCCCCACAAAGACTACACAAAAGGCTTTCAACTGCAATCTTGCCCCTTTCTAAATTGACCCTAGTTGCAATCTTATTTTCCGGCACCCTCCAAGCAGAGACAAGTGCAGAAGGCACAACTTTACTCCTCCAAAACTTTTTGTATACAAAGACATTCTCCCTTTCGCGTGCCCTCCTTAAACAATTGTAAGCAGAATTCACCGTATAAACAGGGAATTCCCCATCTTTCCAAACCCAACTATCCTTCTCTTCCATGTCAAAACTCAACCCTTGAAGACCCTGGAAAAAAATACACACTAAAGGCTTTTTCCATTCAAATAGACCCCTCCTCCAAGTTAGTTGTCACTCCCAAAAACCATTAATCAATTTCCCAAACTCAGCCACCTTGGCATCTTTACAAGAACTCAGGGAGAACAACCTCGGATAAACACGCTTTAGAGCTCCATTACCCGCCCAACAATCCTCCCAGAATAAAACACTATCTCCATTGTCAATCTTCCACTTGAAAGCTTCTTCCAAATTCCTTCCCCATCCTTCTGACTCCTAAACCTCCATCAAATCTTTCCACCATAGAGAGGTCCTACCAATATTCACACCCTCTCGTAGGCTTCTCCATCCACCATATTTAGAATCAAGTAATTTCTTCCACAGATCGCCCTTATCCGACCCCAACCTCCAAATCCATTTATCTAATAAAGTCGTGTTAAAGACCCGCAAGTCTAGAATTCTTAGACCGCCAGCCTCACGAGGCTCACAAACCTTACTCCCAGAAGCTCAAGCAATCTTTCTCTCGTCAGCACCCCAACCCCATAAGAAATCCCTTTGAATCCTCACTAACTCGTTAGCCACCACAGATAGAAAAGCGGGATAGATGTAAGTACAAATTTGATCAGACAAATCCTCCCTACCAAAGACAAAAACATACCTTTCCATCATAGTCTAGCCTTCATTCTTTCAATCCTCCTCAAAACCCACCTCTCTTATGGCACCCTCCTACCAACATTCCCAAATTAAGAAAAGGGATGAGAATTGGACATTGATGTGTAATGCATTGAAAGTGAAGAATAACCCGCTTCGTTTTATTTTAATATTTAATTAGTTATCAATTATTATAGATTTTAAAATATTGATAATTATAATTTTGTTATTTAGATATCAAATTAAAAATTACTTTATAATTATTTTATTAATAGTAAAAATTATTTTAAATATTAATATTTTTTAATTTATAAAATAATATTTAATTAATTAATATATTAACTAATTATTTTTTATTTAATAATTTTCTTAATGCTAAAATACGAATGAATTATAACAACTCCTAAATTTCACATCATAAGTATAATCCAAATATCTACTAATATTAGTAATTATTGTCTACAAAATCGTGTGTATACCTCATCAAATACTTGGTTAAACATCTGATTAAACGTCACAAGGATGGCTACCTGGTTCATCCTTGGTCATGAACTATTGCGAAGCCATGTAGTTTGCTCTGATCTTGAGTGGGAATTGAACATTTTGTGTTAATATTTTAGGGTTCCACTTCTAAAAGGAATTGATTTTTCTTTTTTATTAGTAAAAAAATAAATTAAATAAACATTAGTATTTGAGGCAACTAAGAAGAATTGACAATGAATCACGTGACATTCTATTTTGTTTTAGTATGCATATGAATTCGAATGAAGAGATGCATCATTCTAAGACCAGTCCATGCAATTAGAATATTTATCTGACCTATTACACTTCATTCTCCAATCTCATGTCTTTTTATTCCAAATTAGTGGCTATAAAAGCTGCATGCACAACACTCATTGCGGGCTGATATGAAAAAGAGTCTTAGTTCACGTTTTGTAATTCATACTGAGGTTGGATAATAAAATCCATGAAATCAAAAAAATCGAAAATTAAGAAAACTCGAAGTATTTCATCCTTGTTTATTTATTATCGTTTGATAAATCATTAAAAAAATGTACCTTCAATTATTTTCATATCAAAATTAGTGTAATATTTTCCATGATCATTTTGTATTCATCCTACAAGAAAAGGTATCTTAATTACTGGTGATTTAAGAAATAAAGAACTCCCAATATTTTTATGCTTTCTCAATTAAATTGCCTCACCTTTTTTCCTACTTTCTAAGATGATAATAATAAAATAAAAAAAGCATGGCAGCTTTGTTCCATCAACCGTATTTAAATAATATTTTTTAGAATTTATTTCAATATGAAACTTTTTATATCGTTATCCAATCTTAAATTATTAAATTTCATAGTTACTTCAAAGTAATATAAAATATGATTTCTTATATAATTTTTTCACGGTGTTAAAAAATTAAAATATAATTTTATTTAATTTATTATGAAAAACCTTTTGTGGAAAATTATTCTTTCGTTTATGTGCAACTTTAACTTCCTTTTTGGAATCTATAAGTTCATTACTCTTCTATTTCGTTGCTAAGTCAGATTAATATGCTCGAAAATAATTTTTTTCTAATAACATTAAAAAAACATATTAAATAATAACTAAATTTAAAAATAAAAAAATAATTAATTACTATATTAACTAAATTAGATATTATTTTATAACCTAAAATATTATTGATATATAAAGTGGTTTTTATTATTTATAAAAAATTATAAAATGTTTTCTAAATTAGTATCTAAAATAGTTACCAAAATTTTAACTATATTTTAGATTTTAAATTAATCTTTAAAAGACTAATAGAAACTAAATAAATAGTTAGCAGTTAAAATCTTTGTAATTATTATTTAGATACCAACTTAAAAATTTGTTTACAATTTTTTATTAATAATAAAAATTATTTTAGATATCAATAATTTTTTTAGTTTATAAAATAGTAAACTATTTACTTTGATCTCTAAAATTAGTTTTTTTAATGATAATGATTTCTTGTAAAGTAAAATATCGCATTTTAAAATTATTTTGCATGTTTATCTTTGCCTTTATGTTATTAAATTTCATTATAACCCATTTATAAGGATTGACAAGGTCCCTCACCAAGCAAACAATTATTGCCTCCTAAAACACGTTATAAAACACAAAAGATGATATAAATTATCCTTTTCTGTTTTTGTTTATTTTTTAGTGAACTTGATATGGATTACTATATATGTTCAAACCATTCAGAACTAATTAAAGCTACAATAAAAAATTAGTTTAAATATTAATAATTTTTTAGTAATATTTTAATTAATATAATAATTAATTATTTTATATTTTAAAAATTAATTTTGATTTAATGATTCTTTTATAGTGTTGGTAAAACTTTTCTATCGTTTATTGAATGTTGACAAAGAAGAAGAAACTAGAGTGATTTGAAATTTAACGAGAATAAAGCATCTCTTTTGCTTTTTAGTTAGAAATTATTGTCGTATATATGTAAGCCTTTTCAAATTTTCAAAAGAATTAGCCATTGAATCTTGACCGAAAAATGAAGGAATTTATTTAAATAAGTAAAAAAATTGGGATATGATTATTTTATGACCTTAATGGTCACTTTATTGAGCAAATAACAGCCTCCCTTCTCCCTGCGGCCGCCGCGTTTCACAAGTTTCTGGCAGCGCAGGTATGTTTGACAAAGAAGATTTCACATTTTCATTCTATCTAACATGGAAATATCTCTTAATAAACTCATAAGAAATTTTATATAACTTTAAATAAGTAACACTACTTTAAATGAGTAACACAATGTAATTCATTTGATATTTTGGCTTTAAATTATGATTATCTTACTAATAGTATCGAAGATACTATACTAATATATGTTCAATAACGTCAAAACTACATTATTGTTTAACAATTTTTTGTTGTTTTGTTTTACATATATATAGACATGTTAAACTCTATAAAGTGAGAAATACTATACCTTCTCTCTATGTAGAATCTTTTATATTTTAGTTTCAATTTTTTTTTTTTTTGGCTAGTGTGATTTTTACATATTATTTGGTCCTAATAATCGATTTGTGGGAACAAAGAAAGAAAGTCAAGAAGATTAAAAATTAAAACATAACTATCAAGTTTGATATTGAAAAGTTTTTTCATGAAAATGACTTTGAATTATGGAGAATCAAAATAGAAGTTATCTTAATATAACAAGATGTGTTAATTCGATACAATATTATGAACATGTTAGTGATATTGTCTCGAAAAGAAAAGATTGACATGATCAACAAAACTAGAAATGTTGCCTCTTAGAGATATAAGTCACCGAGGGAAGTTGTGAAGGAGAAGATTGTTATATGAATGTGGATGAAACTTGAGTAATTGTATATGACTAAATCTTTGATGGAAACTCTATTTAAAGTAACAAGTGTATTTGTTCATAATAACAAAATCAATAATAATGATGGAGTAACTAACATATTTTAACAAGATTTTGGATAACCTTAAAATTTTTAAAATAAAAGTCAAAGATTTGAAGATAAGGTTTTACTACTTCTTAATGTTTTGCACAAGATGTTTAAGTATTTTAAGGACACTTTTTTATTTAGAAAATAATAAATTATTACTTTAATGGAGGTTTGGACCTCTATTCGTACTAAGGACCTTCACAAGCTTTAAGAGTCCAATATAGATGAAAATGGGGTATGTTAGAATGTCTCAAAGCCAATAAACAATAAATGTTGGAAAAGAAATGGAAGAAGTCAAAGCATTGAGATACACAAAGAAGTTAGATCATAGACTTTAGTTGTATTTACCACATGTGTCCAATAAAGGAGTTTTATGAGACCTTAGAACTAAAAGTATAAGTAGTTCTTCTTGGGAACAATAAAGAGTGTAAGGTGCAAAGGTTAGTTAGGTTGAAGATGTTTGACAGAGGGATATGTTGTTGCAAGATGTGAGGTATGTTCCAATGCTTAAGAAAAATATTTTGTTAATTAGCATGTTTGATCTAACGAGTTTGATAACCAAGATTGGATAAGGTAATATAAAGATTTTAAAGGGAGTGTCTATATTTATTAAAAGGGTGAAAAGGATTTATTTACATTCTAAATGGTTATGTAGTGATTACACATGCGTTTGTGGTTAATCAAATGATGCAAGATAAGACAAAGTCGTGTCATCTGAGGTTGGGACGTGTTACTGAGAAAGGTTTGGTGGAGCTCAATAAGAAAAACCTGGTAAAAGGTGATAGTGTAGAGGAGTATGATTTTTTTATCAATGCATACTGGAAAGTCTTAGATTGGAGTGTGAAACTAGTAAGCATGTATCCAATATATCATTTGAGTATGCTCAAGCAGATCTTCACTCAGATTCATGATGGAGGGTCTTATCTCTTTCAAATATTTAAAGAGTCACACCATGATTGGAAATCAACAAATAACCAAACTTAAAGTGCTTAAAAGTACAAACAAATAGAAGTTTATATCAAATCAGTTCAACGAGTTTTTAGGGAAAAAGAAACAAAGAGACATAAGAAGGTTGTAGGTACACCTCAACAAAATGGTTTTGCTGAAAGGACTAATAGAACCATTACAAAGTAAGGAAGGTGTATGCTTCCAAGAGTTTATTTGCCTGAGTTATTATAGGGAGAAGCTACAAACATCGTCGTTGATAAGTGAGATATTTCAGTAATATTTCCTATTAAAATAGAGACACTTATGGATATTTATTGATAAAATAATTATAATTTAACCCCTAATTTATGAATTTAAATATTTTTACATATTTTGTGATTATAATATGAATAAGAACGATTTATTCCCAAGTTTGTGTTAATTTCAGGGTTCTAGAGGAAAATGGAGTTGAAAGGTCTAAATGAGAATATACAAGATAAAAAGGAAAAGCTGGAACACTCAAGAACTTGCCCAAACTTGCCTAAGCCAGAAGGACTCCAAAGGAACTCGCCCAAGCAAGCTCAATCTCGTCCAGACGAGCCCAATCTTGTTCAAGCGAGATCACTTCAGAAAAGTTGGGTCTTTTCTCATCCAACTTGCCCAGACGAGTCCAATCACACCCAAGCAAGAAGTCACTTAGCCTAAACCTAACTAGGTTAAATATGAGGTGTGAAGCACAACCCTAGACTTCATTAAGAGAATAGAAAACCCTAGAGGAGACAACCATTAAGGAGAAACATCATGGATCTTCTTTTCTTGTTTTTCATGTTTGTAGTGGCCAACTTGAGTGGCTAATTCTAACCTTTGGGATTGAGAGTAATTTGTTCAAACTCTTATGTATTGAGATGATATTTAAATATAATATTTTGTTCTTGATTGATGATTGGTATTGTCATTTTATTCGTAAGGCTTGTTTACCATGATTTTGATCCTTAGATTTGACTAAAAAGTACTTCTAAGTTTCTGACCTAAATGATAATGCTTAACATATTTGAATGTTAGGAACAAATTTGAAATGTTAATTGCTATCAACATCTAATCGTAAGGATAAAGAGTTTTTATAAATATGCGAGGAATTGATCTTTAGTAGACTCTCTTAATAATTTGAATCAACAACTATTTACTTTACTTTATTTACAATTCTTACAATCATACACAACAAACATCCTAAAGAATTTTACTTTTTGGTTTCTATTTAGTGAATCTTATACTTGATAACTCAATTGTTCCAAAATTATTACTTTTGACGCGATACACTTGCCATTAAATAGCCATCAGTCGTCTATCTGATTAATAGGTGTCCATTTTTTGCTTTTAATTTTAAGACTCCCATAGAGGTGTGGAATGGAAAACTAACAAATAATAAAAGGGTGTTCAACGCATTGACATTTTCACACTTCAATATAGGATAAGTTAGAAGCACAAGCAGGGAAAAGTATCTTCATCAAATATGTTGAAGGAGTGAAGGGATATAAATTGTGGAGGTTGGAACTTAGGGAAGTTAAATGTTTCATAAGCAGGGGATGTCACATTCAATACGGCTCAAATGACTAAAAGTAAGGAAAAAGCTCATGTTAAGGTGGAATCTCCTAGCTTTGGACTTGATCATATATAGCAGTTGGACGATGATCCATCAAACGAAAAGGATAAACCTTTTACCTCTCACTCAGGAAGGACAGGATGTGCAACTTTGACTCCGACTATAAACTTACGTGTAATAGTAGCATTAAGATTAAATTATTGTTTGTTGGCTAGACCATATATCTCGTGTAAACTTTTAGATAACGTTTGTCTTAATTATTTTAACGATTTTTTATTGTTCCAGTTCTTTGTATATAATCATGTTAAAGTATGTGGAATAAATAATACGATAAATTTTCTTAGAATCTTCTATAATTCAATTTCATAGCTTTCCTTTGTTCATGTGTTTTGTGTATTATTCAAACCCAATAATTCACTTTCAAGTAATTCATATAATAATTTTATAAATTTTATTTTAATGGGGATGTATCTTATAAGAACTCATATTTTATAATTTTTTATTTGCATTTAAATTCTTTATAGCTTAAAAGAATTAATTTTATATTTTATTAAAAAAACTCAAAAGTAACTTAAAATGTTATAAGATTCAATATATTGAATTGTATGTTTGAATGATTTATTGTTTTATTTAAAGTGAATTGTAATATATACATGGAATGCGAATGACATGTTTATGTATGCACGTATTGAAGTCATAAATTTAGGATGATATATGAATTGTTTTTATATAATGTATTAAGTACTGCAACCTATGACAGAAATGTTTGATTTCATTGGTGGTCTAACTTCTATAGATTAAGTCGTCATGTGGTGAGAAGCTGAAAGAGGGTTTAATGCACATCTGACACACTGTGAGCCTCGAATTCTAGATGTCTTGAACTTACAATTTATCTATGAAGTTGAAGTGTGAGATGTTTATATGAGAAATGTGTTAGTCTCTAATAGGATGTTTAATGAGTATTTCAGAAGGCGTCTGTAAATATTTCTGGATGAATATTCTTGATATGTGGATCTATGTGTAATATGGTGAAATGATGATGGAATGAGTTAAATTATGAATTTCATTGTTAAGATGGATTAATATAAAATTGTGACATCTTAATAGTTTCTTTTTGGTAGCTTACTCTGGTGTATGTTGCTTATATGATGATCAATGTATTGTCTATACAAGCAAAACCAGGTGTAGATTCTGAAGAGAATTAATTACAATATTATTTTTCAATAAACATATATGAATATATTATATTATGATTAAAAAAAATCTTGAATGATTGAATTTTTTTATTAAGGGTGAGACCTATTTCTCTTATATTAATTATGAGTTAAAAAATACTTAAACATAAATTTTTTAAGCTATTTTCTCTAATTAGTGATTTCATCCCAAAAATACTCTTTAAGAATTGAGTTTCCAACAGTTATTTTTTAATTTTATATCAATTTTTAATGAAGGATGCTTAAGAAAAAAAATATTTTTTAAGTATATATGATTAGTAAAATTAAATATAAAATACGCTCAGAAAGTTACATAATTTTGAACACATAATAAAAAAGATACTAAAAAGTGTTACCAACATTTTCGTTTTATGATTATTTTTTTGAGGTAATATATGATGAATTAAAAAAGTAAAGGGTATCTTAGGTTTGTGATTTGAAAGGACTAATGTTTAATTTTTTGGGAAGCAAAGTGTTTCTCCTTTTCCTTTAGGACACCAATTTGATCCATTAAAAATGTTGCAATTGCAGCTGGTTCAAAGAGAGGTTAGGTTGTTTAACAAAAGAGCTCTTAAGCCAAGGAGAGGAAGGAATAGTTTAGGAAGGCAAAGAGAAATGGGAGACACGGAAACAACGCGCACGTTCCTCTCTCATATCTTACCTTGTTTCTTTATCACTTTGCCTTTTCTCTCTCTCTTTCAATAACTTTACCCTATGGACAAAATGGTGTCTACCTGTTCAAGGAAGAATAAATTTATGTCCTTTTCTTATCTTGTGATTCTCCATAAATACTCTTATTCCCGTGCTCTTCTCCCTCTCTCTCTCTCTCTCTCTTTCTCATTCCTCCTCACAGCACAAGCAGATCATTCAAAGAGCCTTCCTTCCACATATGATCATGGTTTGAATTACCCTGTTTTTCTCCTATGTCTATGCAAATTCATACTAATTAGTGATGACCCTTTTGGTTCAAATAACTTACAAGGTTTCTCTTGGTGTTGGTTGATGTAGGGAAACCTAAAACCTGCATGGTTGGAAGCTCTTTATGCACAAAAGTTCTTTGTGGGGTGCTCTTACCATGAGAATGCAAAAAAGAATGAGAAGAACATATGCTGCTTAGATTGTTGCACCAGTATTTGTCCCCACTGTTTACCCTCCCATCGCTTCCATAGGCTTCTTCAGGTTCGCCGTTATGTTTATCATGATGTTGTCAGGTTGGAAGATCTTCAGAAACTCATAGATTGCTCCAACGTGCAGGTATATCTACATGCTTAATTAAGTGCTAGCTAGTGCACTAAATGAGTTCTTGATTAATTAGTCCTTCCTAGTAACAGTGAAACTTTACTAAATCTGTAACTCAACAATAATATTACTGTGTGTGGTTTGATAATTCAAAATCTCTTCAATTTTATAGGCTTATACCATCAATAGTGCCAAGGTGGTGTTCATCAAGAAGAGACCACAAAACCGGCAATTCAAGGGGTCAGGAAACTACTGCACTTCCTGTGATAGAAGTCTCCAAGAACCTTTTATCCATTGCTCTCTAGGATGCAAGGTATATATACATGCATATTCCACCCTTTATGCTTCACTAACAACAATGTAAAACCCTTTTGCAGTTTACTTATAATTGTGCAACTGATTACACACAAGTGACACCCTTTATGCTTCACTGAACACCAATCTAAAACCCTTCTGTAGTTTACTTATAATTGTGCCAATGACTACACACAAGTAAAATGAATTGAAGTAGAACATCAACAAACTGAACTTAGTTAGAGCAATGTTTATTTTTTTGACATTTTACACACATAATTTTTCTTTATATATGTTTTTCACATCATATCATCATCTATCATATGTATATTTACACTATAATTTTTTCTTTCTCTGTGTGTCTAATAACATAAGTTCATGCGTAATTTTCTACATTATAATGAACTAATAATCTCAATTAATTCTTGAACTATTTAGTTGCATATCTAGTTAGGTGAGTGTATATAACAAACAAATAAAAAGAATAGGTATGATTTCAGTGATCGAAGAGTGATTACTATCCTAAATAGTTTGATTTTTTGTATACATAGATTATCATGTATATGTATAATGTGTAGGTGGATTTTGTGCTGAAACACTACAAGGACCTCTCTCCCTATTTGAGAACATGCAAGTCAATGCAACTAAGCTCTGATTTTCTGATCCCACAAGAGATGATGGGCGATGATGAAATGACTGGTTCAACCATTGTGGACGGTGATGAGCCAATGAGTTCATCTTCAGGGTCAGAGAACATGAGCATGGCTTGCACGGAGATTGTAAGGAAGAAGCGTAGTGGGTGGAATGTGTGTGCAAGATCAATGACCAACAAGGTTTCGGATGAAGACATGGCCACTAGCATGAGTAGAAGGAAAGGCATTCCTCATAGATCTCCTTTGTGTTAGCACCATCAATGGACGTAACCCTAACTAGGGTAACATAAGGATTATTAGTTTACAAGAAAAAAAAAATATTTCTAAATTTTTTAACTATTAATAATAGGATATTTTGACTGAAGTGGGATATTCAAAACCCTCTCTCTCACTCTCGAAATTGAAGTCTTTAGTTTAAATTAATTATTACTTGGTCGGAGCATTGTTCGGTGGTATCACGTGGATGCCCATTCCAACTAGGGTATCTCTACATTGACTCATTTTATAATACTCTGCATTATTATTATTATTTTAAATATTTTTCTTTCGAAGTTTGGTGTGCCAATTAGTATGTACTTAATATCTTTAATTAATTTTTAAAAAATAGAAGATGAAAATATTAAATAAATAAATGTTTTTCGTATAGTTAGGGTTACGCCTATAACCGTTTAAAATTGTATAACATGCGGTGTGTTACTTATTTAATAGCTTAGGATTAACACATAATAAATTAATAATCTCTCATGACACGAGTGATTTATGTTTGGAATATTCAAAATTACGTTGGTTATCGAGAACTCTTACAACCTTGCTGCTTTACCTTGATAAAGTTTACCCAAATAAAAGTAATTACAGAAAATTTGCCATCATTAATTGCATGTTACTTTTTTATGAGAAAAATTTGCTTCTTATAGTACTTTAAAAACTATGCTTACTTACTAAGATGCTAAAGAATAGTTAGGAAAAAAAGATAATGCTTTTTTGGCGAAGTGCTATCCAAGATACAAACGTTAATCATGGATGTGTTTCTTTTGAGAAGTGTCATCATAAGGTCGCTTCTTAATTTCATTATTTTGTTTAAAGAACCTTGTTTATTGATGGTGAAAAAAGATTCACAATGACAGCAGAGAATCAAACAACAGTTAACATTAATTGGATTAATGGGCTATTAAAATTGTGTGATTTCCACTAAATATTTGTAAATACACTATTTTAAAAAACTATTAAATAAAAACTAATTTTAAAAATAAAAAATAATAATCATTATATTAATTAAATTAGATATTATTTTAAGTAATAAATGATTTTTAAATTGGTCCTGCACCCCAACAAGTTTCTTCCTGTACTCCATTATTTTTGGAAAATATTGTTTTATCCTTTTAAAAATGACTTGGATACTTTTTTTATAATATTTTTGAAATATATTTTATAAATTCTGGATTTACCTTTCTGAAAATAAAATAAATATATATTCTGAAAAAGATATTATAAAATGGTTTTTTTGTCTTCCGGATTTCCTTAGAAAAACCTTTAGCTTGTGGAATCCCTATTCTAGAAACAATTTTTGCTTACAACCCCTATTCTAGAAACAATTTTTGCTTACAGAACCCCTATTTTGGAATATACAGAAACAAACACAAAAATTCCCTTGTGAGTGGGCTTTGCCTTCCAAAACAACCATTTGTTTTGTCATTATTGCTTTTGGAAGTGAAGAAAAAGAAACATTTCGACCAAAATCAAACAAAAAAAAAAAGTTGCAATAACAAATATCTTCATCGTTATTTTGTTCTCATTTTGTTTATGTAACCATGGATATGTTTTAATATTTTAAGTTAACTGTAAAAATAAACAACTGGTTTGTATTGAATATTTATTTAGAACAAGTGAAAACTTTAAAAAGAGCAGAGGACAAGAGAAAATATATTTATTGAAAAAATAATTCTCTTATGTTGATAAACTATCGTACTTTGTATTTTTATTTGGGCCTACATATGGGCTTTTTTTTATGTTTAGGTTTTTCTCTTTAGCACCTTTTGGGTTCCCTGTTCTTTACTGCTTTTTATACCCGCATATACCTCTTGTAATACATACAGAAGTTCAATTCAATATACTTCTTTTTCGTTGTTCCTCTTTCTCTTTACTGTCTTGGCTTTCTGGATTCTTGGTTCTTCCTTTTCATTCATAGGGTGTTCTGTTCTTCTTCTCTACTTTAGCTTTCGCAGAATCAATCAACCACTACCAAGATCTATCGCCACTCTGTTATATGTCATACATAAATAATAAGATAGAAATAAAAAAAAATATATGTCTTAGATAAAAAAAAAAATGCCCAGTATAAAAAGAAAAAAATAGTAAAAAACAAAGATAAAAAACATATTAATTATAATTGTAACAAGTACAAAATTGTTTTTATCTCACAAAGTAAAATAAATAATAATTTGAAGTTTCTATAGCTCTAAATTATAATTTTCACGTGATTGAAAAAAATGCATACTTTATACTCTTGATTTATTTTAATGACTAATATTTTATTTGAAACATAAATAACACAACAAAACAATTATTAAATAGAAAAAAAATTAGGAAAAAAATTTACTTATGTACTGATTAAATAGATATTATTTTATAAATTACAAAATTATTGGAATTTAAATTAATTTTTATTATTAGTAAAAAATTATAAATTAATTTTTAAATTGGTATTTAATTAGCTATCAATACTTTAATTACTAATTTTTAAATTTAAAATAATTAGTAACTAAAACCTTTAAAATTTTGTTTATAATTTTTTTTTAACAATATAAAGTATTTTAGATATACCAATAACTTTTTTTAATTTATAAATAATATCTAATCTTGCAATATATAGTAATTAATATTTTTTTTCTAAATTAGTTTTTCTTTAATAATTTTTTTAATGTAAATAAGTTCAATTTAATAACACCTTCATGAATTTTTAAATTATATAAAATTTTGTATATGTGTTTCTCTCGAAAATATTGAGTGATTTGAACTATTACATTAATGAAATATACTTATAGCAAAAGATATAAATTTCACACCCAATATCATTTTATTTTGTTTCATTGGTTAATATTATTATTTATAATTTCTTTTACGTTCAAAAATATATTTGTACGATTAATTGTTAAAATTAAAATATTACTAAAATCAATTCCACCTAAATAATTATAATTCTCTTTCATATTTAAAATAAATTTGTATGATTATAATTGTTAAAATTAAAGTACTTCTTAAATCAACCCCACCTAAAAAAAAACAGTGAACCAATAGCAATTGAGAAAAGTGATAGCAAATTGTGATTCTTAATCAAATAATTTAGAGAACAGTTCCTATTAATATTATTTTAAGTATATGGAGTTCAAATATTCGACAATGTTTTTTTATGGGCAAATCTTTAGCAATATTAATTGTTTTTTCCAACTATGATTAATGTAAAATAAAAATAAAAAGGCATCCAACATTTTCATCCTTTTTACAAAGGTATAAAGAGCCCCACAAATTCAATAAAAAAATGAAAAATAAAAAAAGAAGTTGAGATTCAAAGAAGTTTTGCCTTCTATTTTGCAATGATAGGAATAACCTTTGGCCACAAGTTAAGGGCAACCCACACAAAAGGACTTTGCAAAGAATGACGAATATTTATGGTAATGAAACTTCGATTCCAGTCTCGAAGATACTCAAGACTTCAGATTTGCAAATCTGAATTTGTCTCTTTCAAGTCATAATCACCCATTACAATACTCTCACCAACACTCTTTGCTATTACTGTAAAACATGATTAACCCACTTCAATTATTTCCCACTAACTCTATTTATTACCTCATCAACTCCTTCTATAAATATTTATAGAAAAAACAAATATTACCCAATAGAACTTAAGAACATAAGCAAATAAATTTTATGCTATTTTTTTTGTCTCATTTTATCATTTCAATCATGTTTTCATATCTTGGGTTATGCTTCATCACCTTGTATATTTTTTAATATGAATTGGACTAACTAGTATTCTCACTCACTAATTCATTTTTATTATGGATAAAAAAAATTAACTATTATAAGAAAGTCATTAAATAACAATTAAATTAGAAACTAAAAATAATTAATTATTATATTAATTAAATTAGATACTATTTTAGAAATTAAAAAATATTTATACATAAAGTGCTTCTATTATTAATAAAAAATATATAAAAAATAATTTTTAAATTGGTATTTAAAATAGCTATCAAAATTTTAGCTATTAATATTTTAGATTCTATTAGTCTCTAAATAACTAAGAATGAATAAAGTTGCACCTTGACAATTCCAAACCAAGAGAAACATATTCATGAGTGAGAGGTAGATTAACACGGTGGTAAAGTCTCATCTTGTGTGTTGGTTGAAGTGACAATAGTCACATTGAACCCTCAAATATGTTTGATCACGAAAGAAAGAAAGGGCTAGTTGAGTTGAAATCACTAACCAAAACGAATTGAATGGACAAGTTTATAATTTTCTTAATTCAATAAAAAAATTGTTACAGGACTCGAAAGGGTCAGGATTCATCACTCCAACTTATAATTGAGAGACTAATTTAGAATGTAAAGTAGTAAGTAACTAATGACTAGATACCAATTTAAAAATTATTTTATTAATAATAAAAATTACTTTAAATACTAATGATTTTTTTAATTTATTAAAATGATTTCTAATTTAATCAACTAATAACTAATTGTTTTAATTTTTAAAATTAGTTTTTTTATTTTATTTTTGTAGTGTATGTTATCTGACACCACCTCTATCTTTCACACAAATTAATCTCAACTATGAAACAATATACGAAAAAGTTAAAGCATTTGTCCATCAAAGCATATGCATGGTGAGAGTAGAGAAAACCCTAAAAGCTCCATGCCCTTGAAAAAGTTCTCTACAGCTTATTATGTGCCCTTGGTAGAGTGACGTCATGCACATAATGCTCCAAATTTCACGTCTTTACTAACTCTTTTTTTCCACAGAAGGTGCTTCACCATCTATCCTTCTCATTGGTTGAGTTAGGGTTTATTTTTATTTATTTTACTCTTCTCTAGTTTCATGTTCATGTTCCTTTCCATCCTCATATTATTATTATATATATAATGGTTTATCCAACCTAACATAATCTGATGTGCTTTTGGGCCTCTAAAACTGTGTTCTTAAAAGGATCCCACTAACGAACACTTTTTAAGTACGATAATAAAACAAATATGTTGTTGTCTTTATTATGCACCTTTCAGCCATGCCCAGCACCCAGGAAGTTTTCCCAAGCTGAAACTGCCTACGAAGTAGGCTATAATCTCCCACTTTCACAAAAATAACTTTTAAATATCATTGCAACAAATTTATATTAAATACTCATATAAATTTCTTTACATATAATCTACTTTATTAATGGATTCCAAGGGTTTCGAAATTATGTTATAAGTTCATAAGCAGTGTTCTTCATCTACTTTGATGTTTTCATGGTTGATTCTTGGTTGATCAATAACAATCTTTCATTTTTTCTTTTCTTTTTTTCATGAATGCGTTAACCATACTAAGAAATATTACTCTCAAAAAAAGTTTACAAACTTTAAGTAACGATCCGATAGCGGGTGGCACGATAGGCACAACAAGTACTTGATAGGATAAGTTTTAAATAGTTCTGATACCATATTATGAAAGTGAATTTTAAGTTTAATTCAACTCTATAAAACCGACTCATCAGATGAGATTTGCATCCACCTATATAAAATGAAATATTTTTGGGATCTCTAACAGCAAAAGTAAATAAAAGAATATAAATTCAAGGGAATTTTGTTGTCAATTTATCGATTAACAATACATCTTCTTCATCTTAATCCGTTTATTTTTATCATATTATATAAATATATTTTTCAATTTTAGGTGCTGAATAAAGTTATGTGTTTCAAACTTTCTCCTTAATATATATTTATTATGACTATGACAAAAGAATTGAGATTTTAGATTACTATTTAAGAAATTCAATTACTTCAATGTGATAATTACAATCTTTTTATTAACATATAGATAGTATTACAAGAATAATGTTGCAAACAGAGTATGGTTAAGATCATTTGATTTTTGATAATTTTGTAGAATTGTTTTTAAAAATATCGTATCTAGTGATAACGTCATTAACATTTGTATATGAATAAATTAAAAGGAAAGAACACAAAGTTGCAAATGGCAGCTTCTTGGGGGCAGAGCTCGATAGGAGCCACATCAGAAAAGTTTCATGATAAAATACCTTTTTATTTATTTATTGCTCATAATGGGATTTTCTTCGAGGTTCATGCATGAAAATAAAATATTAATAAAAATGCATTGCCGAAAATAGTCAGTGCGTTTCTTTTTCTCTTCCTTTTCATAAGTAGTATTGCATTGCTTCACAAACTTTGTATGGGACAATAATTGAACCACAAAACAACTACTACATATAGTTACATATTCATTGTGTAATAGGGTGTAAAATGGGTTAAAAATTATTACTCAACTCGGTTATCTCGTGGTCGAATTAGATTTGATTGAAAAAATAATTTTTAAATAGGATAAATTAAACTAGATTTACTTAGTTTGTGATTTTGGATCAAGTTGGAGGGAAATGATAATTATTTATAAAAATTATAATAATTAGTTATTATTTTTAATGATATTTTTTAATAATTAGTTGTTATTTTTATTGATGTAGGTTGATATTTTAGTTAAAATTTAAATATTGTTTAATGATATTTGAATGAATTGAATGTTTAATTTGATTTTAACTTATTATTTATGTGATATTAGTTTCTAACTATAATTAATATTTAGTAAAATAGATTAATATTTTAATTATAATTCTATATACAGTGGAAGAAAATAATTTACATTAATCATACTACAATAAATTGTAAAAAGAAATTCTTTACCAAAAAGTAAATTGGTTAAATTAATTTTTAATTTGATCTATGTTGAATCATTTTGTATGAACCGAGTTAATTCACATTAACACATCTAATATAACTATTTTTATAATTAATTTTAAAGTATAGTTAATTACTATATAACTCTCTTTGCTTATATGATGCTTATATGATAAAAAAAAGTAAGTGAACAATAAATTGACTTCCATGAGATAGGTTAATGTTGAGAAGTAACTTTAATTATTTTCTAGGCTCGTAGTCACTCTTGGTTAATTCCTTGAGTATTATTTTCACAAGTCATTCCTAACTTATTGAGTATTCTTTCGATTACCAATCATTCTTGGTTGACCTTGTTGAGTATTCTTTCCTAAATCACTTCTGACTTGACTGAGTATTCTTTCTCAACAACCACTTCTAGTTAAACCAAATATTATTTCCCAATTCACTCTTGACGACTAAATATTATTTTCCCAAGCCACTCCTAGCTAAGATATGAAGTTTGTGTGAATATGATCATCAGATTAGCTCTCTAGGAAGGGATTGTGTATTTCAATGAATACAAGGTTAAGCACTCTCTCCTGGTTAGCTACATGAACATTCATAATATTCTCTTTGAAACTTTTTTGGATCTAGATATTTGACAGAGTTTCTGCTTTATGAATTAGGGGATATTTATTCTTCTTCTTGAAAGTTGGCTTTATGTAGACACTGAAGAATATATTTGCTAAGAGACTATTTCTGGCCATTGAACAACTTTAACTCTTTTAAATGTCCTTTCTATGTATGACATGCTTGAATATGAATGTTACATTAAATGAACTCCACATAACTTTAATTACTTTTCTTTTGTATGCAAATTGTTGGCAATACTCATTTATAGGTAGGATAGCCTTTTGCACTAATATATGGTAAAAGTGCACATTGTACATGACAAATAACTAAGCCAAAGTTGAAATATTTTGTGTCAGGAAGTTGTTGAAAAAAATTAGGTTTAACTCTTCATTCAAGAGACCACTTCACATAACTTGTCTTTGAATGAATCTCTTTGATCAAACGAAAGCAAGAGACGTTTCCTACAACATAAAATAAACATATATATGTTGGTTGTAGTACGAGGTTAACTTAGACCATGTGCATATCGACTAAGATATAAATACTTTATCATATATGTAAAGGAAGACTACACAATGTTATACCATCTAACATATGAAACACTTATGTTTTACATGATTTGTTGTTGAAAACATATCTTACCAACAATGCAAAATCTTATTTTATGCTTTCTTATTTTCACCACTTAATCAAAATCATGTTGAAGTTTTACTCTAATAATACACATTATAATTTTACAATTACATACTCTCGTATATATAAAACTAGCCTAATGAACAACATATATAAAGATAATCATGTGAATATATATGAACAAACATTAATATAATTATACAATCATAGTCTAACAAATTACGCCAATTTGTTTTGGATAAATTTGGTTTACATGTGTACAACTTAATCAAAAATAAATATTATTGAAAGGACAAGCAACTTCCAAAGTTTCTAATTTAATAGTGAATAAGAAAGAATAAATAAATTTATAAAACATAATTAACTTTACTCTATAATTTGTTAGTCAAAAGATTAAACTTAACCTTTGTAATTATTAATATATCTCTTTAAATAATAATTATACCGAATATTAAACTTTGTCATTCTATAAACTTTCAATTATATAAAAATAGTGACCATTTAGAGAAAAAAAAACATTAAATTAATTTAGAGAAGAAAAATAATTGACTAAGATGAACACTTAAAATAAACATTTAAAAGAAATAGTAAATTGAAAACAATAAAATGACTTGAACATAAATTTATAATCTTCAATATAAATGTACAAAAGCATAAACTTAGATAGATTAAAACAACAAGAAACAAAATTAAAAGTAAGAGACAACCAATGATAAATGAATAACTAAAAAAGATAAAGTTAGAATGGGGAGAAGAAATATGTAACAATTGCATTTTCTCATTGGTTACATTTAGAGGATCTGCAATGTTCAGAATGTAATAAATATGTCTTTTCATGCCTTAAAATTGAATATGATGATTCATATTTGTAGACTGGTCAATGCTTATTATTATTTGTAATGTACATGTGTCACTATCCTACTGTATATTTCCGATGTACATAACATGTGTCCACTATCTACGGTATGAAGACAATAATTATACGCAGTGAGGAAACCTGTATTTGAAGGAAAGTTATCATCTCTAATAATTGCTGGGGTCTTCTTTGTATTTTCTAACTAATCCCTCAATTTCTCTTTATCATGGAAACACTTTACTTATGATTTCTTCTTTTCTCATCAAGCTCTTCAAGAGAATATTTTTTAATTTACCCAATTTCATTTAATATCTTTATAAAATGTTTTTCATCGAATCCTTCAAAATCAACCAACCTTTCTTCTTACAAATAGCCAACCATCATCTGTTAGTTTTATTGTCTGTACACCTTTCTTTTATCAATTTCTTCAAATATGTTTAATGTTTCCAATAGACATTTTCTATGAGATCTCACAAATTGATAAAAAAAAAGTTAGGATGTTTAAATAAGGTAAGTAGAGTAGAAAATGTAAAAAACAGTTATATAAGTTTGTGAATGATGTGATAGATGTTATTGAAATTGTATTATTTTTAATTGCTAAAATAGTAACTTTTCACATTTGTCCTTGTATTTAAAAATTGATAAAAAAAATTAATATGATTGATTATTTGTAAATTATAATTGTTTTTTAATTAAAGTATTTTTTCAACAATTAAAACATTATTTCTAATACCGAGTTTGAGCTAACTTCGAAAATATAAATTATATAAAATTTTCATACCATATTTTCGGTTGTCATAAACTTTATTCAGAACAAAGTTTTAATTATGAATTATTTATTTTTTAATTATAGTTATATGCAATTAAAAAATTATTTTCGGTAGTGGAACAAATTGTTTCTGATAATGTGTTGGAGCTTTAATTTGATAAAGGAATTTTTTTTTATGAAATAAATATTAATGCAGTATTTTAGTTTATTAAAGCAAAATTCATTGATAAAGTTTATGCATAATAATAATAATAATAATAATAATAATAATAATAATAATAATAATATTTCGGAAAATCATATGAATGATACATTGAAATATGTATCATTCAAAAGAGTCATGGAAGTCTTTAATTTGTTTATGGATTCGTGTCATAAATAAGATTACAGATCCAAAAAGAAAACACATATGCATAATAAAATACAACCAAATTTTTACACAGTTTAGGGATTTGTAGTTATTATCTTCACCAGCTTTCTCATTCGTCGCTCGAGAGGCAGGTCAAAGAGTTGTTTTACCGTATTAGAATGACCACACAAGAAGTCGTAATAGTTATCCAACAAATCTTCATCTTGTATGTTCATCTCCACTAACATTTCCTAGATATCAGGTTTAGAGTACTGGAAAGTCGATGTACAACGGAGTGTGTGCATGTGTTCACGAAATATGGAGTTTCGGTCTTCTTCTGCAACAACATGGTGTCTGTTATATTGCAGATTTTCTTTTGTAGCATTAGTCACTTGATGTGATGATAAAGCAACAACCTCAAATGAAATGGTTTGTGGCTCAGCAATATCACATAACATATCTGACTGATCATTACCCCTCCCAAGGATATCAGTTAATTCTTCAAACCTTGTGTTAAGCCTTTTTTTCCAATTGCAGATCAATGACATTCACCATGGGGGCTTTTACCACCTGATGGCTGAGATGGCTGAGGTGACACCGATGAGGGTGTCAGATTAGGGTCAGGGTTGTATGAATCGACATTAGGGTCAGTTGAGCGAGGAGTTTCACATTGATTCGCATCCAATTCTGGCTCCTCTGGGATGTCCTCCATATTGTGATCATTAAGATCTACATTAAAATGATGAGACTAAGTTCGACTTGATGACTGTTGTGTTGTTCTCCTAATCAACATATCCTACACTTCATCCTCTACCTTGAAATTTTTCGAGCTTGTATTCTAAGCGAAACCACTCAATCCACTAAATAGATCATGGATCTCACGCCATCTCTCCTTAAGTCTTCTATGCCTGTTATTCACATTATTTTTTGTAATCTCTGCCAATGCACTCTAATATAGGGATTTAACGATGTTTGTGTAACCCTGCGTCGTCCAACTACCATCAATGCGGTTACCCATAGATGCCTCATCGATCATGGCATTCAACAGTCAGAAATCCATGTCGGTAGTCAATTTTTTGTGTTCACAGACACCTACAGATGACTTTGAAGCAATACCCTTCCTGCGATCCATGATAAAACCTAATAAAAAAGGTTAAACTTTTGCAATAACATAAATAGTTTCATACATAGAGATTAATAAAGGTTGAATGTCAACATTAAACGAACAAATTGTTCTTACAACAATATAAATATAAGTTTAGGAATATGACATAAAATTAATTATTACAATAACCTGTCCACATTTTATTTGCTATAGTATCCCTAATTTGTGACCCGAACTTGTAGTCATCCTCACGAGTTTGTGAGTGTGACACATCTATATATCCTTGCATTAAGTCATGGTCAACTTCTTCAAACAAAGAGTCATCATTATCCACCCTGCGAAGAAAGTTATGGAGAATACAACATGCTAAACACAATATCAATTATAGTGTCCATTGAGTAATGAGGCTTTGTTCCGCTAACGATAATTGGAAATTGTTTTTTGAGCACCAAATGTTCTTTTGATAACATTTCTTAGTGAGGAATGATGGTGATTAAACAACTCATGACATTTTGTGGACCTCTTCGGGAATACTCTTTTAGATGGTATCGAACTCTGTGATATGGAGTTATAACTTGGGCTTTGAGCATAAAACTCGCGTCTCCAAGGTAGTATTTGCCTACAACCATCCATTAACACCTATTACTCATAACTCATGTGACCAAATGAATATTTATTGCACTTGAAAACACACTCAACTAACCTTTCGGAATGACCAATGGATCCTCTCGTACAAATGCATCCTTCAATATCCTGGAATCAGAGGTTTTTCTTCCCACTCGATAAGAACATATGTGAATTTCATGTCAAAATCACAAACAACAAATACGTTTTTCGTTGGCCAGTCTTTTCTTCCACGAAAACGAGGAGCATCAGCTCGGAGGACTTTAACATGAACGTGAGTGTCGTCTATGACACTTAAACAATTCTAATACACAACAAATTCACATTTATAAATAAGTTGCACTGCATACAACATGAATTAAACATTTAACTATTGTTTCTCATATTCATACCTTAAAGTATGGAAAAAATCGATTGTTGTTTAAGATATGAGGTTCAACTTCGGTCCCAACTAGTTGAATTAAGAACTCTCCATGCAACATCAATATTGCCTTAAAAACATTATGAAAGTGACAAGACACTATTTCCCCGGACCGATGAAAGAAGAACAAAACACTTCGATTCTTGACGTTATGACCAATGATGTGTAAAAATTTAGCCACTTGTTCTTCAACTGTAGATCAGAATGCATCTTTAACCATCTACCATCTTCGTTCCTCTTATTCGTTGACATAAATTAATAAATGCTTTCGGACCCATGCGAATAATGTCACGACATCTTTTAGTAAGGACCAAGTACAACATCAATTCTTGTTGACGACGCTCTTTTTGTGGAACAAACTCCGATATAGCATTATTTGTCTTGGTTAACACACACAACACATTCAATCCATATCCAATCATGCAAAGGATTGTCATTGTTGCTACTTGTGTCCACAAATTGATTTGCTCTTGTATTTGTGAAATTAGTGTGAAATCATCACCAATTACACTGTGATTCATGTCATTCGTGTTAGACATCTCGACATTGTCGAAATACATAGACCAATGGTTATCGTTATCCATTGTCACAAATCCTTGACAATCATATAAATTTAACTATTAAGTCTAAAGAACCACATTTTATAGAAATAATAGTACATAAAATTAAAAATAAAATTATATAATTCATAAAAAAATTATCTTTATACTCAAATTCTTTTACTTTTAAAAAAAAAATATTATATGTAAACTCTGTAAAATGGAATCATTATAATTATTTTACAAATTCAAAATAATATCAATAAAGTTCTTTTACTTGATTTTAGAAAAATTAAATATTATATGTAGACTATCTATGAAGTAGTATTTTAAAATATTTAAATATTCTGTATACTTATAATTATTTTATAAATTCAAAATAATATTTATAAAGTTCTTTTACTTGATTTTAGAAAAAACAAAATATTATATGTAGACCATCTATAAAGTAGTATTTTAAAATATTTAAATATTCTGTATATTTATAATTATTTTATAAATTAAAAATAATATTTATAAAGTTCTTTTACTTGATTTTAGAAAAAAAATAATTATATTTATACTATCTATAAAGTAGTATTTTAAAATAATTAAATATTTTGTATACTTATAATTATTTTATAAATTCAAAATAATATGATAAAGTTTTTTATTTGATTTTAGAAAAAATTAAATATTATATGTAGACTATCTATAAAGAAGTATTTTAAAATATTTAAATATTTTCTATACTTATAACTATTTTATAAATTGAAAATAATATTTATAAAGTTTTTTTTTACTTTATTTTAAAAAAAATATTATACATAAACTCTAGGTATTTTCAATAATAGAAAAAAAATATTAATAAGTTTTTTTTAACTACCAAATAAAAATAAAACTCATTCAAAATTTCATTAATGTTCATTAATGCGCTTGAGTAAACAACTTAGAAAATCAAAGGTCAACAACATACTTCTATTAAAATAAATAAATAAAGAAAATAAATAAATAAATATTATAAATTCATTCTCCAGATTCGATTCTTCACATTCCAAATTCATTATCTATGAAATTTATACCGGTAGAAAATGTAGAAAATCACGGTGTCGACGATGGAACCACCAACGACCATCACGAACCACAACCGTCCACCAAGCACCACCAGCGGAACCACCACCGACTACCAACGGAACCACCACCGACTACCAGCGGAACCGTCCATCAACCACCACCAGCGGAACCGTCCAGCGGCCGCCACCAATGCCACCAACGGAACACCACCATGAACGGAACCCCACCCACACCTTGCACCTCCAACAACCGCGCACCCCAACGCTTGTAAACCTCCAACGACCACGCTCCTCCGACGATCGGGCACCTCCAACCACCTTTAAGGTCCTCCCTCAACTCAAAAGACATAACTCACCTACTCTCCCCTTCCATATTTATCATCCCCTCTCATATTTATCACTCTATTAACTCATCACACATCACAGTTGAAGAACCTTGTACGAATTTGTGTTCTTGCAGATGGAATCTCATGCGTGCGAATCTCATGCAGAACAAATATATGCAACTGCATGACACTGTTATGGCACATGGGGATAATAGGTGAAGGGTAATATGACACATGCTTTTCAATCCGGGTGAACAGTAATCACCCGGATCCAAATAATGCCTAAGTGATGTATTGTATTTCAAAATGTTAGGAATTCAAGTCTGAGTGAAAAGTTTCACATTGGATGAAGATGAGCGAGATGAGTAATATATAAGAACAAACTCATTGTCTTAAGATTTTAGGTTGAATATGATATCATGCACTCTTATATGGATTAGTTGGTTCGTAATAAGTAAAATCATACCTTCCTTACTTATTTCACATTATAAAAATGATTTGTTAAAAATTCATAATATTATTATTATTATTCATATTAATATTATGATTATTAATAGTATTATTATTATTGTAATAATATATTAATGTTATTATTATTATTATTATTAATATTATATTAACAATATTAATATTATTAATATTATTTTTATTTTTATTAATATTATTATTAGTACCAATAATACTAATACTAGTAATATTATTAATACAACAAAATTTATTTAATGGAGTAGTTAAATGTTTCATGTGTAATTTAAGAATATAGTTCAATTCTCTTATGCACCAAAAAATAAAATAACAAGGGTAAAAATAATTAAGGATCAAAACAAGTGATTATAAAAGTAATATATATATTAAATACTTTTTTATTTGTCGTAAAATTAGAGGCTTTAATTTTTGGTTCTATACATTTTTTCTCTATTTATCATTTCTATAAAATTTGAAATTATTTTTGTAGTATTTATGAAAAGTGCGAATTTTAGTTTAAATATATGTCATTTATATTTGATTTTTAGCCTCCAAAATTTTAAAATAAAAAAATATAATTTGTGTCACACGTCTTTAAAAGTTGGTTTTAGCTAACATCGTATCATAAGATTAGTTTATTCCCTCTTCAACAAATAAACAACTATGGTATAATATTAGGATTAATTAAGCATACAATGCCAAAGGAGGCTTATAAAAGAAATTTCAGAAGTCACACGTAACATTGATGATATAGTCTCAAAGAATTCACCAAAGAGAAAAAGATGACAATCTTAAGCAAAGTTCAAACAATTTAAGACTTCATCAATGAATGAAAGCAAGGTGGAAGCATCTTATTAAGAAGCATGGTTATTTTTTTCTCTCTTTATTTTGACTTTTCTGCCGAATATAGAATATAAGAACATGGTCCCAAAATAACGTGGCCAAGAATGTGTGTCACTATCTAATAAGCAACAGCTAGCATATCGTGTTACTATCATACAAAGTAATCATAAAGATGATTAATTAAGGTCGAAAACACCCAAAGGAACGAATCACAAATGCAAAAGTGTGATTAAGAAGCACAACAAAGCATGATTATCTTATAACCTTCTTTTATGACCTAAAAAATCAAACACGTAGCACCATATTAAACACTTCTCAAGTAGGATTTGGGGTGTTGTAATTGTGAATAATTTAATACTGTGGAACATGAAGCTTCTATAGTTGAAAATTGTGATGGGTTAGGACATGCTAGGTCACCACGTTTTTGTAAGCAATTTTATATTTGTATTTCATTATACAGAATCACGTGGCGACTAGAGAAGTTAGGGGTTTCTTGTTTTTCTATTTTGTGTACCAAAATGTCCTTCTTTTACGAGTTATTAAACTTAACTAGTTGTTTTATAGTTTTTTTAAGGAAATTTGATTTTGTTCAAGTAGTATCCTCTCCAATAAAAAGGTATATTTATAAAAATAAAATGTTAGAAAATTAATTTATTTTGCATTAAATTATTTGCTATCGTAGAAATAAATAAAATATTGATATAACATTTTACAAATTTCAAAATTATCTAAAGAAGAAATTGTTTTATATAATTTTCAAATAATGTATAATATTGACAAAATTTAAATATTGTTTAGAAATGACAAAATATTTAACTCGTGTAATACAGTTGTTTAGGGTTTATTAGACATTTTTTAAACTAAGTTTTGTAAAAAGTTTTTTATCATATAGTCTAATTGAATTTATTGTTTGATAACCACTAAAAAAAATCATGAAATAGAAACTAATTTTTAGAAACCAAAATAATTAGTTGTAATAATAACTAAATTAGAGACCATTTTAGAAACTTAAAAAGAAATAGTTTCTAAATTAGTTTCAATTATTGTTAAATGGTTTCTAAATTGGTATCTAATTAGCAACCAAGGTTTTTGCTACCAAAAAAATTATTTAGTCCCTAAAATTGTCTCTAATTTAGTCACTATAACAACTAATTATTTTTTGTCTCTAAAATTGGTTTCTATTTTATGATTTTCTTGTAGTGAACATTAAAAAAAAACTGGAACAAATTTAAAATATAATTCAACTATCATTTTTTTTATATTTTTTATATTTTTTACATATAATTTTGTAACATTGTATATAATAAAAATTATGTAAAGTACTATATTTTTTTATTTTTTTTTACATATTAACAACAATTGTGTTTAGATTGGAGAGTGAAAGTGTGAGAATTTAAAAAAATAAATGTGTGAGGATTTGATAGTTTACGTAATGGGAGATATGTTTAGATTTAAATAATTTTAAAGAACATAATATTTGATAATATTTTATTCATTTACATTTATTTTGAGACATTTAATTTTGGATTTTTTTTTTAAAGAAACGTAGGCTTATTATGTTTAATAAAAAATATAATAGTTAATTCTTAGAAATAGTTGGATGCTACAAAGTCCATCTAGGTAACATTATGAAGGTAAATAATTACATATGAGATATTATCTATTTTGGAAATTGAAACATGAACAAAACCGGAAACATATATTTTGTTTTTTCTTTATACATAAAGATTCTAAATTGTTCATCAATAATTTCTTTTGTATAATGATAGGTAGAATTATGACCCTAGTCGAAACAAGTCTTCTTGTTAAGACTTGGAAGTTGTATAATAGTAGGTAGGATTCCAACTTACTTGTAAACAAATCTTATCATTAAAGTCTAATTAGGAAAATTAAGATATGAACACCAAAAAATAAGTTGAGAAATATCTATCTTGCATTAATATAGAAATTTTTTATCATAATAAAGTCAAAATAAATAATCTAAAACAAATATGTTGAATAATATAATGAACCCTAATACATGTAACTAGAGTCAAATAATAATTAATTAAAGAATAGTGATGTAAACCTTAATTATAGTAAAAGAATTATAAACTCAAGATGGTACTTTACTATAAATAGGACTAGGAAGATCTAGAAAAATGACAACATATTGAATGTTTTAGAAAAAGAGATCATTGCATCTCTTGATTAGAATAATAATAATAATTCACACAAAAATATAATTAATTAAATACGTTAAGATATAATTATTAGCTTAATCATTTTTATAAAAAAATTGTATGTATCCTTATAATAATATACTTAAAAAAAGATATATAATAATTGATAAAAAAAAACAATGAAAAAAATAAATATTTAAATATGTAATCTCCTAATATATATAATTATAAATATATATATATATATATATATATATATACTATAATATATATATATATATATATATCTTTTTATAAGTAATGTTGAAATTACCTAATTCCAAAATACATATAAAAGAAAAGAAAAGTGTAAAATAAACATTTTATAATATTTATAATTTACATGTTTTTCAATTTAACACAATTAACGATTACCATCAACATAAAACAATTGTAAACTATTTATTTTTCCAAACCAATCATAACTTTTAATTTATATAACAATTCACACATATATATAATTTAATCATTATACATACTTAAGATAATAGAACATAACAATAATATCAGCAACAACTTACACTTATTCTCAATTCAATACTAAAAAAAAAATTTAATTGTATTTTCTATTATATTGTATCACACTTAACACATTTCGAAAACCTCTTATTAAGTATGTTTCATTAAAGATGAACAAAATGACTCTTGTATGATGGCATCTGAATTATCATCGAAGGGATATAATTTTGATATTTGCTTACTCGCCTGCACTTCAAGGCTTTTGAGGAGTTTGGGGTTATAGAAGAAGAGGTTTATGCAATACCCTTCATCAATCTTTTCCTCATCTTTGTGTTCTCTTCTATGCTTATGTATCATGCTGCTTGGTTGTGCAACCTGTCCATGTTTATTGGTGGGTCGACAAAGATATTGTCGAGGAATGAACTGGTAGGAGTCCAAGGGAGATCACGTGCATTGACACTACTGATTGAAGGGAAAAAAATGTTGAGAGACGCTTTTACAAAGTGAGTCATATACTGATGAAGTAGTTTAACCTTTCCTTATATGACACTATTGAGGGGACTGAGTTTGCCACCATGGGTTTGTTGTTCACAAATTGAGCAAAGAACCTTGCATAAAAGGTTTGAAAAGAGTGTGTTGAATCTCTTGACAAGGAGTAATACCATGACAAAGATGGTCCTTTGAGGGTAGTTGGGAAAATTTGCAATGCACTGTCGAGTCATTGGAATATAAGTTTGCCTAAGTCATATATGTCTTTGAATGTGCATCCAAAGAGGAATCATCATACTTCTCTATATAGGACACTTTCATTTGTGGGGGAATGTGATGCTTATGAGTTTGAGGTGAAAAGATGAAAATAATAAAGGTTTCTTTCAATAAAATCATCCAACAGGGTCTTGGAACAACTTTAAAAGATTGTTGTTGACATATTCATATGACTCCCTTTTATGACAAGGAACCTTCGCCCTAATTGAGTGTTTGGATCTTAATGTTAACCTTTCACAACAAGAAAATCATTACATAGAAACTAATTTTAGAGACCAAAATAATTAGTTACTATTTGACTAAATTAAAGACAATTTTATAAACTAACAAAATTATTGGTATCGAAAATAATTTTACTATTAATAAAAAATTATAAAATAGTTTATAAATTAGTATCTAATCATTAACTACAAAAGTTTTAGCTACTTATTACTTTATATTCTAAATTAGTCTTTTAGAGACTAATTTAAAATATAAAATATTAGTAGCTAAAATTTAGGTAGCTAATTTAAATATCAATTTAATATTTGTTTAATATTTTTTAATTAAAAACAGAAACCATTTTAAATATAAATATTTTTTAATCTCTAATTTAGTCAATAGTAATTAAATATTTTTTTTATCTTTAAATTTAGTTACTATTTAATTTTTTTTTTTTTTTATGTTTGTATGTTGTTGTTATCATAATATATGTTTGTTGTGTCTTTTACTATCATAACCTATTTGTCACTTGAAAATTCTATGGGGTTGAAACTCAACAACCCTACCATGTGCATTGAACTTTTGTAAGTTATCTTCAAACCTTCAACTAGATTTCAATTCAATATATTTATTAAGAATTTGACCAAAACAATAAATTCATCATGCTACCCATAAAATATCACTTTTAATTCTCTTTAACCATATTATTTCAATACAAATTCACCACATGTAACATTTTTATTATTTATTTATTTTATTAAATTTAATTTCATCACTAATAAAAACAGTAGTTTTTTTTAATTTTTTAAAGTATAAAAATGTAACCCCTTTTCATCCATTAATAAAATTATTAACCAACACATTAGTTATTGTAATTTATAAAATCATATTCATAACCAACAATGACTATTCATAAAACGGATAAATTTCAACAAATGACACGATCAAACTTTTAAAAATGAAGATTAAACTAGTCACAACAACAAGAGATTGTGGTTTTAAAAGTAAAGGATTTAATTGAGCGTTTCAGAAGTAAATGAACGAAATTAAAAAAAATAACACAAAAAATAATTAATTGTTTTGGAACTACAGGAGGGCAAAAGCGTCATTGGAGGAGGGAGAACGAAAAAAAAATAAAAGACTAGGGCATTTTGGTCACGCGGTTTTTAAGTAAACACAAAGGCTACAGAAAACAGAAGGGCCTACAAGTACAAGTATGAAGTGTCTGTTTCCGAAGACGCGAAATGCCGAAGATCTCACCTCAAAATAAACTATCCTCAAAAGCCTTCTTCACATTTCACACACCAACAACACTGTCTCTCTCTATTCTTCTCCCCCACACACTCTTTCTCCGCGTCTTTCTTCAGAACCAGAAGAAGAAGCTCTGGGGAAACCGCAAGAAGAAAAAGAAAAAGAAAACACTACTCTAACCAAAACCCACTACCCCATTATGCCATGCTTCACACCACACCCTTCTCTTCTCCTCCTTCTAACCCTTCTCCTATCTCTCTCATTTTTCTCTCTCTCCACCGCCGCAAAAACCTCATCTTTCCATTCTCTGCGTGTTCCAGGTTTTTTTTTTTTTTTTTTGCTTTTACTTGCCCGTTTTCGAAGTTTTGATTTTTCTGAAATGGGTGTGCTTTTTTCGTGTTTTTGTTTTCTGGGTGTTTTTCAGATGGAGTTGAGGGTGGTGGTGAGGGAGAGTACCAGAAGGTGCTACCGTGGAAAACGAGGAGATCGATGGCTGAAGATGCTCCGAGCAACACGTCTCTGATATTGGCTCAGAGAAGAACGACAAGGAAGGACCCTTTGGATGACTTTAACCGTTACACTGGTGGTTGGAATATCAGCAATCGCCACTACATTGCTGTCTGTTCCTACCTAACCTTCAATAATCACCACTCATGTCTTTTCTTTTTCTTCTTCTCAAAATCATGCTTTTTATCGTCGGTGTCTTTTATTTCCAAGTTCGGTTTGAATATTTGGATATATTTAGCGAGAAAATAAGATAACCTAGTTTTTACTTGTATAGGCTAAACTCGATTTATGCATTTGAGTTTTTTGAGAAGTGGGATGAGAATTTTTTTTATAAAAAATCAGTGTTTATGTTGAGAGTTTCAGTTCCCACCTAACCTTCCATAATCACGCTTGACCATTTTCTTAATTTTAAATTATGCTTTTAACTTGGTGCTTGTCATTTGTTTCCACTTTTTATTAGCTTTGGTTCCAAGTTCTGGGTAAATTTCCCAGCTAGAAGAAAATAAGGAGACAAGCTTAAATAAACTGAGTTTCTCTTTTAAGTTATTAAAATAAATTTATGTATTTCAGATTTTTTGAGGAACCAGACAAGAGAACTTCTATCAAATTTAATGAAATTTAACTTAGGAGCGACTCAAAGTATTTTACTTCTATCATTCTTACATAGTAGAGAGGGTAGCTCAAGATTTCTAGCTGTAATGTTTTGACTGTTTTGGAACTACTACTAATGTTTGGTTGACTTGTTGGCTTTTGGTGCAGTCGGTTGTTTTCACTGCGGTTCCCTTCTTTGTTGTTGCTGCGGTCTGGTTTGTGATTTTTGGGCTCAGTTTATCCTTAATCTGTTTGTGTTACTGCTGTTGTCCAAGAGAGCCTTATGGTTATTCACGTTTGGCCTATGCTTTATCCTTGATCTTCCTCATCCTCTTCACCGTTGCAGCAATGTATCTCTCTTTCTCTGTGACATATAATATGTTATCTTTGGTTCATATGACTTTTAAGGATTTCTAAATGCGTGTGTTTGGTTGTTTTAGAGTTGGATGTGTCCTTCTTTACACTGCTCAGGGGAAGTTTCATGGGAGCACCACAAGCACACTGGAATATGTGGTGGGTCAGGCAGAATTCACCGCTGAAAACCTCAGGAATGTGTCAGATTATCTTGATGCAGCTAAGAAGATCGGAGTCGATGCCGTTTTTTTGCCTGCTGATGTTCAGAAGGAGATTGACGAAATTAAGACTAAGATTAACTCTTCTGCTTCAGAACTTTCAAGCAAGACTAAAGATAATTCAGAGACAATTAAAGATGTCATAGATGCAATGTTAGTACACTTGGAAATCTTGATTTGGGGTTTTAAAATGTCTTTTTTGCTGACAACTATATATTGTGTGCTGTAGGAGACTGGCTCTGGTTATTCTTGCTGCTGTTATGCTCGTTCTTGCATTTGTTGGATTCTGTACGTTTCTTTTATTCTGTTTTAATACCTGTTTCTGTTTTTATTTTCTGGCTCTATGACAAAGGTTTTTTGTCGTCTCATTTGATTGTTTTTGTGGTCAAAACTTTCTGCAGTATTATCAATATTTGGGCTGCAAGGTCTTGTATACTTGTAAGTTAAATTAATTGAGCACTTTTCTACATCTTTTTTACTTCTGGACTTTTTTAATTCTTAATGGTTTGTACCATCAAATCACCAGTCAGTAAATCATGTTCTTTTAATGACTGCAGCTTGATCCTCATTGGTTGGATTCTTGTTGCTGGCACATTTGTACTTTGTGGTATATTTCTCTTTCTTCACAAGTAAGTTCCTTCTATTTTGTAGAATTTATGTTGAAATTTTTATTTTTCACCTTTGCGGCTGCTCTGTTAACTTGTTTATGAGTTACTTAGTTTTCACCTAGGAACAAATCTGGGATCTCTTATTTCAATGCTTAGCAGCGGCCTTAGGATTTGATCCTGGTTGCTGATTGGAAGTCTTGATTTAACATTAAAGCCTTTTGTATATATCAAATCATCATGCCTTTCCTTTTATTTTGCTTTGCTTGTCCAATAGTAAATGGATTCATTGTGAGACATAAAAATGGAAAAGCTTGTGTGTGTGTGTGTGTGAATCATCAATAGATTTTAAAGATGCTATATATGAACTTTTTGTTTTAGATTTTGTCTTAAACTAATTTATGCTCTAGCAAACTGTTTAGTTGGTTTGCTTTCTGTTTTGAAAAGCAGATAAAATTCTTGAATGCAATGGGAATTTTTATGCTGTAAGAAAGAATTAATCAAGACTTCAGATGTTGAAGTTACTTAATCATGTTTTTTCAATCAATATAGAGCTTAAAATGATGTAAATCATTTATGATGATTACATGCTTTGGTTGTGATAGCTAAAATGGTAAGTTTTCAAAATTTCAAAATATGAGACGAAAATAGGGGACATTAAGGAGTGCATTGTCACATGTTTTTGGACTGTCTGCTCTTTATTATTGTTATAATTTAGGTGTGCTACCTTTCCTAAATGAGAGGGTGAGTACCTAGAATCTAAGGAATGGGCTTTTGTTACTTGTAAAATCACATGTTCATTGCTTCATTTGCTCTACATAGTTCTAAATGAGATAGAAGATTTGAGTCTTGGCAATTGAATCTGTATATTTCCATCATAGCAGAACAAAATCTTCCTACTGGAAAAATGTAGACAATCTTGCCAAATGCTTTGTTAATTAGTTTAGTGCTTTGAAGATCCTATATTCTTAAAATTCTCATGAGGACACCCATTTTAATCAACTACCTTTATATCATTTGATGAAGTCCATTTTCTGCTATAATCACTTGTGTTGCACTTGCACATATATAACAAAAACATATTTTTTTTGCATATTTGCACCAGTGTGGTTGGAGATACATGTGTTGCCATGGATCAGTGGGTGCAGAACCCTACTGCACAGACAGCCTTGGATGAAATTCTTCCGTGCGTAGATAATGCAACTGCCCAGGAAACCTTGACACGAACCAGGGATGTGACTCATGAGCTTGTTAAATTAGTTAACAACATCGTTTCCAATGTCACAAACAGGAATTTCCCACCTGCTGCTGGCCCCTTATATTACAATCAATCAGGCCCCTTGATGCCTCTTCTTTGTAATCCATTTAATCCTGACCTCACTAATCGGTCGTGTGCACCCGGGGAAGTTCCGTTGGACAATGCTGCTGAGGTATGAGACTATTTTAAGATTTTGAAAACTAAATCTATATCCAGTAAAGAAAAGCCTAGCCACAAACACATATATGTTGTAAGATAAGAAAAATAGCCTTTAATTAATGCTTCATTACTTAAAGCTCATCGATCACAACAGTAGTTGTTAGAACTGGTTCAGCCCGGCCAGTTGATCCAGAAATCTGATGCATGACCGGCTTGGGTTTTTGATATTAGACCGGTTATCCATGTCACCCCAATATGATGTCATCAGGCCAGGTAAAAACTGGATCAAACCTGAAGCATATATATAATATAACGTATGCACCAAACATGAAGCATATAAATTGGATTTGAGGCCTTAAGGATTTAGTTAAAATATCTGCAAGTTGATAACTGGAGTTAATGAATTCAGTACAAAACTCCTTAGAGATCAACTTCTGTTGAACAAAGTGATAGTCATTCTGTATGTGATTAGTTCTTTTATGAAACACTGGATTCAACACAATATGAAGTGATTATCATAATATAGCTTCATTTGTTGAGTTTTATGAAATTTTAACTCTTGAACGAGTTGCTTTATTCACACATGTTCAACTTTTGCACTGAACTGAGCAATAACATTTTGTTTCTTACTCTTAGAAATCAGATTTCCACCAATAGACACAAAATATCCACAAGTAGTGTTTCTCTATAGGACACCCTGCCCCAACAACGTCACAGTATCCAGAGATTGGTCAGTCTTTATCTTTATTCAACAATCCTTGCCTGGGAGTCTAGTTGATATATTTAAAAATGAGTGTAACAACATTCCAGTAGTCAATGCTAGGATCTGCATAAATTTACTAACAACTCCAACAACAAAGGTAAGATCAGGTCCTGTGACTGAGGTAAATGAGTTTCCCCACTACCCTTTTATATCTCTTAGGATTGGTGAATGACACACCTTGAACAAGCATCAACTTTTGATTCAGACCGATATTTAACACCTATTTCTTTCAAAATATCCAAACCATATTTACTACCTTTGATTGAGCTACCTGTATACCAGGAAGGTATTTGGGTGGGTTTGGTTCCCTCTCCCGTTGTAAATAGGCATATCTCATGACTCTCATCCTGTCAAAGCTTGATGATTATACTACGCATGCATTCATAAGATGATGTTTTTGAGAATATTCCTGATATAGAAAATGGATAGTGATGAAATTTTGTCTGAAGCAGGGGTGGAAGAACTATACCTGTGAGGTTTCTTCGTCAGGCATTTGTAAGACACCTGGTCGGATGACACCGATCATTTACGGCCAAATAGAAGCTGCAGTGAACATAAGCTATGGTTTGTATCACTATGGTCCATTTTTGGTTGATCTACAAGACTGCACTTTCGTGAGGAAAACATTCACAGACATTGGCAACGACCACTGTCCTGGCCTGCAGACAAATAGTGAATTGATTTATATAGGATTGGTTTTGGTATCTGCTGCTGTTATGCTGTCTTTGATCTTCTGGGTCATCTATGCAAGGGAGCGGCGGCACCGTGTTTATACAAAACAGTTCATTGACGGCTAAATGTGTTGGACTCGACATTAGAGTGTACATTTGAGTTATAGATGATTGCATTCTCAGTTGAGTCTCTTGTTTCATGTGATGTATGTAGAGAGTTGTTATTCAACTTGCAATTTACCTATACTTCAGTAGAAATGTGTCAGAATTCAAGCAAACCCTTTTATTACGGTAGTAAAGTAATGGTGTGTTTGCTCTCAATTTTTTTAGTTTCAAACTCAGACTTGGTTTCATTCTGATAAATTAAAATTAACAAACATTCTTATCTTCTATAAATCAAGTGACTGACAGTCCCAGTCGAATTAAATTGCAAATTAAAAGTTCAAATAGAAAGAAAAGTAATCATAATAAAATTTCACTATAAACAGTTATACGCTTGCATTTTTTCAGAATTAGGAAATAAGCAACCCTAAACATGATCATATTTTATAATTTATTATTTAATAACATTTGATCTTATTTTTTTTTTCAGAATTAGGAAATCAGCAACCCTAATTTAGTAACATTTAGATCAAAATACGAGTTGATCATAAGTCAAAAATTATAATTTCTAGTTATGGTACAACTTTTTTTATTTAGAGTGTGATAACTCAAATGTCAGAATTCAATTGTGATTAAATAGACAACTAATGTAGCATGTAACAATGAATTCAACAATACCTGACCTTTGCTACTAGACAACTAATGTACCATTTGACTTTTCCTATTTGACTTTTCCTACTAGACAACTAATGTACTACTTGACCTTTGCTACTAGATAACTAATGTACCATGCTACAATGCTACACTTGACCTTTGCTACGACCATTACTACAAATTAAACTCTTTAATAGTGACTTAATTGACATAATTTTCATTATAAGACAATTGATGCAACTTGTTACAATTTTTCTCTTGTGACTTTGACTTTGTTATCAATTGGTGGATTAAACACTTATCACTAGGACAAACTATAATTCATAGTTAGTGTCTAACCCTTTCTACTTAAGAGCATAACCCAAATATCACAATTCAATTGTGATTTCCCAACTTAACCTTTATTATGGGACAATTGATGCACCATGTAACAATCTTACCCTCAATAATAATTGTTCTCTTAGAAATTATACACCTTCATTCTAACTTAACCAACCTAACTTTTGCCACAAGACATTTGATGCAACTTGCAGTATCCACAAGCTTAGAAATAAGATCTTCCTCTTTTCACATCTTGTTCAACGATACTCCATAAGAACATAACCTTATTGTCAAACTTAAGTTTTTGAAATTACAAAATCTTAAAACTAAAATGCCCACCTAAGGATGTCAAAAATATTTTCTTTTTACCTGAATCTTAACCCTTGATATATTTAGTATCGATGATAAAATAGATAGTCAAATAAAAAAAAAAACCTTCCTCTTCGATCAACTATAAGGGTTTGCTTAGTAAGCCCTATGTTGAGGATCAAATGGTTTGGTTTAAGGGTAAGAACACAATTTCTTAACGTATTGTTTTGCCTTTTTCTTTTCATGGTATGCTAACTCTTTTGTTTACTTTGTGCTAAGGTAACGAAGAAGTTCTTTGATTATAAGCAATATTCCTCATAAAATCTCATTTTATTGCTCGGAGATCATTATTCTCAATTCTCTTTATCAAATAACCCAAGTACCACCCCAAGTTTCTTCTTCAGTACGTCCTCAAGTGCCTCCTTTCTTATTGTTTACAAACTACCCAGCCAATACCTCCAATACCTCCACCTTGGATTGACCATGTATCCATATCGACTCCTAACTCCAACTCTTTGTGGCACGTCAATTTATAAGCCAATCGAGTTCAGTTGGGTAGTTGGTTTTTGTTCTCGAACGAGGTTGGGGACTGGGAGAACTATTGCCTTCGAATGTCGCTCGGTCGGTCGTATCTCACTTCCTCCTTCGGCTCTTCTTGCTGGATGACTCCTCAGGCGGGTGGGGTACCTGCAGATGGCACTCCAACGCTCAAGTCAGTGGGGTATCGTATTCGGCTGGCTGGAATACTGTGGATAATGACGTACCTTGTTTCTTGGAATGCGTGATATTTATATTACCTTGATGGGCCCTCACTGTTGGGCCAGATTAGGGGGTTGTTTAGTGATTAGGGTTGGATTAGGCCGTTTCCTAACCATGGGTTAACCTTCGTTAATTGGGTCAACCTTTGACTTGAGCACTCTGTGTCGGTCGGCCACGTGTGACGCATGGTCGACCTCGTACCTTAAAGTACGGTCGACACACAGGTTGACCGGCTCACATGACCGGTCGGTCATCCCAGTACAGTTGCCTCCCAGGCTCGAGAGGTGGTACAGCCGAAGAGTCTGAAGAATGGGCCTCGGGCGGATTGTGTAATGATGAGTCAAGTGATGTTTGGGGGCGTCTGAGCGATTGACATGACGCGCATTAATGAGGGGTTTTTCTGAGCGCGAAGCGATGCGAACCGTTGGATCAAACGAATCCAACGGTTGGGGTTTTTGTGACGTTTGGAATTCCGAGGCCCTCCCGGGCTATAAATAGGGGCTGGGAATAGTAGCGTTCCACGCGTTATCTTTGCTTGAGCTCCGACACCTATTACCAATCCGACCGCCTTCTGTTGCCTTTCTCGTCCGTCTTCAAGGTTAGTCATGTCTGTCCTTGCCGAGTCTCCCCCGGCTTGCTCGTCTTCTTCTTCGTCTTCTTCCTCCTCTTCTTCTTCTTCTTCTTCTTCTTCTGGCCAGGCTTCCCCGGTCGGGGAAGTGGAGAGGGTTTCCTCTCCAGGCTTGGTGAGGGAGGACGCTGGTAATGCGTCCGACCGCTCGGCCCCTTTTGAGGGGCCGCGATCCCATGTGGGGCCGGCCTAGGTGGATCCCCGGGTATGTGAGGTGTCGTCCTCTTTTCTTACCGACGCCTCTGTTGCCGAATTTTTGGATGAGGTTCCTGTCTTGAAGGCTTCGGCCGAGGAATCCTTACTGGCGTTCGGTCCTTGCTCTTTGGAGGACCGTGTGTATCGGGAGCGGTCATCTACCGAGCCTCCTTTTTCCTTCATGTATGCTTGTCTTTTTTCAGACTTGCATGTGTCTCTGCCCTTTGACGCCTTTACGGCCGGGGTTCTGAAGGAGCTGAACGTGGCTCCGACTCAGCTTCACCCCAACTCATGGGCGTCGATGCAAGCGTTCCGCATTGTTTGCCGGACGTTTGGGTTGCGCCCTCTTCCCTCCTGCTTTCTTCATTTCTACTCGTCATACCCGGCCAAGCTTGCTAGTTGGCAGTCGCTGGTCAGCCGGGCGGGTAGTGTGCTGTTCAAGCCCTTCACGGCCTCTTATAAGAACATCAAGGAGAAGTTCTTTAAAGTGTACGTGGAGCCGGCCGGCACACGTTATTTCTTTGATGAGGTTGGCCGGTCTCGCTTCCCTCTTTTTTGGTTGAGGAGTCCGACGAAGATAGCGGATTGGCCAAGGCCGGCGCATCCGAGCAAGCATGAGCGGCTCGTTTTTTCTTTATTTGATAATCTCCCAAGGAAGCTCCCCGCACGACCGCTCATGTCGTTGTACAATGCGACCGATCGCGCGGAGGCTTTCGAGGGTATGTTCTTTTTCATGCACTTGGTCTTGTTATTATTATTATTATTATTATTTTTTTTATTTTTTTTTATGCTGTGTTCCGACTGACCGTTCTTCGTTTGGTTTGCAGAAATCGCCAAGAGAGAAATCTCCCAAGCCGTCGGGATGCTGCACTCGTTTAAAAACAAGCTAAACGAGAAGAGGGGGCCACCAGTGCTAGGCCCCGGGTGGAGGAGGCTGGCCCCTCCAAGAAGCGTGGCCGCGAGGGCGGCAACATTGCCCGAACGGTTCGGGCGGCGGGTCAGATGCCCACCCCCCCTCCCGCAAGGTCCGCTAGGCCGACTCCCCCTCCCGCAAGGTCCGCTAGGCCGACTCCCCCTCCCGCAAGGTCCGCTAGGCCGACTCCCCCTCCCGCAAGGTCCGCTAGGCCGACTCCCCCTCCGACTGACGATTTTAACCGCCCCATTCCGACGGGGGTGGCAGTCCCCTTGGCCACTGCAGGCGGCTCGATGCTCGCGCTCGGGGACGACCGGTCCTTCTCCAGGGCCGTGAGCTTCAAACTACCCTCCAACATCGAGGGTGAGGTCCGGTCGGTCCCTGACGACGACCTCCTGGACGGCGGCATCGAGATGATATGCCGAGGTTTGTTTTTGGCCCGCCGGGGCGCAGACGCTCGGAGAAGCCGGGTCGAGGACATATCGCGCCTCGAGCACGATCTCCAGGAGGCCGGCCACAACTTGAAGCAGGCCGTCGAGGCCAACACAACTTATGAAAAGAAGCTGTGTGCACAAGCGGCCGAGCTGGAGCTGCGTCAGCAAAGGGTGGCCGAGTTGGAGAAGGCCGATGCCGAGAAAGCTGCGGAGGTTATTCTCCTTCGCAAGGCATTGGAAGCGGCCGACCGTCGGGCCACCCTGAAGGAGGAGGAAGCTGCGGCCGAACGCGAGGCCAAGAGGATGGCGGAGGCCGAAGTTCTGAAGACCATGGAGGACACCATGGTGCTCATCGGCCAGAGCTTCGATCTTGCCGTCCGACAAACTGAGGTGCTCTATGGCGGTCCACCTCCATCTGGTCAATTTGACCAAGATATGGAAGTTGTGGATGGCCGTTTAGTCCCTGCAGCGGCCGGTCCTCCTCCTGTCGAAGAAGTTGAAGCTGACCCCTCTAATGAGGTGTTGAATATCGTAGATTAGGCGGTCAGCTTTACTTTTAGACCCTTGGGGCCGGGGTGTGGCCCCCACCTTTCTTCAATTTAATGTTATCAGTTTTCTTCAATTGTTTCTGCATTTCTGGACGATCGAGCCTTTACTAGCCGAATGGACTTGAACCCTTAAACTTAACTCGTAAAATTAACGAAGTAAAAAGAACGGAGCAACCGGTCGGTATGTGTAACCAATTGAGTAACTTGCGATAACTAAAATCAACCAAGTGATTGTAACGGAGTTTGGTAAGTCGGTTGTCCTTTTAGCGATTCTGACTTAGGTGTTTATTTTAGGCGAACTTGTGCCGATCGTTGTGTATGTCTCGGGGGGTATGCCGATTAAGGCTACATCCTGGCCGAGTGAGTTCGGGAGGGTATGCCGTTTAAGGCTACATCCTGGCCGAGTGAGTTCGGGAGGGTATGCCGGTTAAGGCTACATCCTGGCCGAGTGAGTTCGGGAGGGTATGCCGGTTAAGGCTACATCCTGGCCGAGTGAGTACGGGTTCGGGAGGGTATGCCGGTTAAGGCTACATCCTGGCCGAGTGAGTACGGGTTCAGAAGGGTATGCCGGTTAAGGCTACATCCTGGCCGAACCGTTATTGTCGTTCATTGTATACACTTATATATGAAGCGCCTCGTTAAAACCTCTCTGACTGATGGACAGGCCGGGCGAGGAAAGAGTGCGTATATTTTATTCATGTTTAGTTGAAATAAAATTTTAGGTGCGTGGCATTCCACGTCCTAGGTACAATTTTTCCCGATAGGTGCTCTAAGTGGTAAGCTCCCCCTTCTCCCACTTCTCGGATTCGGAATGGTCCCTCCCAATTTGAGGAGAACTTGCCGTCCGACTTCCTAGCGTTGCTGCGCATTCTCCAGACGAGGTCACCTTGTTGAAAGCTTCTGGGCTGGACCTTCAAGTTGTATCTCCTTGCCGCTCGGAGCTTGCATGCCGCTTCTCGTATTGCTGTTTGTGTTAAGATTTTAAAGATTATGGGCCCCACTAGATGCTTCAATCTGTGTGAGGTTATGCCAGTGAGGTGCATGGCTATCTCTCAGTATTGAAAAAAAGAAGGGGAAATTGAACTAAAATGGTGTAATCCATTACACCATTTTTAAAATTACACATGGGAAAATGCAGAAAAAACTAAAAAAAATAGATATTTATGAGTCAAAGTTGTCAATGGTGTAGACAATTTTAAATAATTAATATTTTTTAAAATAAAAATATGTATATAATAAAATTAAATTATTGAATATAAGTCATTAAAAGAAGATGATGTTAAAATATTTTATGACAACAACATTACATTCTACTATTTAAATGGACAATTTCCTCTGTTGTGACCATCATTGCGACAGTAAGAACATTTTTTTTGGCTTGTTCTGAATTGATTGATCAATTTCATTATGCAAATGAGTTGTAATTGGTTGTCCCAACTCTTTACGTTGCATGTAGGGGTCATGTATGAAATTTGACCTGGTATAAGTAGACCAATAATCCTCGTTTCGAACGGGATGAAATTCAACTTGATATGCCTTTCTAATCGTGTGGAGGCTATAAATTGGATCAACGAATGTCGTCATTTGTAAATGACAAGAAGAACAAACAACAATAACATAACGACAGAGAAGTTGAAGAGCTTGGAAATGGACATAATCACACCACCAATAATTTAATCTAACTATATATGATTGAGGTCTTCGACCAGGGTGGCTAATTCTTGGACATAAAATTCAGAATTATCTACATTAAATCTTTTCACAAAACACAACCGAATCTTGTTGATTTTCTGAGTAAGGTTGTGATATCTTTAGGATAATAATGACCTTCAATATCTTCTGGATGTTTTCTAAATTATTGTTATACACTGTACTGGTCAGGAGTGCTCGGGACCTCGGTCCAAACGTTTAGGTATAGTCAGCTCGGTTGTGCAAGTTATGCCTAGCTCAACCTAGGTCGTGTATGGGCCCAAAAGTAATAGGTGCACAATGAACATATTTTTTTGAATGATATTATTGTTGTTGAATATTCTGATGAGATTATATTCTCATTGATGAAAATTGTGGAAGGAATGTCTATAAAAGGGGTTTGATACCCCGGGTAAAGGTACGCTTTACTGAATACTTTAGATTGAAACAAATTTTATAGTTTGAATGCTCTCATTGACTTGATTTTCGGAGTGTGATCAACAGGTAGAGCCCCCTTTGTCCCAGTGGAGCAGCATCTCAGAGCACCAACTAGACACAGGTCAGAAGAGGAGCTCGCCCATTCCATCCAAAAGAGGTAATCGACGATAACATTTGGTGCCCATCGTGAGGCCTGATAAAACTCGACCCCACTCATATTCGTAGCTGAGCATTCTACGAAATGAGAAAAACGAGGCAAGTACCATTGAGATCTGAAGGAGGCGAGGCCCCCACCTTGCAACAAATCATGGAGATCATGAGGGTTCTCCAAGAGGCGAATGAGGAATATCAACGTGAGCAGGAGCGAATCTGGGAGGAGGCCAAGGCAGAGCAAGAACGACTATGAATAGAAGCCCGAGCTGACCAAGAGTGCCTTTAGGCCCATTTCAAAGTAGAGATAGAGGTCTCCCAACTAGTCATGGTGGAGCATGCGTAGACCAATGAGGAGTTACACAAGACTGACGAGGAATTGAGGATGAACTTGCAACGACATGGCCGACATCCCACTTAGCAGCGTCTCCCAGATTTGTCATCAAGGGATGACCCTAAGCCATTCTCTCAGCAAATCATGGACGAGCCTGTGCCGCTTCATTACATTACACCAAAGATCACATTTTTCTCTGGCATAAAAGACCTTGAAAATCATCTAAAGGCGTTTAGGGCGCAAATGATCATCTCCGGGGGATCAGATGCAATCCGATGTAAGATGCTCATAGGTACGTTCATAAGAACAACCCTGCAGTGGTTTAGTGGAATTCCGGATAGGTACATAACCACTTTTCCTCAGTTCTCTAAAATGTTCAAAGAGCAATTCTCGACTAATAAAGTCAACCCCCCATGCTTGTATGACATGTTCACTGTCAAACAGAGCGAAAGGGAGTCTCTCAAAGCATATTTGAATAAATTCAGTGCATTCGTAGCGAGACTACAAACTCAGGATGACGAGATGGTGATTGCCGCTTTCGAGCAAGGAATGATAGCAAGCCCCTTTAGTGATTCATTAATCAGGAATCCTGTAGAGATGCTATTCGAGGTGTGCGAACGAGCTACCGCCCACATTAAGGCAGAAGAAGTCGTGCTGAGGAAAAATGGTAACTTGCGATCAAAGCAACCCATACATAAGGAAGGCAACCGAGACCGTTCAGTCATAAGCATTAAAGCATCCTTGGAGAAGAGATCGGACCTGAGGTATGTACCATATGTTGCCAAGAAGGACAAGCCCAAGAAGAAGGCCAGGGAAGAGATGACGATCAAGTCCAAATTTTAAATATCCTACAAAGAGTTCGTAAAGATGCTCGAGGTAACGAATAAGCTAAAGTTTCCCCAAAAACAGATCGATTCTTGGATCGCGAAGGGATACATGGTGATGTGAATGTAACTACAAGAATACATGATTCTTTGACATTCTTAGGAGCAACTTGAGCTGGTCATAAATGGCACCTTACTTTAGAATTGGACCAATGTTCTAATTCAAGAACTCACCAAGACTTAGCACCAACCAAGACTCATATGGAAGTCCATATATTGTCAAATGGAATCAAAACACAATGAAAGGAAGAATACAAATGATAAACCGAACAAAATAAGGAAAAGAATGAAACTGCACCGAACATAAACAAGAAACAATGCTGGAAATAGAAAACTAATCGGTACAAATGAAAAGGAAAGACTAGGAAATTAAAACTGTCGAATGAAATTGAAAGAACATGAAGGAAGAAGAACACTTATAGAAGAAGCTTGCTGGATTTTGAGAATTGGAATACACTTCACGCCACTTGGTTCCTTGACCCAAGATAAGTGATGGAATGCTGCCACTTGAAGCTCGCCATAGCTCACAAGATAAGGCAAAGGAAGAAGAAGACTCAAGACTCACAATTTCTCTCCAAATTTGAGTATAGTCTCTCTACTATAAAATTCCAATCTCAATTTTACAAAGGCAAGCACCTTATTTATAGCCTAAGAGGTGCTGAAAAATGGGTGGGAAAATTCAAATGAAACTCATTTGAAATTCCCACCAAAAACAAGTCACATGGGAGGTGTGACCTTTTTCTACTATGACTCCTCCTAAAAACTACACCTACACCCCCGTACTAAGTCACATGGACAATGTGACTCTTTCTAATACATTCACACCTATTTATTTAATATCCACACCTCCTACAAGAGTCATTCAAATGATGCTCTTTTATTTAATGCTTGGCCTTGCCCCTCATGGTTTGGACTTGGGTCTTCTTGGGCTTGGGCTTGGGCCTCATCTTTTGCAAAGACTAATAAGAAGAACTTTAAATGTTTTGGCCCTTGTCCATTTTGGTTCTCATCATACTCCCCAAGTTGGAGAGAATTCGTCCACGAATTTAGGACTCCTGCATAAAACAAAGTCAATTTGCAATTAGATAAGAGAATACAAGAAGAAATAGGCAAACTTGACTTATCACTTTGAAACGTTGGGAGTTCAGAAAAAGATGTCTTATACATAGCCCATGTTGGAAAAGATTGTTTAGAAATGATATTATTTGGAAAACTAGAAGGTATGAAAAAATCATCCTTAACATTCTTTATCCAATATGGTGTATAAGTAGGAACCTTGGGTAATGAACAAGACTAAGAAGAAGGATACCTTGTAGGCGTAGCACGAGTCAAAAAAATTGAATTAGCTGAGAAGGTATTATGACTCGATTTATCATGTACTTCATTTGTTTTTTCATTTCCTCTTTTAGTTTCTTTGGAATTGGTCCTACATGCAGGGCTATTTGGTAAAGAAACCCCGGGCATGAAGTCTATTTGGTGTTCAATCCCTCTTAGAGGTGGTAAGCCTTTAGGAGGATCTTGAAACATATCGTCATATTCTTTTACCAAATTGTCCAAACATGTGGGACTATCCTTAGCCGACTCACATTCAATAGTCCTAGGAATAGCTAAAAAAATAGGCTTGTGAGTAACTATTACCTTTTGAACTTGTTGTGTGGACATGAGAAGGCTTCTCTTGGAATTTTTTATATCATTTTCTTTCTCTCTCTTTTCTCTCATTTTAACTTGGTCCTCATGAACTTCCTTTGGAGAGAGAGACTTAAGAATGACTTTGTGCCCATGGAAGTTAAAAGACATTTTGTTGGTAAAGCCATCATGAAAAACTTTTCTATCAAATTTCCATGGCCTACCTAAAAGAATATGAGTGGCTTCCATTGGTACAACATCACACAAGACCTCATCTTTATATTTACCAATAGAAAATGTAATGAGGACTTGCTTGTTAACAACAATCTCACCTACCTCACTTAACCATTGTAATTTGTAGGGCTTGGCATGAGAGATGTAGGTAATCCAAGTTTGTCTACCACTCTTGTGCTTGCCACATTAGCACAACTCCCCCCATCCACAATCAAAGAGCATACTCTATCATTAATAAGACACCTTGAATGAAAAATATTTTCTCTTTGAGTTTCATCAAAAGGTTTTAAAACTTGTCCAAGCATGCGTCTTATTACTAATAGGTCACCCTCATGTGGGCTTTCACTCTCACTCTCACTTGGGGATCTAGAAGGTGAGGAATGTCTAGAAGATTCAGACCCATGCTCACTACTATCTACCCCATCATGCATATACATAGCTCGTTTAGAAGGCAATTAGAAGCGATATGTCCATAGCTTAAGCATTTAAAACACTTCTTACTAGACGATTTAGGTGGTGATTTAGGCCTAGAATTGGAAGTGGAAGGCTTAGACTCTCTAGATTTGAAAGTAAAGTCCTTAGAAGGGATATTTGAAAAAGATTTATTTTTATTTTTCCAAGAAGAGTGGTAGTAGTTATCCTTAGAAGAATTTTTGAAAGCATTTTTCCTTGCAAGTTGATTTTCAATATTACTAGCAAGGTGCACCACATTTTCCAAAGAAGAATATTCTTGTAACTCTACCACGTCTTGAATGTCCCTTCGAAGGCCACTCACAAACCTAGCTATCTTAGCTTCTTCACTCTCATCCATGTTAATTCGAATTAAAAGCGTGTCTAGTTGTTTAAAGTAATCATCCACACTAAGCGTGCCTTGATGAAACCGTTGGAGTTTCAACATTAGGTCTTTCCTAAAGTGTGGTGGTACGAATCTAGCGCGTAAACATGCTTTCAAATCGTTCCAAGAGACCACGGGCGGCCTCTTGTGTAGGTCAATGTCCATGAGATATTGATGCCACCATTGCATGGCATAGTCCAAAAATTCTAAAGAAGCTAATCTAACCCTATGCTCATCTCCTACCCCATTTACATTAAAAATTTGGCAACCTTAGCCTCCCATCCTAAGTATACATTGGGATCACTTTCACCACTAAAACTAGGAAGTTTTACATTAGGAGAACAAGGGCCAGCCACATGTTGGCGCCTCTCTTCATGGTGATGATGTCTTGGCCTTGGATTGTCTTCATAATAACCATGAGAAGAATGGGAGTGCCTTGAAGAATGCCGAATAGGAGGAGGAGTTCTTCTCTCACGGTTTTGATGCATTTCTTCTCGGTTTAACTCCAAACTTTGGAGCCGTGCCTCCATTTTCCTTATCACCTCAAGATAGTGAGCATTGGATTGCTTGGCATTCTTTAAGTCTTCATAAAGGGCTGCCTTTTGGGGTGAACACGGTTTGGAGGACTCTCCACTAGAAAAATGAGCCATGAGCAGAAAATACAAAAAACAGAAAACAAAACAGTGAAAGAAACTTGTTAGACAAATAAAAGAGAGATATAGGTTGCTGGAAAATGCCCAAGAAAGCACTCAAACCACTCCAAGAAAATATTCTGTCCTCAACCAAGCCTTTCTTGTGGAATAGAGTAGCTTCAAGTGAAATATGTCACAACAAACCAACTTACTTAAGAACAAGTCTCCACACAACTTTAAGAAGAACAAAAAGACAAGCAAGAAAAGGTAGAAACAATAAAAGCTAAACCAAAAAACAGAGAGCAATGTATGACAAACTAGAAAGAATATGAATGAAAGACAATCAAGAAAAATAAGGAACTCAATGAATAAAGAAGGCACACAAAAAGAGTCCTAAAGAAAAGTGCTAGAGTAGATTAAAGAAAACAGAAAACAGCTACTGGAATTTTTTTTTTTAAAGCAAACTGTGCTATGTTTACAGATTTAACTGTACTGATTGAAAGCGAACTGGAAAGTGAAAATTTAACCACAGAAACTTCAATGTCTTAAATCAATAATGGCACTGGAATGAGGTAAAAACAGTAAGCCAATTGAGAGAAATAAATTTTTCAAAATCGCTGCCAGATTACCGTATTTTTTTGGCAGAATTGTACACTGTTCGTATTTTATTTATCATTTTTTGTGTACTTGGAATTTTTGAGTAATTCTTTTTTCTATGCTTTTGTAACACTGAAGAATGTAAATCCAAATTTTCACAAATTTCCTATGAGCCAATTAATTGCAGTAAATTGAAAACAGTAGCACGTTTGTAAGAAAACAGAGGAGCCTATTTAGGAATGAAAAACAATATGATGAACTAACAAAGACATAATGGAAAATATGTAAAGGAACTTGTATAGAATGAGAATACAAGCATGAACTCAAATCTAAAAATGAAAATCCACAAAGGATCAAGCAATAAACTCAAAAAAAGAAAGTAAACCAAAACAAGAAACAATTAAAGCAATAAAAGTACTACTAAAAGTAATGACAATTATGAAGTAACATGACTAAGACAAAACTTGACATGATTACAAAATTAAAAGACATATAACAAGATATAACCACAAGTGAAAGGAAGCTTAAGGTCAGCTCTAGGAAGGAGAATGTCATTCCACAAGAGCAGCCATACTCATATGAACAATGAGTGCTAGAATCCTTTTCACAAACACATGGTGTAACAAAAGAAAAACAACAAGAAAACTCAAAATAAATCCTAAAACAGAATGGTAAACAACTTGAATTTAAGAGCTCTTGAAAGTAAAGTGCAATACAACTCAAAATTTAAGCAAGAAACAAGCCTAGACTGTAGATACCACATGATGTGAATGTAATACAAGAATACATGATTCTTTGACATTCTTAGGAGCAACTTGAGCTGGTCATAAATGACACCTTACTATAGAATTGGATCAATGTTCTAATTCAAGAACTCACCAAGACTTAGCACCAACCAAGACTCATATGGAATTCCATATATTGTCAAATGGAATCAAAACACAATGAAAGGAAGAATACAAATGATAAACCGAACAGAATAAGGAAAAGAATGAAACTGCACCGAACATAAACAAGAAACAATGCTGGAAATAGAAAACTAATCGGTACAAATGAAAAGGAAAGACTAGGAAATTAAAACTGTCGAATGAAATTGAAAGAACATGAAGGAAGAAGAACACTTATAGAAGAAGCTTGCTGGATTTTGAGAATTGGAATACACTTCACGCCACTTGGTTCCTTGACCCAAGATAAGTGATGGAATGACGCCACTTGAAGCTCACCATAGCTCACAAGATAAGGCAAAGGAAGAAGAAGACTCAAGACTCACAATTTCTCTCCAAATTTGAGTATAGTCTCTCTACTATAAAATTCCAATCTCAATTTTACAAAGGCAAGCACCTTATTTATAGCCTAAGAGGTGCTGAAAAATGGGTGGGAAAGTTCAAATGAAACTCATTTGAAATTCCCACAAAAAACAAGTCACATGGGAGGTGTGACCTTTTTCTACTATGACACCTCCTAAAAACTACACCTACACCCCCGTACTAAGTCACATGGACAATGTTACTCTTTCTAATACATTCACACCTATTTATTTAATATCCACACCTCCTACAAGAGTCATTCAAATGATGCTCTTTTATTTAATGCTTGGCCTTGCCCCTCATGGTTTGGACTTGGGCTTCTTGGGCTTGGGCTTGGGCCTCATCTTTTGCAAAGACTAATAAGAAGAACTTTAAATGTTTTGGCCCTTGTCCATTTTGGTTCTCATCACATGGTGTGAATTTCACAGAGCATTTGGGCACAATGTCGAACAATGTATAACCCTAAGTTACCAATTGGTTAGTCTGGTCAAAGAAGGCTTTTTGAAGGAATATCTCGAGGCCAGCCAGGAAGAGCCAAAAGGAGAGGTCGTGACCATGACTCAAACGCATAAAACCCCAATCCATGGGGAGTTGAACACCATCGCAGGAGGATTCTCTAAAGGTGGGAGCTCGACCTCCAAACACAAACGATACACGCGAACAGCGATGTCCCTAGATTCAAGGAGGTACAACCACCCTACACACCGTAGGACGAAAGGTGCACAGATTCCTGATCAACCAGGGAAGCTCGATCGATGTGATGTTTTGGGGAACGTTTACGAACTTACAAATATTCCAGATCAACTAAGGCCTTATGATGACTGGTCAATTTTGCTGGAGATTAGGTGGAAGTACGAGGAAATGTCGAGCTGAGGACAACCTTCTCAGATGAAAGTGTAGCCAGAATGATTACTGTCAAGTACATCATTGTTAATGCATCCTCTATGTTCAACTAGCTTTTGGGGCAACCTTTTTTTAATAGGTTGGGTGCGGTAGCCTCAATTGCTCACATGAAAATAAAATTGCCCTCGTCGGAAGGAGGGGCAATCACTATAAAGGCCGACTAGAGGATGGCACGAAAATGTTATGAGAGCAACTTGAAAAATTGTAGGGGAACTTACACAACTACTATCCAACCCGAAGAGCCAGGATGGATAGCAGAGGCAGAGATTAGAAATGAAAGACGACCTGGACATGCTGGAGAGTTTTAGGAGAGGGAGATAAAAGGAAAAAAATTTAAGCTTGACACCATGTTGGATAAAGAATTATAAGATAGAATAGCCGATGTTATTTCGGTGATCATGAACGCTTTCGCATGGTTGTCCGCCGACATGCCTGGAATAGATCTGGACCTTTTGTACCATGGATGAAAATGTCAAGCTCGTGGTCCAAAGAAGAATGAAGTTCAATGAAGAGAAACGACTAGTTTTAGGAAGCTCGTGACACCTGGCCACATCCAGGAGATCCAGTACCCTGAGTGGTTGGTGAATGTTGTGTTGGTGAAGAAAGTGAAAGAGAAGTGGAGGATGTGTGTTGACTTCACTGACCTGAATAAGGCCTTCTTTAAGGATTCTTACCCTCTACCGAGCATAGATTCCTTGGTGGATAACGCTTCAGGAGGTCGACTGTTAAGTTTTCTGGATACATTTTGGGGTATAATCAGATTCGTATGCACCCGAAGGATGAGTGAAAGACAACTTTTATGGCCGAGGTCGCCAATTACTGCTAAAAGGTTATGCCCTTTGGTCTGAAAAATGTTGGTATGACCTATCAAAAGCTCATGAATCGAATTCTTTAAGCAATTCTTAGGCGTAACGTCTAGGTGTATGTGGATGACATGGTTGTCACCTCGGAGAAGGAAGATCAACATGTTACCGACCTGGAGGAGCTATTCGCCATGATTGCAAGGTACAATTTGAAGTTAAACCCTGAAAATGTGTGTTTGGTGTTGAAGTAGGGAAGTTTCTCGACCTTTTGTTGACCGAGAGAGGAATAGAGGCAAACCTGGATAAGTGTGTAGCAATTATAAAGATGAGGAGTCCAATCAATGTGAAAGAGGTGCAATAGCTGATCGGGTGCATGGTCGCCCTATCTAATTTTTTTGTCAACTAGTGGAGATAAGGGGTATTCTTATTTTCAATGTCTCAAGAAGAATAACCATTTCGCGTGGATCAATGAATGTGAGAGGGCTTTCATCAAGCTCAAGGAGTATTTGGCTAGTCCTGCAGTTCTCGGTAAGCCAATCCCATGAGTTCCCATTCAACTATATTTCTCGGTAATGAATCGGGCTATTAGCTCGGTCATTTTGCAAGATCAGGAGAAGATCTAGAAGCCAATCTACTTCGTGAGAAAAGTGTTGCAAGGACTCGAAATTTGGTATCAAGCTTTTGAGAACGTCGCTCTAGCTATGTTTTTCACAACTCGACGATTGCGACGTTGCATCAATTACTGGACCTCCTTTACGTTATAGGGACTCCGCATCTCGACAATCGTTCGACACTTGTCCGGGTTGGCCTCGATCCCCCGGTGGGTTAGCATGAAGCCCATGAATTTTCCTCCCTAAATCCCAAATGTGCACTTCTTAGGGTTGAGTCTTATACTCGTGCGCCTGAGGGTTTCGAAGACCTCTTCCAGGTCTTTGATGTGCTGCTCGAAAGAGTCAAACCTGTCCACGATGTTGTCCACATAAACGTCTACGCAGCGACCGATAAGACCCTTGAAGATCTTATCCATGAGCCGTTGGTAGGTTGCTCAAGCATTCTTTAGCCTGAACGACATTACCCTGTAGTAGTAGTTGGCGTTGTCTGTCACGAAGGGTGCATGCTAATCTAGTTGTACCCAGAGTAAACGTCCAGGAAACTGAGGATTTTGTTGCCGACCACCCCATCTACCAGCCGATCAATGTTTGGGAGTGGATATGAGTCCTTCAGGCAGGCCTTGTTCAGGTTCGTGTAATCCATGCACATTCTTCATTTGCAGTTTGGCTTGGTGAACATCACTACGTTGGTTAACCGTGTAGTGTACCGAGCTTCACGGATGAAGCCGATAGTGAGGAGCTTCTCGGTTTCTTCCTTGGCCGCGAGTCTCTTCTTGTCACCATGGTTTCTCTCCTTCTATGGGACCAAGCAGGCCTCCTTGAATACCGAAAGCTTGTGAGTCATGATGTCCAGGCTCACCCTTGACATGTCGGATGCCGTTCATGCGAAAAGGTCTACATTCTTCTTCAGTGTGTCATGCATTAGTTCAACCTCGACTACTGTTATGGCCGCGACGACATAGGTACTGTGTTATTCATCAAGAAGAGGCACTCGACATAGCTTCTCCCTGGCTTCCATCCTGTCTTCCAGCCTGTCTTCGTTCATTCGGGGATTAAGGTCTACCATGGCGACCGTATGCTCCATGGGGACAGGATTGTCCTTTCTGTGAGGAGATTTCTGTTCTCGAGAGGTTTAGTGTCTAGGGGTTTGCGTAACGACTCTACGTTAAGACTCTTGACGTAGCACTCCCGGGCAACCTTCTGATCCACATGCACCGTGAGGATGTTTCCTGACGTTGAAGGAAATTTCATTGCAAAGTGGGGTGTCGAGATGATCGCCATCAACCAGTTGATGGACGACCGTCTGAGAAGAATGCATATACTTGGCGGCCCTCTTCCTGAGCTCGTCCAAGTTTCCAGCCGGCTGCATGCAGAGGATGTCAACGAACGATCCTGGGCATAGAGTTGTCAACATGTGGTGCATGGCTACATCCGGGATGAGGTTTTGAATGCTCATCGCTACCTTGTTGAACTTGTCAACAAAGGTTATCAAAGACTCTCCCTTCTCCTGGCGGATGCCAACCATGGCGATGAAGGTCAGGTGGTGTGGGCGACTTGTGGCGAATTGTGTCTCAAACTTGGACATCAGCGTTGCAAAGCTATGATGGAGAAAGGAAGGAGCTTCGTGAACCAGCTGAGAGCTCCTCCCTTTAGAGACGTGGGGAATACCTGGCACATGACCGCATTGTCATGTGCGTGGTGTAAGCGTCAATGTGCTCATCTGGGTCGGTCGTCCCATCGTAGCGATCCCTGTTGAAGCCCTTCCACTTGTTTGGCAGTGGGACACCGATGATGAAATCAGTGAACGGATGTCGATGCACATAATCCACTGTACCGGTTGTGCGAACCAACTTGTTGGGGCAAGAGTCGCCATCCATTTCTTGAGTGGGGGCCCTGTCCTTAGTCTCCTCAACCGCCTTCGGGTTGGGAGGGGAAGTGACCGACCTACCAACAAGATTGGTCGGTATGATGGACGGTCAGCCTCTTCTTCATGTCTTCGTTCTTTCTGCGGAGAGCTTCAATCTCTTGCTCGTTCTTTCTACTCACCTCTTCATTCTTCCTTCTCAGCTCAGTCATCTCTCTCTGCAGATATAACAACAATGCAGTCTGGTCAACTTCAGATATCCTCTCACTTGTCATGCTTCGGTTAATACCATCTATTAGTATTTGAAACTCGATGTCCCTTGACCCTACAGTGGATGTCAATTGTTGTCGCTAAAGGATTGGGGTACGGAGAAGTATTATTGAGGTATTCTTGTCGCAATTGACGCGGTCAATGAAAATGGGATGTGTCCGCGTGGTGGAAAACAAATGAAAGGGTTAAAGTAAACCGTGTGTTTGGAAAGGGGTTTATCCTAAGTGCGCACTGGAATAGCAAGACCACTTTTAGTCAGACCAAGTTTCCAATCCAATTCCGCTTTTTCAGCTTCCACTTTCTATTTTATAATATAAAAGAAAACAGGACCAATAAAATAAAATAAATATATCCAGTGACACAAAAATTATTTTAATATCTTTAAATAAATACCAAACCAATATTCACCTTACTACTCAAAAGTTTAGTGTATTTTGCAAATAAAATTAAACATAAAAAAAGAAAAATTAATTAGTATTGTTATGATTTTAAAGAAAAGGTATTTGTAAATAAAAATAAAGAGAAAAAGAGAAAAAGTGAAATAGATAATGATATTTTAACAAATCTTAGAGTGCTAGTTGGCGTCAATGGTGGTCACTTGGTTGAGATGAAGCTTTAGAATGGTGCAGATGATGTTCTATGGTTTGGTGCAAGTCACGTTGACTGAGTCTAAATTGGATAATAATTGGAAAATGGTATGAGGCTGCCATGAGTGAAAGCAATACATAAGTAATTCTCATGTGTTTTTCTTTTGATGTGGTTTTACGTGTGATAGTTAAATCCTAAATCTTGTTAATCTTAATTCTTGAAAATGGATTGAGATATTTTTAAAATATTTTTATTTTATTTATTTTTAATAAAAATAACAATAACCTTATAACGTGTAGAATAATAATAACAATAACATATTATAATAAAGGAAATTCGATGTTCACCTAAATAGTTTATCTTGTAGTTGCCATTAAATAAAACTTTAAATTCTCATGTGTTTAATTCATTTTCTTTTAAAATATTTCAAAAAAACCATAATAGAAAAAGAAGGTGAAGGTTGTCAACAAGATTGTGACATGGATATTCAGCCACAAAATATTTAATTTTTAAACGAAAATAAGGTGAAAAATAATAATTAAATTATTTAATAGTGTAAACTTATTTAGAATTTTGTGTGAGATTAAACTTGTAACATATATAAAATATGCACTTTTAAGTTCATTAAAACAGATAAATTACATATAATCTTTCCAATTACATATTTAGTATATATTTATAATACATAATTTAAATATACAAAAATATAATAATTAAAACCATTAAAGTAATATGCATTTTATATGGAAGTGAAAATAACTCAATCTTAAGCATTCACGAGTACAAGTAAATATCTGCGATCAAATAATTATGCGACATGATTTTAAAAGTACTTTATTATAATTTCTTGTTAATAAAGTCTATGAATATTTATTAAATATCAATTCTTCTTATATATAACAAATATTCCATAGCATCATGTTATAAATAATCAATATACTAAGATCCATATTAACAATTCAATATTTTGGTTTGTTACACGAAAATGGATGTTTGATGAAACCTAATATATTGAGTAATTTAATCACAACTAATTCTAAGAATCAATATCTACATTTTTCCTCAAGATTTCTAAAGGTATGCTTCGTAGATTATTCCACACTTCATGCTTTAACAACATAACAAATCAACATAATAAAATATATTCCAAGCAAATTAGTATCTTGAAACAATTTTAATCAAAATTAATTCTAAAGTTCACTTTCCAAATATCCCTTTAAAATTCTAAATAAAAAAATTAGGGCTTTTATCATACCAATGCAAACATTATGAGCATATTGGATTACCAACATAAGATAGAAGAAGTAACTCACACTCATTGAAAATTAAGAGAAAATACATTCAATTTCATAGTAGTGACACATTTCAAAATATATATGAATAAATACCATCACATTAATAGGAAAGTCAATTTCCTAGTTGTCTATGATTAGCTTTGATCCCTTTAAAGAACAATGTTATCACAAAAGACTACTCTACCTAAATCAAAAAGCTATAGGAAGAATTAATTAGAGATAAGAAGGATTTATGAAAACTGATATCCTCTTTTAGATCAACAAAAATGATCTATTTATAGTGGTTTGCGAGATTATATTCCAAACATTCAGTATAAACACTTAAAAGGGATCTTACTTTTAACTTAAGTTTCATAATCTTAATTGGGTGTGAAATGATTCCTTAAATGTCATGTTTGCTTAGCTCTAAAGTGTTAATAATCGCTTGATCGAATGTTTGATGAAAGATGTTTTGTCATAATAAATTTGAATTGATTTTTCAATATGTCGCTTGAGCACTACAAGATAACCATTACATAACAATTAAATTTAGAAATAAAAAATAATTAGTCACTATATTAACTAAATTAGATATTGTTTTAGAGACTAAAAAATTATTGGTATCTAACCATTAGTTACCAAGGTTTTAGCTACTAAGATTTTATATTATAAATTGGTCTCTAAAAGATTAATATATACTAATTTAGAATATAAAGTAGTTAGTACTAGTAGTTAAAACCTTAGTAGCTAATTGTTAGATATCGATTTAGAAATTGTTTTATAAATTTTTATTAATAATAGAAACTACTTTAGATACCATTTTTTTTGGGTATAATTACCTTTTTGGTTAATATTCAATTTACTACAATGGTTTTTACAAAAATCAATTTGGTCATAAGATTTTTTAAAAATATACTTAAGTTGGTTCCATCTGTTAAATTTCCACCAACGATGTTAAGTGTTGATGATGACACACAGAAGGACACACGTGCACTATGAAATTGAACAAATTTATAAAGAGGGTGGCAATTGGAGGGTTTGAAAGGTTATTAAACATGAAGAAATTGGGAAAAAGATATTAGGACTTGTTTAATTGCAATCTGTGATTTGAGATTTGGGCGATTTGAATTCTTGATTGTGGTGTAGTGTTGACGATTTGGATTCTTGATTTCTAAGTTTATGTATTCTTTATTTTCATGATTGTGGTACACTATTGACGATTTAGATTCTTGAATTCAAAAGGCAACTTGAAGGTCATCTCAGAGTTCATCTTAAATTCAAAAACCTACTTGAAGGTCCAAAAGGCAAAAATTATTATGCAGCAAAACCAAAGATAAATTGTAGCAAAATCAAAGGCAAAGATTGCAAGCTCCCATGTGGGTCTTCATTATTGGTCTTATAATCACCACCATTCACATCCAAATCTTCCTCAAATGGGTCATGCTCTTCGAAAAGAAGGCATCGAGGATTGAGAGAGACTAGTGTTGTGCATCATCGTCGATAGACATTCTCATGCTTCCCTTCTTCTTTAATCTCCTTTCCCCAATTTCATTCTGCCTAAAAGTTAAAATAAAAAACAAAAATTTCATATAAGATAATGTCACAATACTACGCGTGCAAACCAATGTTACTGTGTGCGTCATGTCATCAACACTTAACGTCGTTGATATAAACTTAATGGAAGGAGTATCTAATCTACACGCAATTAAATATTAAAGTAATAACACTTATAAAAAACACTACAATAACTCTTTGTTATCAACACTTTTAGTTGTATAATCAAATAAAATAAAAATTAAATAAAGTTATGGATAAAAAGTTAAGAAAATGTTTGAAATTTAACGATGTTAAACTAAGGTTAAAAAACCTTTGTTATCTTGTTGAGATTTTAGAATAAATCTTTGAAATTTAATAAAGGTTTAAAAAGAATTTCGTTAATTTGTTGAGGTTGTAGAATAAATCTTTGGAACCTATACTGAGAGTTAAGAAAACCTCCGTTATTTTGCTGAAGTTTTAGAATAAATCTTTGAAATTTAACAAAGGTTAAAAAAAAACTTTTGTTATTTTGGTGAGGTTTTAAAATAAATCTTTTAATTTAGTGAAGGTTAAAAAAACTTTCATTATTTTATTGAGGTTTTAAAATAAATCTTTAAAATTTAACGAAGGTTAAAAGAACCTCCATTATTATTACAGAAGTTTTAGAATAACCTTATAGAAGTTTTAGAATAACCTTTGAAACTTAACGAAAATTAAAAAAATCTATATTAGTTAAATCAATTCTTAAAGTTATAACTTTCATTAAAACTCTTTTTTCCTAGGTTGGATTGCTTTAAATGCAAAGAAATACTCTTAAGACTTTTAAACAAAAAATGCGATTCATTAAAAAAAAGAAAGTATTATCTATGGATTTTTACTCACGAATTTTAATCCGTAGGTAAATTTAGTATTACCTACGAACAACATTACTTACAAATATGAATTCGTAAGTAAATTCAGCATTACTTACCAACTATTACCCACATATCTTATTACCTACAAACTTTTACCTACGAATCTGTTTACCTACAAACTTTTACCTACGAATCTCTATTACCTACCAACTATTATCATAATAATTATATACATAATATTTAAAATATTATTATAATTTTCATAAATAATAATAATATTTAATAATATTAAAAATAATTAATAATGTTAATAATTTTTATATTATTAACTATATTAATATTGATAATCTTACTAATAAGTATAATAATAATCATAATATGACAACAAAACTTAATTAGTGTAATGATTAAAACTTCTTTAAAATTTTTTTAATAGACTTGACTTTGAGTGTATGCAATTCAGTTCTAGCTTTAGTTAAATAATAAAGTAAAGAGAATTTTAATTTGTAATATAATTTTTTTCAAATTTGTTTAAAGGAGTAACTTCAATATGTGACATTCTGCATCCATAAAAAAATTATTTTAAATTATATATTTTGAAATATATTTCTTGAAAATACATCGTATAATATTAATTTTAATATTTTAAAATCTATAATTTAGAATATAACTCAATTGCACAGTCTAAAACTGAAATTGTATAAAAAACAAAAATTCACTTATAATTTATTTTTAGAAGAATAAAGATGTTAAAAGTAAATTTTCCTTTTTTTAAAAGTGTTACTTTTGACAATACTATAATTAAACTGGTGAAATGTAATTTCAAAACTACTCGTAAAAATTAGTTTTAAAATTATCTATATATCATCTCTCTTTTTCTTTATTATATTGATTTCCAGCTGTGAAACATCAAGTGACACGTTAATAAGGACGAAGACCACTTCAACCTACGATTCGGTTAAAGTTCATTCCATGATGTGTTATATACCTCCCTTTTTCCTACCATTAAACACCAACACCAACAACAACATTTCACAAACCAACAAGAACACACTCTCACTGTTTACCCTTACTTTGATTCAACTATGATCAAAGGTAAAGACTTGTATGAAGTTGTGGCAGCGATTGTGCCCCTCTACGTGGCTTTGTTCTTAGCATATGGCTCTGTCCGTTGGTGGAAGATCTTCACCCCAGAACAGTGTTCTGGTATAAACCGTTTTGTGTCGGTTTTTGCAGTGCCTTTCCTCTTCTTTCATTTCATATCCAACAATAACCCTTACACCATGAACTTCAGGTTCTTAGCCGCGGACTCTCTTCAAAAGGTTCTGATTTTGGTTGCACTTGTTCTGTGGAACACTTTCACCAAGTGGGGTAGCATTAACTTGACAATCACACTGTTCTCACTCTCCACTCTCCCCAACACACTCATCATGGGGGTCCCTCTTCTCAAAGCCATGTATGGAGACTTCACAACCACCCTCATGATTCAAATTGTGGTTTTCCAAATTGTGATTTGGTTCACTCTCTTGCTGTTCATGTTTGAATACAGAGGAGCCAAGCTTCTCATCTCAGAGCAATTTCCTGAGACAGCCGGAGCCATTGCCTCCCTAAGGGTTGATTCAAGTGTGAGCTCTCTAAACGGTAGAGAGCCATTGCATGCTGATGCAGAAATTGGAGAAAACGGAGAACTCCACGTGGTGGTGAGAAGCATGTCACGTTCTATGTCCATAAACAAGCCTTCTGCATTCAACAAGTCATATTCAACACCTATACCGTCTAGTCTCCAAAATGCAGGTTTTGAGAAAGGCATGGTGAATATGCATGAGAAAAGGTTTTGGAGGAGCAAGAGTGACGTGGTTTATCCATACCCCTCAGAAAAACCAGTGTTTGCAGGGTTTAACAGTGGTTTTATTTCTTCATACCCCTATCCAAAACCGGAGTTTCCAGGGTTTAACAGTGGTCGGGGCTTGAATGCATCATCAACTTCTGATGCTAATCAGAGACATGAAGAGAACGGATTTGCCATCATTGATTTTCCACACGGAACTGCTGCTTCAAAAGGTAACACTCATTGAGAAATCTTGCATGTCATTTACCACCAAAATGTAATTAATTATACGTATAATTTTACTTTAAAAGCAGTTAAAAATGATTAAATATAGACATGATTTATTTTATTTTACAAAACAGTTAATAGTGTTAGCAAGTTATTCACCATCAAGCATAGTTAGTTACATATGGTATATTGATTTGTCTAAAAGACATGCTAGTTTGAACTTTAAAGTGATTATAATAAATTTCTAAGATTATTAAAATGTGTAATAGTCAATCATTTGTGAAATAAAATTAACCATATTTAAAAGCATGTCATAGAATATTTTCAAACACTAATTTATATATGTAAATATCTCACTACAACAAAAAAAAGTTTTAACGAATATTATTTAGCAGATGTTAATATAATCATAGGAATTGATTTATTTAATTGAGATTTTTTTAAGCTTCGTTAATTTCTAAAGGTTATTCTAAAACTTTAGTAAAATAATGGAGATTTTTTTTTAACCTTGGTTAAATTTCAAAGGTTTATTTTAAAACTTCAGCAAAATAATAGAGATTTTTTTAACATTCGTTAAATTTCAAATGTTTATTTTAAAATTTTAACAAAATAACAAAGATTTTTTTAACCTTCGTTAAATTTCAAAAGTTTATTCTAAAACCTCAACAAAATAACAAAAGTTATTTTGACCTTCATTAAATTTCAAAGATTTGTTGTAGAACATCAATAAAACACTTTAGATTTTTCAAACTTCAATAAATAAATATAATTAAATCTATTTATAAAAAAATAATTAAAAACTATATATTTTTAATATATTTTATATATTATAACTAAATTCTCTAAAATTTTGAAAGTGTAAGTTACATTACAAATAAGTTTTCTAAAGTTTCAAAAATTTGTTTTAAAAACACAACATAACCTTGGATAATAAGTATCTCAACAACTAATCTTGGATAATAAGTATTTCAATAGTATTTGCATATTTATTATGATTGATGATAGTTGGTTTATATAGTTCCTAATTTTTTTTGTTATAATCTCATACTTCAAAAAACCTGACTTATTTTGTTTTAGCTTTTGATGTATGTATATTTTATGTGCAAATTTAGTTTTAGTTATAATTGTTAATATTTAATTCTCATAATTTTGAAATATTTTAAATTAAGACCTTTATTTTAAAATGCATCCAATAATTAATTCACTATGAAAGTGAGAAGTAATAAAGTTAATTTCTCCTTGCAATATGTTCTTGCAATTTTTGAAATCCTTGTACTAAGAACAAACATGCTTTGAAGTCCACATCTAGCAGATAATGCAATTATTTAGGATATATAAAGCGGTAGTAAACACTAGTTCTTAAGTTGGGACACTAAGGTGATGGAAGAAACAATATTGGAGTAAGAAGAAGATAATGTCTTATTTAGTGTTTCTTCTCCTTAGATATAATAAACATAAGTGTGGGTGAATTGTGATTCCTTGTTAGGACTGCTGTCGGCGGCCATTGAGCCTGTGCCGAAGAGCAATGTGTCTATGGTTGAAGACAAAAGTCAGGAGGATCGTTAGAAATGGTGGAAAATGAAGTTGAAGTATTTTACAAAGGTTCTTAAACCCATGGTATTTAATGGAGGTTTTGAAACTCATGGTATTTTACAAAGGTTGTGAAACCCATGGTATTTTAAGGAAGTTTTTAAACTCATGACAAAGGTTTTTAAACCCATAGTATTTCACGGGGGGTTCTAAAATACTTTTTCCGAGGTTTAAAAAACCCTTGAGGAACACATTCCTCATGGATGATTTCGCGGAGGAAGCTGCAACCCTAGGTAAAGGACTTAATAGAGGTTTTAATTATGGATAATGTAAAAATAAACTTAAGTTAAAATCATTTTTTCTTGTAGTGCGTGTTTCTAAAATTTCATTAAATTTATGGATATATGTTGAAACTGATTTGATTGTATATTATATATATATAAATGAAATATTTGATTGCATATTAAATGAAAGTTTTAAGTTTGGATAAAATAAATGAAAAGTTACAAATTGTGATTTGTGGAACCCATGCCAATTGCGGTGGATAAAATTTGCAATAATGACAAAGTGAGAGAATTTGTAGCAGTAAATGGACTTGTAATTGATGAAGAAACTGAACAACCTACAATGGCAATGGGACAAAAAGAGGTGAGAAATGAAGAAGTTGATACAAAATCAACAAATGCCACGTGCTATAGTCATGATAAATCTTATTCTCACCATGGTTTGGAGGAATCTCATAAGAAACCCTAATACCTATGCAAGTATTTTAGGTCTCATTTGGTCTCTCATATTTTTCAGGTATTTTTTTCATTTCTTTCTAACTATGTTTTTAAGTGTTTTTCCACAAAAAAAAAAAAAAAACTATTGTTAATAGTATTATTATTAGTATAATTCAATCCTTGTTTCATGTGCTAGGTGGAACATCAAAATGCCATCCATTATAAAAGGTTCCATTGAAATAATTTCTAATACAGGACTAGGAATTGTCATGTTCAGTCTTGGTACTTACTTCCTTCCAACACTTTTTTCTATTTTTTGCCAACAAATTTGGGTTCATCTTATTATAATGCCCTCTATTTTTGTATAAGATGGAGTAATATTCTTAGGATTGTGTTTTTATTTATCAACAAATAATATGATATATTTGAGGGGTGTTCCAATCCTATTATAAAGAGAAGGTCGAATAAAAGGGATATCCAACCAAACTTAGAAGACTCCAAGAGAACTACATACTCTTGTGTCCTAAAAGCAACATCATCAGAAAAGTTTCTCCAAAATCTTGCTTATTAATAACTATATGAAAAACCAACTGCTGAGAAATCCTATTTCACATGTACTTCTTAGGATTGTGTTAATTTATGTTGTATGTTGTAGTGACTATATAACAGTGGTTTACTGATTTGATCAGGTTTATTCATGGCATTACAACCGAAGATCATTACTTGTGGAAAAACCCTGACTTTACTTGCATTAGCATTGAAGTTCTTGGTTGGTCCATTTATTATTCTTGCAACCTCCAAAATAGTTGGTATGCATGGAATTCTTTTACGAGTTACAATTGTTCAGGTGAAATAAAAGCTAATTGTGATTCAAACTAATCAAATTGAATTTATAATATAGTTGTGTTATGATATCAATATTGTATAATTTTTTAGGCTGCTCTTCCCCAAGGAATTGTCCCTTTTGTATTTGCAAGAGAATATAATCTCCACGCTGACATACTCAGTACAACGTAAGTGTGTGTGTTTTTTTTTATAAAAATATTATTAATAATAAGAAATGCATTTGGTTAGAAATGGATTAAAAACATCAATAGAAGTTCTAAAAGGATTTTACACTTTTTTTGCAGGGTCATCTTCGGAATGGTGGTTGTGTTGCCTGTAACAATAATTTACTATGTAATTCTTGGACTTTAATAACAAGTTTCACATGGATATAGGATGGATGACATGTATTGTTAGATTTCTTATCTAAATTAATATATCTTTTAAGTAAATTATATTAACTTCTTATGTTTGCCTCAAATTATGCTCATTATCCCCCTGTTTGTTTACATTTATTTGAACTTTCTTATTAAAACATTCTTAATTAACGGTTTTATATTAAAGTTGATGGATAAAGTTATTTTTCTTATTTGGAGTGCCAAATATCAATAACTTTTTTTAAGGAGTTGTACACTAACGTAAACTAGTATTTTTATGTTTGTTAACTAGAACATATTATCCCTTTTAAGAACAATGTAAATATAATTTAAAAAAGAAAACTTATTTTATTGTAGTTAATCATGTGACCGTTGTAATTATGAATAAATATTAGGGGTGGTAAAATGGGTCGAGTTTGACCCACCAACCCACTGTCATTTAAATGAGATGGGTCAACCTTTCAACTTGTATTGGTCCGGTCTGCCTAACTTGTCAACTCGATAGGTCATAGGCAGGACGAGCTAGCCATACTACAATGGTCTTGTTCTGCCTCTTTTCACCTAATATGTTATAACCATACACAAATCTAATTAAACGAAATACACATGTAAATCAATAGTATAGTTTAAAATGTAATGTGATTAAAAAATATTTAAAACTTATTGTGTAATAGAAATTATTGAAAACTAACCCATCTATCTATCTTTCTATCTATTTCTCTCTCTCTCTCTCTCTCTCTCTCTCTCTCTCTCTATATATATATATAAATATATTATGTGTGTGTGCACGTGTGTATAAGTTTGTGTATGTGTTTTATTGTATGTCTTGTGTGTGTCTCTGTGTGTGTGTGTTTGTACACGTGTGTGAATGTGTTTGTTCGTGTCTGCATGTGTGTGCTAATGTGTTTTTTTTGTCTGTATGGGTGTGTCTACATGTCTATCTATATGTGTTTTTCTATGCGTGTGCATGTGCGTGTGTCTGTGCCTGCGTGTGCATGTGTGTGTCTGTGTGTGCATGTGTATATGTTTGTGTACGTGTTTCAATGTATGTCTTGTGTGTGTCTTTATGTGTGTTTATGCACGCGTGTGAATGTGTTTGTTTGTGTTTGCGTGTGTGTGCTTGTTTGTATGGGTGCGCCCGTGTGCCTATATATGTGTGTGTTTTTTTCTTTGCGTGTGTTTGCATGTAGGTGTCTATGTGTGGATGTGTGTATGTGTATGTCTATATTTGTGTGTGTGTGTCTTTGTGTGTGAGTGAGTGTGTGTCTCTATATCTATGTGTTTGTGTGTCTGTGAGTGTGTGCGTGTGTCTAAGTGTAGGTGTGTGCATGTATGTGTCTGTATGTTTTCGTGTGTGTATTTGTGCATGCGTGTATGGATGCATGTATGTGTGTCTTTGTGTATATGTATGTTTGGGTTTGTGTGTGTATGTTTGTTTGTGTTTGTGTTCATATGTGTGTGTGGATGTGATATGAGTTGATTAAGGGATTACCCATTATATGACACTTTCAAGAATTGGATCAAGATTCTACAAGCAATTCAAGAACACAACAAGAACAAGAGAACCAAATGGAAACCCATTTCAAGAACACAAATCAAGAAACCCATGGGAAACCCATTTCAAGAACATGAACCAAATAGAACATCAACAAGTAATTCCAACCGATAAAACAAGAACCAATGATAAACTATTGATTAGAAACATTCAATAACAACATTTGACCGATTGAAAATCAAGAACAAGAAACAAAACATGTTTTAGAGTTTTTAATATAGAATGGGTATGGAAGAAGAAGATGAAGAGTTGAAGAAACTTATGTGGTTGAAGACAATGGGAGTGATCACGCCACTTGGATGGTGGAAGGCTCCAAGATGAGTGAGAGTGCCGCCAGTTGAGGATTCCCAAGATCCACAAGATGAGACAAAGAGAAGGAGAGCAAGTCTCACAAAGAAACCACTCACTTCCAATTTCAATATTCAACTTTCAACTTGTGTTTACAAAAGCAAGGCTCCTCTTTATATAGGCATAAAGGACCGGTCATGAAAAGGTAAAAATACTACATGAAGAGTCACTTGTAAATTAAAAGGCAAGACATATGAAAAGACAAGGTAAATGCCACCCCTTTTCAAGTCACTTCCTTATTCTAGAAAAGTGACTTTTCCTACTACTTCCCTTTTAATGTTCTATCTTGAAACTATTCTAAAAATATTACAAAATATATTAATTGGCTTGGACCTCATCTTTTGAGAAGATAATAAGAAGAACTTCAAATGCTTTGGGCTTTGTCCATTTCTCCTATTAATGAGGTCTTTATTTGCTTGTTGAGATGACCCTTCAAGTGTAGCATCCTTGGTCATCTTTATGTATTTTTGGATCACCTCATGCCCTCCAAGTTGGAGAAAATTCGACCACGAATTTAGTACTCCTGCATAAGACAAAGTCAGATTGTAATTAGATAAGAAAATGCAAGAAGAGATAGGCAAACTTGACTTAGCATTTTGAAACGTTGATAAACAGACCATGTTGGAAAAGATTGTTTGAGAATGATGATATTCTTTGAAAAAAATCCTCTTAAAAGGTGAAAACCATTAGGAGGTATGTAAAAATCATCCCTAATATTTTTTAACCAAGATGGTGTTGAATTAGGAACCTTGGATAATGAAAAAGATAAAGAAGAAGAATACCTTGGAGGCTCAAGTTGAGGCATAGCACGAGTCAACATGATTGATTTAGTGGATAAAGTATTGTGACTCGGTTTAGTACTTACTTCTTTTGCTTTCTCATTTTCTCTTTTAGTTTTCATTTTTATTTGGTCTTCATGAATCTCTTGGGGAGAGAGGGGTTTTAAGGTAACCTTGCGCCCTTGGAAGGAAAAAGACATTGTATTGGATAGGCCATCATGTAAAACATGTCTATCATATTGCCAAGGCCTTCCTAAAAGAACATGAGTTGCTTCCATTGGTACAACATCACATAAAACCTCATCTTTATACTTTCCTATTGCAAAATTAATGAGGACTTATTTGTTAACCATGATTTCACCTTCGGTACTAAGCCATTGTAATTTATAGGGCTTGGTATGAGAGATAGTGGATAAGGCTAACTTCTCCACAACTCTTGTACTAGCCACATTAGTACAACTACCCCCATCAATAATCAAGGAACATAACTTGTTGGTGATAAGACAGTGGGTGTGAAAAATATTTCTCTTTGGGTATCATCCAAAGGTTTTGGAATTGTGCCCAACATTCGCCTTATCATCAATAAGTCACCTTCACAATGTATTTCACACTCATATTCACCTGGGGACCTAGGAGATGTAGAATGTCTAGATGAATCGGAATCATGCTCACTAATCACTACCCCATCATGTATAAACATATTTCGTTTAGAAGGGCAATTAGAAGCTATGTGACCATATCCTAAGCATTTAAAACATTTCTTACTAGACGATTTTGTTGGTGACTTAGGATTAGAAGTTGAAGGCTTAGAATCCCTAGTTTTGAAAGATGATTCTTTAGGAGGATACTTTGAAAAAGATTTGTTTTTATTTTTCCAAGAGTTGTTGTAATAGCCATCATTATGAGTATTTTTAAAGCATTTTTCTTTGAAAATTGAGATTCAACCTTGATGGCAAGGTGAACCAAATTTTGTAAAGATGAATACTGATGAAGTCCCACAACATTTTGAATATCCCTTCTAAGACCACTCACAAATCTAATCATTTTAGCTTCCTCATTTTCATGCATATCTACTTGGATTAAAAGCGTTTTTAGCTCCTTGAAATAAGCATCCACACTTAGCGTGCCTTGGTGAAGCCGTTGGAGCTTCAACAATAGGTCTTTCCTAAAGTGTGGTGGAACAAATCTATCGCACATACACTCTTTAAATCGTTCCAAGAAACCACGGGAGATCTCTTGTTTAGTCCAATGTCCATAAGAGTCTTATGCCACCATTGCATGGCATAGTCTAAAAATTCTAAAGAAGCTAGTTTAACCCTTTAGTCTTCAAGGACCTCATGTACATGAAAAATTTGCTCAACCTTTGCCTCCCAAACCAAATATACATTAGGATCACCATCCCCACTAAAACTAGGCAATTTTAGAATTGGAAAATAAGGCTTTGCCACATTTTGGCGCCTATCTTCATGATGATGATGGTGATGATGCCTCCTCCTTCCACTTTCTTCTCCATGAACGTGAGAAATGGAAGAACTTCTTGAAGAATGTCTATGAGAATGACGGCTTCCAAGGTTGGAATGGTTGGACCTATCAAGAGTCACTTCAAGTCTTTGTAATCTTTCCTCCAATTGTTTCATGACTTCATCTTTTTGTGCAAGGGAGCATTTTGCCTCCTTCAATTCACCAATAATAAATTCTCTTTGTGGAGAGTGTGGTTTGGAAGATTCACCACTTGAATAGGTAGCCATTGCCAAAATGAAAACAACAAACACAATGAACAAACAATTTCAAGAAAACAAGGTTAGAAAAGTGAACAATTATGTTGCGGTGATGGAAGTTAAAGGCACTCAAAGCACTCCAAGAAATAATTCTCAAATGAAAGATGTCAAAGCAACTCACTCTTTCTCAAAGCCAATACACCACAAAACTTTAAGGAACAATAAAAGACAATCAATAAAAGATGTAAACAAGAAAAGGCTATAGCAAAAGGAACACAAGATATATGACAAACTCAAAGAATATTGAATGAAAAGACAATCAAGAAAATAAGGGACTCAATTAAAAGATAGCACTCAAAAGGAACCTAGAGAAAAGCACTAGAATAGGATGAAGAAAACCAAAAAACAACACTACTGGAAATTGTGTAAAAACTGTGCGTAACTTTAAAGATTTATCTGGAACTTGAGAATGCAAACTGAAATATGAAATTTAAACCAATGAAACTTCAAGATGTTATCTCAATTTGGGCCCTGGAATCACCCACAAACAGTATACCAATTAATTGTGATAAATTTCCGAAAATCACTGCCCATCACCGTTTTTCCAAAGTCATAATTTTTGCACTCTGTACGTATTTGATTTATCATTTTTTTTGTACTTGGAATTTTGAAACACTTATTTTTTTTCACTCTCTTGTAACACTTCAAACTACATAAATCCAGAGTTTCAGAATTTTTCTCCAACAATTGTAATTTGCATAAACAAAACAGTCAGCACAGTTTCATACAAAACAGAGGAAACCTATTCTGGAATTAAAAACAAAATTGAGAACTTCAAAAGACACAATAGAATTGATGTTTAAGAACTTGTATGAACCTAACACACAAGCATGAACTCAAAACTAAAAATAAAAGGCACCAAAGGATAAAAACAGTAATATAAAACTGCACTCAAATAAAATCAATCAACCAAAATTATCAAGAAAAGTACTACATAGAATTGATGACATTATAGGAGAAAACATGACTTGACACAAACACAATTAATTGCAACAATTAAAACAACAAGAAAGTACTCAAAATAAGGCAAAAACAGAATGCTAATGACAAGTATATGAAAGTAAAGAACAAGAATGTAAAGTTCTTGAATTAAAAGTGCCAAAAATAACTCAAACACACAAGAACACACCTAGGACTCATGATACCACATGATGTGAGTTGATATAGGAAAAAACACTTTCAAGAATTGGATCAAGATTCTTAACCATTCAATGACTCATCAAGAACACAAAATTAGAAACAAGAACACCACAAGAATTAAAACTACCGATTGAAACACAACAAAGAACAAAACCCACCAACTGAAACTCAAGAATTCAATATAGCAATGAGTTTCTATGGAAACCGAAACAAGAACAACATGTACAAAGGAAAGGAACCGAACAAAAAGAAGAACAAGTGCAGCAAATGAAATGAAAGCACAAAAGGAAACAAATGAATCGATTGGAATTGAAAAACTACAAGAAAACAACAAATGAGTAATTATGGAAGATGAAAGGAGATGAACTTATGTGGTTGATGATCCTTGGAGTGTTTCACGCCACTTGAAGGGTGGAAAAGCTTGAAGATGAGTGGATGCCGCCACTTGAGAGTCCCAAGAACCTCCCAAGATAAGACTAGGAAGAATAGTAGAGAACAAGTCTCACACAACTCTCTCACCAATTTGGTATAGTTTCTTTACTCAAAAATTCAATTTCAAACTTATGATACAAGGCACCATGTACCTCTATTTATACAAGGCAAGGGAGTTGGAAGAGTCACTCTTCTAGTTCCTTCTCTAAAGTAGTGCCTAAGAGTCTTACATGAGAGGTGTCTTTTGGTTTTCCTTTTTGACACTTTCCTAAAGCTACTCCTATATTATCTACAAACTTTATACAAGGGTGATTACAAAAAAGAGAAAGCATTTATGCTCTTTTCTCAAAACTTTAGACTTGCTCCTTGTAATTCTTCCTTGAGATTATTGGGCTTGGACCTCAATATTAAGAACACTAATAGGAAGAACTTCAAGTGTTGTGGTCCTTGACCATTCCTCTTATTGATGACATCTTTAAATGCTTGTTGAGATGACCCTTCAAGTATAACATCCTTGATCATCTTTAAGTGTTTTTGGATCATATCAGGATGTGTGTGTGCGTATGTGTCAAAGTAATGTTTTGTCGTTTTCTTGCTTCGACAAAAATGCAGAGGGGGATGGAGCTTGCAGGGCTGCGAAGTGCGTTGTGCTCTTTTTTCAAAAGCTGCAAAAGGAACATGTGGCCTTGTGAAGAGGAGGAACGTCCCAATTTCAGAGCCAAAATTTGTCTAGAGGCTATGATCTGTTTAGTCAATATCTTCTTAATAAGGAGAATTAAATTATGCTTCCTTTGGCATATCAAATGAATACATAGCTAGCTCTAGTCAGACAATCAATACTACTGGAAGACCTGCATTACAATTTACTCAAACATCCTATGTGTCTCCGACAGAACCAATTTTCTTCTACTGATGCTCTTGTTCACTGTGCTATCCGAATTAGTGTAGAGGGTTGGCGATAGCTAGGCAGTAAAAGACTAAGAGGCTACTGGTTTGGTTCTGAAATTTGGTGTTCACAAGGACATCATTTTGAGGTTCTTGGTTTTTGGGTTTTGCAGTCTGCAGTGTTTGTAGTTTGCAAACGGCAATTTGGAAACTGTTTTAAAATCTAAAATTTTCTGCAATATCGATTTATGTTTATTCAAAGCAGTTTTGTGCCTTGCTTATTGATAGCTGTAACGGGTTTGAATACCCCTGTATGTTTTCTGCAGCTTTAGCCAAACAACGTAGACATGCATTGCTTGGTCTGGTTTGAGAAAGATTAGGTTGATAATAAATCGTTATTGTAAAAAAATATAAATACTCCTAAAGTCTCATTTTTATTTAACTTATTTATTATTGATAATAAAAAATCTAATTTAAGTTGATGTTAAAAATAAAAAGCCAGTAAAATTAAATATATATATATATATATAATAAATGAAGATGATAGTCATCAATACTTTTAACATTTATTAAAGTTTTGGCTCATCTTAATAAAGAATCTACGTATACTCAAATACATGAATAAAAATTAATATTATCAAAATTATTTAAAAACAAAAGAGGAGTCAAAATATTTTTAAGCTTTTTTCTTCGCATAGGTGTGAGGATTTACGCAAAAGCAAATCATATGAATATATATTTTTATATATACGTTTATATTTTCATATTATTAATTTATTAATATTTAAATTATAATAAAATAAATATAATTAATTGTATAATTTAATATAAACATAATAATAATAATTATTAAAAAAATATTAATAAATAATTAAAAGAATAATTATAATAAGTAATAAATAATAAATAATATATTTATGAAATAAAAATTAAATAAATAATTAAAACAATTATAAAGAATAAAGAATAATAATTAATAATATTATTATTTATATAATAATAATATTATTATTAATTATAAAAAATAAATATATAAATAAATTATTTATTTATTATTATTCATATATTTTTAAAAGTAAGGGTAAATTTGTAAACTTACATTTTACACCTTTTAAAAAATTAAAAATTTCTACATAACCATCACAATAGTCACAAAATTCAATAAACTTTCCTTACAAATATACTCTAACATACCAGAATCCAAACAACCTCACTTTCCTTTCAAATCATTCCAAACTATGAAGCTCGGACACGCTTCATCATCTCCGCTTCTGCGCGTCAGACGCGTATTGGATACAAACAACTGATAGACACAAGGACTATACAGTGTCGGATGCATTGAGCTAGGCCGGACACGACCCAGTTTGTGGACACGCGGATGACACTTTTAAGTTAATGTTGTAGTGGACGGGAGAAGAAGAACGGAGAAGATGAAGGGTGGAAAGGAAGACAAAGAAGGCAAAATGAAAACGAATAAGAAGATGAAGGGTTGCAGAGAAAATATTTAAAAATAAAAGTGAAGACTGTACCTACATATTTTGAACTGGGAAATTGGGAAATGCATTCTTTTAGTGTCCCGGTGTTGACATCCTCTGCACAGTAACACACATTTGACGCTGTAGACGTGGCAATGACATAGCAGTGTGAGATTGAGTTTGTTGACATGGCACGTTCGGTTGGAATTTATGAAATAATAAATTTTTAGGTTAAATTGAATCCCGCTATTTTTGCTCTCTTGTTCAACTTCATAGTGTAGTGCTTTCGTTTGTTCTCAGTTCCTCTGTTTAGTTCGAGTTCTTAGTGGCTGGTCCCTCTTCGATTCTGTTTCTATTCGTTTTTATTGTGACAATGACATCCTTCCATTTTCGTGTTTGTTGTCGTTGGTCTCTTCACTGACTTCGTCGTCGGTGTGGTGCATTTTCCATGGTATTCTAGTTGGTGATGGCACTGTGTTTTCCGGTGTGGTGCAGTTTGTTCTCTTCTTCTGTTGGTGTGGTTTTGGTTTGGTCTTGGTGTTGGTATTGTCATGGTGAGTATGTGTGCTTTCCTTGGTTGTGTTCCCTTTGAGTGAGTGAGTGTTCCTTGAGTGGTCATGGTAGGGTTTTTAGGTTAGTTTAAAACTAATTAGGATGGAATGAGCTGTATAATTTTTTTTTGTTTTGTTTTTCTTCCTTCATTTGCCCCTTTTGCATTTCAGCATATGTTTGTCCTTTTATGAATTTTGTGTTTTATCTGTGGTCGTGACTTAATTATGTGACAGTAGAATGTGAATTGCAGTATTGAAAGTTGAATAGAGGATGGTCAAAATTTCTAAGTTGAATGCTTTTGTATATCTAAAAATAATTTTGAATTTATGAGTTGATTTTATGGAAATTGAAGCGGGAACATTAGTGTATGTGACTAAGGCACAATGTTTTGCTATAGGATGCAAGATTATGTATTGATATATAGAGAGTATATATAGGATAGCAAAATTGTTTTATGAAGTGTACATTGGCCTTACAAACTCCTGAATTTGCTGACTTTGTGTTTTGTTCATGCTATGTTTGTTTTTGAAGCAAAAATATGGCAAAAGAGTATGGTGTGAAAGTTGACGAAGTTAATGTATGTTTGTCTTAATAAGTATATTTTGTTTTTGTATAACTTTATTTCAAGTAATTGGTTTATTGTTTACAATTGTAGATTAGGGTGAGACACAAAGTATATAGAAAATATCATTGAGATTAATGATATGTTATCTTCCTCCCAACGTAAGAGAATTGAAAGTACACCCTTTAAATGATTGTTTGGATTAAAACAACCATTAATTATTTCAAGTTCTGTTTTAAAGGAATTGGTTATTAGGTGGTCAATTGAGGACCAATGATTTAGAATAAGGCAACATCTTGTGCCATTTAGTCCTTTTGATGTTTGTATTAGTTTGAGATTAGGAATTATTGTAAAAAATGTTGAATTAGAAGACGATGAGGGGGGCTTGGTTAAAAATTTATTTGTTGGGGAGGAGATCAAAATAGTTGGCATTGTGAATAAGTTGAAGAACAATAAAATAAGAATAAAAAGAGATGTTAATGTATTCTATAGACTGTATATATTGCTTGGGTTTGTTGTTTTTTATTTTCCGCAAACATCTAGGTCTTTTGGTAGTTTTTTTGATGGAGTAATTGGTGATTCATTTATTGAAGTTTTGAAGTGGTAGTTTTCATTTATTTGAATTCTTTTATTGGAATTTTTTCATATTGTATGGGATTGGGATCTATCAAAGGAAGAAAAGACGTTGGATATAGTGTTTGAAGCACGACATTTTGGTGGAGAGTCCTCGCCAAAATGTAGTGAGAATAATGAATCCTCCTTCACTTCCATTGATTTGGAAAGCGTTTTGTCTGAGCAACGACAGTGTCGACAAAAGACCGAGGCAAATGGCATTTGCATTAGCACCCTTGAAAACAAAATTAGATTTCTACCAGAACAAGTCTTGAAGGGCAACCATAATGGGGAGTCATCACCATACAAGACAATAACGCTAACATAAAGTAATACGCATGATGATGTTGATTGTGAGCTTATATACCGGACTTTGACCTCCGGTCTTGATGAAGAAGACATTAAGTTTGTCAATATTAAAGTGTGAATTTTTTTGTTATGGAGTAAAAACATGATTTTTTAATATGATGTTTGTCTTTGTGTAGAGTCGTAGTTGAGGTAAATATGCAGATCCTGACAAAAGTCAACATCCATTCGCTTAGGCCTAAAGGGAAAGTGGACAACATGGTAAAATTGATAGTCATAATTTTACATATAAAGTTTGATATACAATTTACCGATGATTATCGTTTGTAGGTTATTTTTTTGCGTGTAGTAAAATTATGTACGATGAAAAAAAAAAAGTGGAAATGGCAATCTGAAACAGGTTTATGAATTAAAGTATTTACAGAAGGGCAATTCTATAAAGTTATTGATTTTATTATTTGCATTTAAATGAGCAAAATCTGAACGAAACAAAACAGTGAGATCAAAGTCAAATCTCATTCTACTTGAACTCATTCTCCACAACAAGGACTAAGCAGGTGATGCTTTTCTCCAACTTGTATGCGGAAGCCAATCCATTATTTTACTTTGATTATTTTAATTCTTGGTCAAAAGAATTTCCACACTTCAATTGATTTTTTTTTTAATTATTGATTTCTTTTATAATAAAGATTACTTTTAACATGCTTGTTGCTTGTATTACAAAAGGTCACAAAAATGGATACATGGAACAAACTTAATATAGATACAAGCGATCTTGCCGCTTTTGTACAACGTTGCTACACAAACACAACCACCAAATTAATTTTAGGACTGAGTGACAATGTTCAAACTGCTCTATTGAATCACAATTCAACAGAACTACAAAACACAACAATTTATGAACGAAATTGTTGACACAAATCATCAACGTGATTTCACCAGCACTCCATGCAGAACAATTTATTCAATTTTATGGTTAGCTAATGATCATCATGCTTTTCATTTCACACATTATCTTTATCGTTACCCAACTTCTCTTTCGAAAGAATCAATGCAAGGGGTTAATTCATTGCACACTCATGATCAAGTTTATGTCGTTTCTGTCTATTCGCTAAGACTTGTTGCAAACAACTAATAACTTTCTCTAGCATCCCACTCACTGCCTCTTGATGATCAACTACGCAACTCAAGGCCTTTTTTCTTTAAGAATCTCTACAAGTTGACACTATTTTTTCACGTTTCCCTTCTTTTGAGTCGAGACTTCTTTCATGCCTCTTTCACAACTTCTTGACGAAGCTCTTCCTCTCTCAAAGCAACCTCAACAATAACATATTCATCAACAACATAACAAGTTCAAACATAAAAGTATTTTTTTATAATTTAAATTAACTTTTAAATAGTAATGTTTTATTAAAGATTAATACTTTAAAATAAAATTAAACTTTAACTGAGAAGAAATAAAATATTTTAAATCAAAATATTTTATATTTAATTATAATATTTTAAATAACTTTAAATAGATATAACTAGTTATTAACTTAGTTATTGATAAATGATTATATAAATATAATTAATTACTGATAATTTTTTTATGACTAAATAAATATAACCACTTAATGATTAATGTGTTTATCTTTTTGTTAAATTTTTCTATAAATATTTTTTTAAAAAAAATCAGATTAAAAAGTATATAGTATATTTTCAAATATATATATATATATAT